>NC_090937.1:799208547-799513309 GCF_040938575.1 Ambystoma mexicanum | reverse complement strand
ACCAAAAGGTGGTGCCTTGTGACGGAGCCCTCCATGGCTGGTCTCTTCCCTGGTGGTGCAATGATCTTCAACTTTCTGTCGACGACGAGATTATCTCTTCTCTTGGCAAAGTCCCGACGTGCATCCACCACCAGGAACTACTGCCCCCCGCCGGAGCTGTCTCTCCACAAACAAGGTACCGTGTCCGCCTGGCTTCACTTGTGTCGGTTAGCGTGAGGTGTCTTAATCCTCCAAGCCTTCTTAACTTTCTGTTCTGAACTGGTCCAATCTTTCTATAACAATTTGCGACAAAGACTCGAAGTGCATTTGCACTGTGATACTTTTTGGGACATATCGCCTTGCCTCTCTCCGAGTGGGCCTGGCCTCTGAACTTTGCGATCTACAGTAGAACCTGCCTTACTTGCCTTGCATTTGTTCGTAAAAGTGTTGGTACCGAGTTGATTTCATACCCTGCCTTTTCTCTCTCGTCCTAACGAATACTAGAGTGCCATCTAGGTAAAAGCATTCACCTCTGTCTGCAAATAAGTGGTGCCGTTGAACCTAGACTTGTCGAACTATTGTTAGGGGGATTGATTTACTTATAGTAATTGTGATTGAAGTTGTTTGCTGTATTAGTGCCAGAGTGTTCTCCATAGATGTGTTTTTATAAATAAATAACTATATATCTTTACACCGAAGCCTTCTTCCGTGTTTGCTTGTTCTACTATGTAAATTGCCCTATTTTGTATACTCCACATACTGCCTAACTCTTCTTGAGGGAAGTCTGACTGCTCAGCCACAGCTACCAAGTGAATCTGTGCGGTAGACTCATATGACTGTAGTCGCACTGACATCCACACAACAACAATTCCCACGGACCCTAGCATGACTCCAGTGTTTGTGAAGCAATATCGTTTGCCTCTCGCATCCATGGAGTCTCTTATTGAAATAATTAAGAACCTTGAGTCCCAGGGGATAATCCTTCCAGTACACAGCACCTTCAATAATCCGATGCTGGGAATATTGAAGCCAAACGGCCAGTGGAGACTCTGCGCCCACCTAAGGGAGCTCAAAAAACAGGTCCATACTTCCTGATGGCCTCTGCCCTACATTGACCAAGGGCTGGCCCAGATTTAGGTGTCACAGGTATTCACTGCAATAGACCTGACCAATGGATAGTGGACCGTGCCTGTCAGTAGGGAGGACCAATACAAACTGGCTTTTACCTTTGGGGGCCAGCAGTACACATGGACCCGGACTCCCTTCGGATATCTCAACTTCGGCAATGAATTCAACATTTTCCTACACAAGCCCATGCCCGACCTGGGTGCGAGGGGTAACCTGGCTTATGTAGATGATGTTCTCATTAAAAGCTCAACTGTTGAGGAACACATAGCGGAGATCTGTTATGTCCTGACCCAGTTGAGGGCCGCCGGAGCAAAACTTTCCTTCCAAAAAGCACTGTGGTGTAGAACCCATGTTAATTTCTTGGGGCATGAGATTAGTCCTCAGGGTCTCTGTCCCCAGGAAAAGAAAGTGGAAGCACTTCAGAAACTAAAACACCCCACAACTCTGCAGGAACTAAGGAGCCTCCTTGGACTGACTAATTACAACAGAAAGTTCATTGAGGGCTACGCAGAGATCAGTAGACCCCTGATTCATCTTTTGAAGGGGGGGTCAAGTGGGAATGGGGTCCAGAACAATCCGAGGCAGTAAGACAACTCAAAAGAAGCCTCTCACAAGTGCCTTGCCTAGCTTACCCTGTCAAAAACAAGGAGTTCTTCCTGGAGACAGGGTTCTCTAATACGTGCTTGACGGCAGTATTATACCAAAAGCATGACAAGGTCAATAAAGTAATCTCCTAAGCGAGCAAAACTTTATCCTCTGTGGCGGAAAAATTCAACTATTGTGAGAAGGCACTCCTGGCAACGGTGTAGCATTGAAGAATTACCGCCCGTTCATCCAGGGGGAACACATCACAGTGGAGACTCCACACCAGCCTCTGCAATACCTCCAAAGTGACAGAATCCAGGAATGTTAGTAATTCCCAAATTACTTCCTGGATTCTGTCAATGCAAGGCTTTCCTGTGGAGGTCAGATATGGCCAAAACAAGAAGAGTCCCCTCGTGCAAGGTCTGGATGACTTGCATGATTGTGCCAGAGAAAACTGCTTCGAGGACGAAAATCTAAAAATCAAGGACAACATGGAGGCATACCTTAATTCCCCACACAAAATCTTTGAAGAAGACAAGTGTGAGGGAAGGCCCACTGTCTATGTGGATGGATGCTCTTACCATGTTGACAACAACAGGGAAAAAGAACTGGTGGCCGGCGTACGGAATGCATGGGTGAATGAGTCCCCAGAACCCTCCGCTGGGTACAAAATTGGTCCCCGAAGTAGTCAGGTAGCAGAGTCGATGGCTGTGCATCAAGCCATCCTCACTGCTGTCCAACATCAACTCCACGAACTGGTCATAATCACGCATTCGGATTATGTGCAGAACGGGTTCGTGGAGCACCTGGTTAATTGGAAAACCAGTGGCATGCTATGTGCTAACAACAAACCCTTCAAACATGGGAAGTTGATCCAAAACATTGACGATCTGGTCACCTTGAATGGGATGACCATTTATTGGAAGAAGATCAAGGGTCATTCCAAAGTAGAGGGACCAGACAAAACTGGAAATGACTTAGCTGATCAGCTGGCCAAAACTGGGGCCATCCAAGGGGATCTAATAGAAACAGAGTCCGTGTTGGGGGAAATCCAGGTCACTGCTATCACTAGGTCCCAGACAAATGCTCACAACGATCTTTCAACTGCACAATGGAGTAAGGAGAACCCGGATGCTGATTTAATTACGGCTCAGAAGGGGGATCCAATAATCGGTAAGTTTTACCAACAGAATGAGGACCCTGAGAACTTTCCCCTGATGGATACTGACTACGTTGGGAAAGAGGAACTAAGAGTGTTGATGAAATGTCCAAAAATGTTTAGAATCCAAGACGGTTTGTTGGTAAGGAAATCCCAAGCTGGCCATGATCAGTGGGTGGTTCCTACCTCATTCCGAAGCCTGATGTTAAGTCACGCCCATGATGCGGCCACCACCGGTCATAGGGGTTTCACATAACACTGGAAATCTTAAGAGAGGTTGCATACTGGCCACACATGGGGCAGGACCTCGACGAATACTTGAAGGGGTGTCTTGTGTGTGCACAATTTCAGCCAACATCCCTCACACCGGTCGCCTCTCCAAAAGAGGGGGATGACACTGCCATGGTCAGATTTGCAAATCGACTTCGTAGGCCCTGTGATTCGATCGTCTAGAGGAAACAAGTACATGTTGACGGTCACATGCTTGTTTACCAAGTGGGTGAAATGTCTCCCGGCCCCAAACTGCAAGGCAGAAACAGCAGCTGCCCTGATGATTAACCACATCTTTTCCTGTTTTGGTCTACCTCAAAGGATTGAGTCAGACAGAGGTAGCCATTTCACCAGCGAGGTAATGACAAAGATGTGGGAGATACTGGGGGTCAAAAGGAAGTAACATATTGCTTACCGGCCAGCCTCTTCTGGTGCAGTAGAGAGATACAACAGAACCATTGTGAGCATATTAAAAAAGTTTGTGGAAGATTCTGGGCCAAGTTGGGATATCCGATTACCTCTGGTCCTAATGGCCATCAGATCTACCCCTTCATCTGCAACCAAAATTTCACCGTTTGAGCTGGTGACTGGATGCAAGATGGTGCTTCCCCAGCATTTGCTCTACAGGACCCAAGAGCAGACATTGATAAATGCCTCCACAACTCATGAGTATGTGGAGAATTTAAGAAAACACCTTCAACATGCTTTTGCCTATGCTCAGCGGAATCTAGAAAGATCAGCTGATAGCATGAAAACCCATTACGGCCTGAAGACCACCAGGAAGGAATATGATGTGGGAGACCGGGTCTATCTATACAATTTCCAAAGGAACCATGTCAAACTGCGAAAATGTTTGCCTACATGAAAGGGACCCTTTGAAATTATAGACAAGGTCTCCCCAATTGCATACAAGATCCGCATCCCCAAAGGTAGTTTGGTGGAAGGGGAAGACAAGTGGGTCATATAAATCAGCTAAAGTGTTGCCATCCCAGGCACACTCTGCAGCAACTGGCGGAGTCCTCTGCAATACCAGAGGGGACCGCTCCAGATTAATTCAGTTCAACCCTAAAATATTCCACATATAGCCTATAAAATTCTATGATTCTTGAATATGTTCTTGCCTCCTGATTTAAAAAAATGTATATGTTCATGTTTTTGACTATAAAATGTATATGCCGTCCCACTATATCAATAGTGGGGGAGAAATGTCTACGAATAGGTATTTCCGCTTTTGCTTTATCATCCTAGGAGAGATGAAACCATGGAGACTGACCAACGAGAATGATCGGGGTACCGCCCAATACTCCCATCAGGACCGGCGAGGAGAAGCGATTGATCCACCCTGATGGAGGAAAGATGCTGAACTGTGCCATCTACGAATCGGAAGAAGATGAGGCGAACGTCCCAGATCTTGTGAGTTCCATCAGCGAAAGATCAGAATGGCCATCGCAAGAGGGGGTGTTTGTGGGATGTTTTTACCCATGCATCCAAGCCCTACTACAAAACTGTGCATTACTGGCATTGAAAACATGATGGCCAGAACTCCCCAAAAAGTGCACAGGGAAAACATGAAGAATAGGCTGACACCCATTTTTGCCTATGTTTGTGAGCACAGGAGGGCACTGCATAAAACCACCATTGGGCTACACACACAGTAGCCTGAAACCATTGGGAATGGAAATACTGATTGCCAAAAGCAACCCAGAACTGTTGGGAATTCATTTTCTTAATGTCAAAAATTTGCTAAAATCATGGGCACGAAACCACCAAACAAAAATTCAACCCTGGTTGAGTGTTCTACTTTATTCTACTGTAAGGATTCCCATCAAAACAATGTTAAGCAAGGATCATATACTATCAAGCAAAATCCCCTTTTTGAAATGCATTAATTCAAGACAGATCCCAAAAATGGGTGCAGTACCGGCATTTTCCACAAACCAGTGCTAGCGGTCTAAACTCTGACAGTAGAACTGTACTTCAGGAGTTGCCAAAGGATCCTGAGCCAGCTGGAAACTTCAAGCCTTTTGGTTAATTAAAATTCATAAACACCTGCTGTTCACAGAAGACAGGCTGATTCAATTAACAGTCCAAGAGGCTGGGAAACCTTCTCACCTCAGAACTCCACACAAGAAGCCAGGAGATCACATGGACATGCTAACCAAATGCAGAGTGGCCCCCTGGCCTGCTGACCTCAGCCGACACAGAAGACTCTTTCCATTGAATAGGATATGCTGATTTGGGTGTTGACTGTAAAGAGAGCTCTGCCTGGTAGGAGAGACATGGGATCCCTGACTCTCCCAGTTCCTAGGGGTGGGCCAGACTGGAGTGTGAATTCATATTGCAGCAAATGTATGTTTTATTAAATTGCTTATAAAATCTTGTATTAATCTAACAGAAATGTGCAATTTGGGGGTCCACAAAATGGAAAAGGCCCTCACGATTTGAGACCAAACTCCAATTTGTGCGGTGTCCTAGGACCGAACCCCGGTAATTATTAATACTGCAGACACTGTGCTTATGCTAGAGACCTAGTAAATTACTGGAATATGTGTAGAAGGGGGGTGTACATTTGTGTAATTTTGGGTAAAGATTTAACATTGGTAAACCAACTAAAAACGAAAATAAGTTGCTATTTTTTAATGCAAGCCCCCAGGAAGATCAGAGTTGGGCCAGAATGTACCTTAAGTCATCTGCAATCTTTACATGTAATGTCAACCACTTGTGCATTTGGGAAATATGTTTAGTTATGAGAATGAATTCTAAAGCAAAAGCAAACGGGCATTTCTTCAATAGATTGTAAATGGCAGCATCACCCTGACTCACAACTCAGTTCCCCCAATCAAGGGAGAGAGGAGGAACTGGCCAATGATATGTTGAGAGGGTTGGGCATGCAGAATGAGCCGACCCACCCACTTTCTAAACACATAAAAGGAGACTATGCAGGACAGGTAGGGACATTCAATGTCCATTTCCTTGCGGAGCATGCTGACAGACGACTTCACATCCAGAGACTCCAGACTTCAAATCCATCAATCTCCAGAGACCAGAGATCCAGAGAGACCAGAGATCCAGAGAGACCAGAACTGTGCAGTGCTGAGAGCTGACCCAGATCGCTGTGCGCAGAACCAGTACCAACTGGCGAGAGAACCACAGCCAATCCTGACCTGATCCGTGACAAAGTCGCATTCCTGTCCAAAGTGTGAGTACTCAGCCCGAACTGTCCAAAACCAATCTCTTAGTTTAAAATAATCTAATTCAAACTCTTTTAACCTATTGAGAACTGCATCATAGAAATCGTGTCCCTTCTTTCGATTCAAAGCTGCAAAACTGTCATCTGTCATTCTGAAACTTTAAAATTTAATTTCTGAAAAACTACCTTCACAAAATCGTCCGTATTTCTTGAACCGTTTGTGATAGAAGCGTGATTTTATTTTAAAGCTGAGATTCTAAGCTTTCTAACAAGCTCTAAACCGACTTGCTACTCCTTATACTTCCTCGGTAATTGTGCTCAACGCACGCGACTAAATTGCCGCGATTTGACATTTTGCTTCATTCCAGCCACGTGTAAAAGCATTTGTCTTTTGCTTTCCTTTGCTGAAATTCGTTTGCAACCTGACAATCATTCATAGAGCATTGCTAAAGTGATCCTGAACTAATTTAAAGTATCTCTCACGCACCCTGAACCGCTATAGGGAATTAAAATAATTTTTAGCATATTTTTCCCTTCTTTGCATACCACCTTTAAAGTACTTTGCCTGTGTTTAAAATCATCCCTGTTTCTCTAAGCTTGCTAGGGGGGAACTGAATTCATATTGTACTGTGATTGTATTCCTGAAGACTGTGTGTGTTACTTCCACCTCCTTACATTGCATAGAGGGGGGGTGAATTGCTAGAAGTGGAAAACTGATTATATTATGTTTTGCTGAAATCATATCAAGTTTATTCCTGTGTTGCTTCTTTTCCACCTTGCATTTCCTTGTACCATATAAAGCATTCTCTGCTACCTTATCCTCTATACTACTCCTAAGTAATTACACCAGTGTGCTAGTATAACATCATCCATTGTTGATCACTCACTTTCGTATGTCTAAGTGTGATATCAAATATTAATTTATTATAAAAGTGTGATATATACCTATTGCTTAATTTTTCAAATAAACCTTTTTAATTTGCAAAACAAACCCACTTCTTGGCTCAGTGAGGTCAGGGGAATTCAAAGAGAGGGGCGTGATACAAGGGTTCAACATCCAGAGCATAACGTGTCATAAAAATATATAAATAAGGGCTTCCCTTGAGCAATCCCAGACATGGCACTGACCTAGTGGGAATGCTTGATTGGAGTCATTAACAGGGACCAAGCCTGATGTGCATATGGTATTTCCCCTTTTGTAATGGCTTGGCAGGTGAAGAGCGATGGTTTGGAGGGTTGCCCAAAGCAATGCCAGAGGTTAAGTTTAATTTGAAACCTTCCAGCCATCACCTCTTTTGTTTTTCTTTCCTTTGAAGCACTGCTCCCCTCCTTACCTTCTGTGGGCATATCCTGTCATTTTGGGAAGGTGGCAATCCTTTCCAGAGAGAACAAAGAAGCTTTTAGGGTTCAACCCAAAACGTTTGTTTTGATATGGGCAAAACTCAGTCCTAGATTGTTGATAACAAAGGCCCCCACAGTAGACTAAGCCACTGACAATATAATGACATCAAAGGGTACATTACTATATAGCTGTATAGTTCCAAGGGCCAAAATGTCAAATCACACATGGCTTACGTGTATTCATTAATCAAACTGCCCCCATGCCTTCAGGATACACAAGTATATACATTTTAGATTAGGGTTGCCCAGAGTTAAAGGCAATTCCTGGCTTTTGGAAGTTTGTGTAAATGTACATATTACTCAATAACTGCCAGCTTCTCAAACTGCACCAACGCTTCTGGGGATGTCAGCAGATTGTCCAAACAGAGACAACTGTTTGTACTATTTGTTTCAGCATGGAGCATTATGAAAGTGAGGGTTGATGAGCAGTTCTCCCTTTCTGAGATGTAATTCCCAGCATCATTTTGAATAAAAAATCAATAAACAGCCACTGCGTTATTGTCATGAATCTTAACACTACTACGCCCCTGGATAAATGATTACGTTTAGCCATTCTATGTTAATAATCGAGTTGTGATAGCTCAGTGGGAGGAAAATCTATGTAGCAATAGAGTACCCAACTCTGCAATACATTCAGTCCATTTTATAGAATCCAGCAAAAGTACTGCATCATTAGGAAAGACCTAACAGAGATTTGTTCATGAAAGTTAATGGTCAATTAACACAAAGCAAGCTTATCCACTCCTGTCTTAATTCAGGCTCAGGCTTAGAAGCCAGAAAGGCAAATACAATGTGCTCATCATAATCAACTGATGTGCACACAGGTACGTTAGCGGTCTTACATTTGTTCACACACCGATTGAGGTTATTGCTAGCCTTTTACACTTATTTGTTGAACTTCTGAATAACTGCCTTAAAATCTGGGCTGTAATACTCTATGGACTGAAATGAGGCACCATTAAATAAATAACATACTACATTGTTAGGCAGAATCATATGCAGTACCCTTTGGGAAAACCACACACAATTAAGACTACAAGTGAGTGCAAGTACAAATTCACCTTTGGTACAAGCCTGTTCTACACAGTAAAGTGGAAGTGATGGCTGAGCAGCCAGCCTTATCTCAAGAGTAAAGTGAGCAGTATCAGAAGTTACACAAAGGACAGCAATTGCTATGGTTCAAACAAACACTGATTTAAGGTTTCTGAGTAAAAGAATATACATTTATTTACACCATCAGTCATAAAACAGTTCACTATTATAACGCAGCAGAAAATCACAATCTTAATACACTACAATAACCCCCAATCAATTCTCGACAAGTTAAGGTCAAAATGAAGTGTGAGCAAAATGGCACTCCAGCAAATAATTTAAAAGGGAGGAAAAGACAAGGTTATCCAAAATCAACCACACCAACAAGTGATAGGCAGGGCAATCTAGAAAAGGCTTACTACAACTAGGATTCAAGTCAATAGGCCTGGGCCAATGTTAATGGTTCAGAGTCTTTGCAGAGGATCACACAGTTCAGAGTAGTTCGCGGTTACGACTTTGCCAAGAGTTCAAAACGAAGTTTGTCAGAGGAAAAGTTATTCAAAGGAGAAGAGAAGGACAAGCCTACGAAGAGGTGAAAGATTTCAAACACTTTCACTCCGGTAGGACGGAACGAATGACCGGATGTGCACAGAACCTTAAATGAAGAAGAATGCTGTAGCTGAGGTGGTGGTTCCTGGCAGTTCCTGCAAGCTCACGGTTCCTGAAACAACTGTCGAGGTAACAAGAATGAGGAAGACTGGAAGGTCCTGCACTGCCCACGGAAGAAGCTAGCAGCAGAGCAAAGCGTTGAATAATAGGTGCGATCCTTAAAACCCAAACAGTTTCCGTTCCTCCTGGCTATCCCGTTCACTGCAGCGATGCACAGTAAATTCGAACAGGAGAGGAAGGCCAGCGTTTGGTGTTTGGTGAGCTGGTTGGACCCACCAAGCTCAAGGGAAGAAGATTCCTTGCAGATCTTCTCTGTCGTCAGAGTTTCAGGGGATTCGGACCTGCAGCAGGGCTTCACAGCGATGTCCAGTAGTTGCAGTAATCGTCTTCCTTCAGCTCCTCATTGGTTCTCTCATTCCAGTGGCGACTCTGCCTTCCAAGTCCCAGAGACCTGCTTTTAAGCAGTTTTTCCCCTTTCACACAGCCTGGCTGTCAATCACATACACTACCAGGACAGCCACCCTCCTAGCCAATCAAACTAGTGTGTGACTTGGGTCTCCAAGGAGACCCTGTGCAGGGGGCCTCAAACCCCTTCCTCACATCCTGTCCACCCAGACATTTAGGTGCCTAACGGGGGCTTCTGTGCAGAAGCCCACCAAAGGACGGCGAACAAAGGAACCAAACCTGGTTTGGCGCGTAGAGTAAAACGCGAGAAAGACTTTTACAAAAAGAAATGGTGAATAAACCCGACTGGAACCAAATAAAAATAAATGGGGTCCAGCGGGTTAGAGTTTGAGGCTACCACCATAGCTTCTAACATTACTGAGGCTATTTTCATAGTTCACGGTAAAATAAAAATGGTAAATACCACTGCCACCAGTCAAATCTCAGAGAAAGGGGAAGAAAATAATGTTCCATGAGAAACAGACAAAAAGGGTTAACTATTAACCCTTCCAGTACTCTATTGGAAGATGTGTTGTACTGGGTCTGTAAAATTAAAAAGACTAGTAAAGTCAATGGCAACTTTACATGTTCTGGGAGACAGTAGTCAGTCCCAGAAAATGGAATTTAAAATGGGAAATCTAAAAAGACAACCCTGTGTCACTGCACTAAAGTTGCTGTGTGACACACAGTAACAAGATGATGCCTATGGAGTAGGTGAGACTCCATAGTCCATGTGCAAAAAATATTTACAACACTCAGCAAAAACACATGTAAGAGTGGGAAAAACGGCTCACACTCTTACCAGGTGAAAAGATTCAACCCTAGAAATCCAGCAAAGCTGCTGAGGTACTCAGTATTTAAGGGACATTAGCCATTCTGGAGAATTCTCCCTAACATACATTTATAGTGCAGTCATCTTTTTACTGTTAATATGCAGCGTTAAGTACCTGAAACCGTACAGATTCAGAATAACGCTAGCCACCAAAAAGTTCTAAAAAACGAAGCTTTTATATTTTTATACAGTTTCTATACTTTTATGTGGTTATGGAACTCCTCCGTGACTTGTCTCATTTTTAATTCACTAAATTTAGAAGTGTTTCATTCCATATTGCCATGCCACACAGCTACCATGTGTCATGCTCAAGCTCCCCCATTGCCAGGATTTTTTGCCACCCTAAGTGAAAGGTACCTTCGCCGCCCCACTACCAAGCCCATGCGTCCTGACTATACAATTACTTATCCCAGATGTGCCCTCACCCATTCACATACATGTCTTGCCACCACATTCACAAGCAGCAGTTTCTCTCTCATTATTTTAGACCTTTTCATAGGTACAAAAAATCACTCTCTCTCTCTTACACACAGCACATATAATGTACAGGCTGGAGTAGAAACTATAATCATACCAGGAAGGATTAGCAATACAAATATGCAAAATCTATGATATCAGTAGAATTTAAAATAATGACTGTCAGTCATCCCCCTCCCACATTCCTCTCATGCACACGGATGTGTGTGCCTCTGTGAGGCCGTTTTTTCGACTATTGTGAGCCACTTCGATAACATACAGTAAGCATATATTTAAAGGTTGTTGAAAGAGGCTATCACTTCTTTCCTGCAGCCTCACTTGCTCTTTTTGAGCACCTCCAATTTGGTGGTGGAACTACCACTGGCTTTCCTTGCCATATCTCTGCCCTGCCTACACCTGCATCTATTAAGACTCCCCTAAAGACTGCTTGAGTAACTGAAAGTGAAAGGGTGTTAGTGAGTGTCAGCAGCGTTGCTGCCACCACCGCCTGCTCTGGGTGCTGGTAGCCCCATTACATCCTCTTTACAGGCATCAGGGATGGCAGAGAAATACCCTTTGCTCCACTGCATTCACAGGCACGTGAAGGGAATTCCTTTGGCATCTCAGAGATGGAGAGAACAGTCAGCCCAAGACATCCCCAAGCACGTGGTACACTACCCAAAGCACCATCTGGTGTTTCATGTTATCCATCTGGTGAAAATTCTTTGACCATGTTGATTACCACCTTGCTACTGGACTGCCATTAGAGCCATATATACGAAAACGGGGCAGTGGCTCTGCCTCCTGGCCACGCCACAGCAAGATGGAATGGAGATGTGGTGAAAGCTCTGCTTCCCTGCTTCCACTACGTTTTCTAAATAGGGGCTTTAGTGTGTTATGCAGCTGGGTGTTTTAACCAATGTATCTGGCCCAATGGTCTTTAAAAGTACCCATTTCTCACAAAGTACCCCAAAAAGATGCTCCTGTTACTATTCAGTTTTCTGCATAAAGTCATTCATTGTGTTTCATGAATGTGTGCCACGCCAGTTCCTTAACTCTCTAAACAGGTACTGTGTTGGCACAAACAGTGCAAACTTTTTGTTCACAAACAGAAAAAACAACAAAAAAGGAGAAATTTAAACTTCCCTGACATACACGTAAGGTACAAAATGAGTATCAGAGCAAGTCGCCCTCACACAAAGAACAGGATTGACAACTCCCATCACAGATGCATCATGGTCAGCAACGCTGCAAGCTGCTATCACACACCCAACAGGTACAGCATGGCAAACAGCAGGCCCATTTCCGACACATGCACCCATAAATCTCAGTCTGGGCAGAAGTACTGCACTGCAAAGTTTCCAAAGATACACGCTTTCCTCATGAATGCAGTGCAGTATGTGCAGTTACTATATGAACAGGACCAGCACATGCTTCCTTCACGAAGAGAAAACCGGCAAAGGCACACCTTAAATAGGACAAGCATAGGCTTTCTTCAAACAGGTACAACATAGACCAGGCTATTGGAATGTTTCCTCAAAAACCATCAGGTACGGCATGGGCAGGGCCAGCGGACGCTTTCCACAAGCAGGGACAGCATGTGCAGTGCAGGGACACCACACGCTTCCCTAACAACAAATTACACATACAGCATGAATAGGATAGTGGAAAAATTCCATCTCTAACATATACAGCATTTATATAGGAGAAAAACATCTCTCACAAACACTTAGGCATGGTCAATTCTAAGTGGCCTCACATAAAAAGTCAATGCAAGCGTTCCTCACAAACGAGTACCGGTATAGAGAGGACACACCAATGCATTTTTCAATCACAAGTTTTTGTCATTCATTGTGTGAAACACAGCCCTGAAGAATAGCAAAGCTCGAAACACGTGTTGGCTGACTATTTGTTTTTCACACTGTTGTAAGAACCTGCGACCCACCAATTTCTACTGTCCCAAGTTTTCAGCGCAGGTTACTGGTTTATTCACATCCTCGCAAATGTATGGACATAGCCGAAAAAAAAGTAACTTGCTGCCATAAAACACAGAACACAAACAAGAACAGCGCTTGTCGTTGGGTTGAGGCCTTGGGCTTGATTTACAAAATTTTTGGTAAATTAGGCTCATTGTCTCCAGGGCACGAGTAGAAGAAACACTCCTTGATTTAACACGGTTCTGTTGTTTTAGTTTTGTATTTCCACGACATGTTAATGTATGCTTTCCAGAGGGTTCCTGAAAAAGCAGTTAAAAGGCAGCTGTCTTGTATGTCACAAGCCTCAAAGAGAAAATTCAAATAAAAAAATGCATTCCTCTTTTTCTGCTGCCTGAACTGTTTGCAGAGGTTTTGACAGGTGACCCTGGAACTTTATTGCTCTGACATCGAACGCTTTATTTCTAATAATAAAATGGTACACACGGTCCTCTTACGTGAGCCAAGGATTATATTGTGCTTAATATTACCATAACCGTATAGCTTAATATATGTTAACAGACACAGTTCGTTGGTGCTACTATTAATAGTCTTCCCTCGAACGTTTCTTCTATGTTCGTATGGATAATTAATTCTTTGGAGAAATACACTACATTACTAAAGTTAATGAAACTGATTGCCACACTTTGCAACATTGTATGGCGGTTTGGTGTCTCCCTGCCCCAGACAGGAATACCCTCGAAGTACTAGGCTTTCTTACCTGTCTGGAGATATGTCGGGATGAAATCAATTATGGCTGCGCCATTAAAAAAAAAGAACTTGAAACCCAGACAACAATTACGGAGCAGACCGAGTGAAACACACGGAGTGGCCATCTGGCTCCTGTCGGCTGAGCTGCAGTGATGAAGGCGGCGCATGAAATATAATTCCTCCTTGATGATGTCATGGGGATTGCAGGGGTCTGCGCGCAGCAGCTGGTGCATCTAATTCCAAGGCATGTGAGTGTTTTATTTTACATGCTACAGATGTCCCATGTAAAGGATCACCGTACCTTTCATTAAAGCCGAGTCTGGGAAATACATTTATATTTTGCAAAATATCAGTCATGTTTTGCAGGGGAACTCCAATAACTTCTCAGTCCTGCCCCGGGATTCCTTTGCCGCGTTTCGTTGGAAAAGCTTGTTAGGCAGAAATTTGCCAAAGGGCCAATGGCTTTTCTCCCACTGGAGCTGAGAAAATACATAGATGGTAGGGTAGCGATAACACGTGTGTCTGGGAATCCGTGGCAGTCATAAATTGAAATTCCAGATAAGACTTCAGAAAGGGCAGGGGAGGCTGTGAAGTGGCAGACGAAAAGCAGCTACCACGCCACACAAAGACTGTGCTTAAATTAGGAGTTAAAGATGCCATAATTATCATGGTGGTCGAGAGAGGGGTCCGGGGCCTCCATGAAGAAAGCAGTCTTTTTTTTCCGCAAACATAAAGCTATAGTACAACTTTTTGCCTACTAAATATCATATCAAATTCATTCATACATTAGCTAAAAAAAAGTATGGGCCAAGCCCATAGCTTTCGATTCTGTGCAGCCATTTTATAGCAATGCACTTGTCAAGAATTGGCATCATCTTGTCATGTCCACCACAGCTACTGTCATCATATGCCCAGTGAACACAATCATCTACCGTGCAGCGTCTCGAAGAACTCTAGTGATCACATTTGACCGAATGTCAGGTGTTAGAACAAGCAAGATACGCAAAGCTTTTTTTCTTCAGGTATCGCTACCACAACTCCACATACTAGTACCGTTAATATCCCTGTGTTGTCGGGGCGTGTTTCGATGGGTGAGTCGAGTGAAATGTGCAGAAAATGCGTTTTTTTCCCCACATTTTGGACTTTGTGGGGGTGTCTGGGTAATAAATTCTGGGGCGATTTGCGCAAATCATACTTCTGCAGATTCCCACGGGTGTCCTCTTTTCGGAAATGCATGGGGTTCCCTCTTTTCCTTGGTGGCTTGGACACCCGAGGCCCATATCTGTATGTTGTGCTGGTCGGCAGAGCGTCTGAAATTCCGGTCTGAAAACAGACTTGGGGTTACTTGTGTTTTAGGCTTTCCCCTTGGCGGCCAGGTAGGTGCACCCACACATGTGAGGTACCGTTTTCATCGGGACACATGTGGGAACTCGGGACGGTAGGCCAGGTGTTGTTGGGGGCGTGTTTCGATGGGTGAGCCAAGTGAAATGTGCGGAAAATGAATTTTTTCCCACATTTCGGACTTTGCGGGGGTGTCTGGGTAATAAATTCTAGGGCGATGTGCGCAAATCATACCTCTGTGGATTTCCACGGTTGTCCTCTTTTTGGAAATGCATGGGGTTCCCTGTCTTCCTTGATGGCTTGGACACCCGAGGCCCATATCTGTATGTTGTGTGCCGGTCGGCAGAGCGTCTGAAATTCCGGTCTGAAAACAGACTTGTGGTTACTTGTGTTTTAGGCTTTCCCCATGGCAGCCAAGTAGGTGCACTCACCCATGTGAGGTACCGTTTTCAATGGGACACCTGTGGGAACGCGGGACGGTAGGCCAGGTGTTGTTGGGGGCGTGTTTCGATGGGTGAGCCGAGCGAAATGTGCAGAAAATGCGTTTTTCTCCCACATTTCGGAATTTGCGGGGGTGTCTGGGCAATAAATTCTGGGGCGATGTGCGCAAGTCATACCTCTGCGGATTCTCACAGGTGTCCTCTTTTCGGAAATGCATGGGGTTCCCTGTTTTCCTTGGTGGCTTGGACACCCGAGGCCCATATTTGTATGTTGTGCCGGTCGGCAGAGCGTCTGAAATTCCGGTCTGAAAACAGACTTGGGGTTACTTGTGTTTTAGGCTTTCCCCTTGGCGGCCAGGTAGGTGCACTAACACATGTGAGGTACCGTTTTCAATGGGAGACCTGTGGGAATGCGGGACAGTAGGCAATGTGTTGTTGGGGGCGTGTTTCGATGGGTGAGCCGAGCAAAATGTGCCGAAAATGCGTTTGTTTTCCCACATTTCGGAATTTGCGGGGGTGTCTGGGTAATAAATTCTGGGGCGATGTGCGCAAATCATACCTCTGCGGATTCCCACAGTTGTCCTCTTTTTGGAAATGCATGGGGTTCCCTGTTTTCCTTGGTGGCTTGGACACTCGAGGCCCATATCTGTATGTTGTGCCGGTCGGCAGAGCGTCTGAAATTCCGGTCTGAAAACAGACTTGGGGTTACTTGTGTTTTAGGCTTTCTCCTTGGCGGCCAGGTAGGTGCACCCACACATGTGAGGTACCGTTTTCATCGGGACACATGTGGGAACGCGGGACGGTAGGCCAGGTGTTGTTGGGGGCGTGTTTCGATGGGCGTGTTTCGATGGGTGAGCCGAGTGAAATATGCGGAAAATGAATTTTTTCCCACATTTCGGACTTTGCGGGGGTGTCTGGGTAATAAATTCTAGGGCGATGTGCACAAATCATACCTCTGTGGATTTCCACAGTTGTCCTCTTTTTGGAAATGCATGGGGTTCCCTGTCTTCCTTGATGGCTTGGACACCCGAGGCCCATATCTGTATGTTGTGTGCCGGTCGGCAGAGCGTCTGAAATTCCGGTCTGAAAACAGACTTGTGGTTACTTGTGTTTTAGGCTTTCCCCATGGCGGCCAAGTAGGTGCACTCACCCATGTGAGGTACCGTTTTCAATGGGACACCTGTGGGAACGCGGGACGGTAGGCCACGTGTTGTTGGGGGCGTGTTTCGATGGGTGAGCCAAGCAAAATGTGCCGAAAATGCGTTTGTTTTCGGAATTTGCGGGGGTGTATGGGTAATAAATTCTGGGGCGATGTGCGCAAATCATACCTCTGCGGATTCCCACGGTTGTCCTCTTTTTGGAAATGCATGGGGTTCCCTGTTTTCCTTGGTGGCTTGGACACCCGAGGCCCATACCTGTATGTTGTGCCGGTCGGCAGAGCGTCTGAAATTCCGGTCTGAAAACATACTTGGGGTTACTTGTGTTTTAGGCTTTCCCCTTGGCGGCCAGGTAGGTGCATCCACACATGTGAGGTACTGTTTTCATCGGGACACCTGTGGGAACGTGGGACGGTAGGCCATGTGTTGTTGGGGACGTGTTTCGATGGGTGAGCTGAGCAAAATGTGCAGAAAATGCTTTTTTCCCCCACATTTCGGACTTTGCAGGGGTGTCTGGTTAATAAATTCTGGGGCGATGTGCACAAATCATACCTCTGCGGATTCCCACGGGTGTCCTCTTTTCGGAAATGCATGGGGTTCCCTGTTTTCCTTGGTGGCTTGGACACCCGAGGCCCATATCTGTATGTTGTACCGGTCTGCAGAGCGTCTGAAATTCCGGTCTGAAAACAGACTTGAGGGTTACTTGTGTTTTAGGCTTTCCCCTGGGTGGCCAGGTAGGTGCACCCACACATGTGAGGTATCGTTTTCATCGGGACAACTGTGGGAATGCGGGACGGTAGGCCATGTGTTGTTGGGGAGGTGTTTCAATGGGTGAGCCGAGCGAAATGTGCGGAAAATGCTTTTTATTCCCACATTTCGGACTTTGCGGGGGTGTCTGGGTAATAAATTCTGGGGCGATTTGCCCAAATCATACCTCTGTGGATTCCCACGGGTGTCCTCTTTTTGGAAATGCATGGGGTTCCCTGTTTTCCTTGGTGACTTGGACACCCAAGACCCATATCTGTATGTTGTGCTGGTCGGCAGAGTGTCTGAAATTCCGGTCTGAAAACAGACTTAGGGTTATTTGTGTTTTAGGCTTTCCCCTTGGCGGCCAGGTAAGTGCACCCACAGATGTGAGGTACCATTTTCATCGGGACACCTGTGGGAACGCGGGACGGTAGGCCATGTGTTGTTGGGGGCGTGTTTCGATGGGTGAGCCGAGCGAAATGTGCGGAAAATGCGTTTTTTTTCTCACATTTCGGATTTTGCGGGGTTGTCTGGGTAATAAATTCTGGGGCGATGTGCGCAAATCATACCTCTGCGGATTCCCACGGTGTCCTCTTTTCGGAAATGCATGGGGTTCCCTGTTTTCCTTGGTGGCTTGGACACCCGAGGCACATATCTGTATGTTTTGCCGGTCGGCAGAGCGTATGAAATTCCAGTCTGAAAACAGACTTGGGGTTACTTGTGTTTTAGCCTTTCCCCTTGGCGGCCAGGTAGGTGCACCCACACATGTGAGATACCATGTTCATCGGGACACCTGTGGGAATGTGGTACGGTAGGCCATGTGTTTTTGGGGGCTTGTTTCGATGGGTGAGCCGAGCGAAATGTGCGGAAAATGCATTTCTTTTCCCACATTTTGGACTTTACGGGGGTGTCTGGGAAATACATTCTGGGGCGATTTGCCCAAATCATACCTCTGTGGATTCCCACGGGTGTCCTCTTTTTGGAAATGCATGGGGTTCCCTCTTTTCCTTGGTGGCTTGGACACCCGAGGCCCATATCTGTATGTTGTGCTGGTCGGCAGAGCGTCTGAAATTCCGGTCTGAAAACAGACTTAGGGTTACTTGTGTTTTAGGCTTTCCCCTTGGCGGCCAGGTAGGTGCACCCACACATGTGAGGCACCGGTTTCATCAGGACACCTGTGGGAACGTGGGAAGGTAGGCCATGTGTTGTTGGGGGTGTGTTTTGATGGGTGAGCCCAGTGAAATGTGCGCAAAATGTGTTTTTTTCCCTGATTTCGGATTTTGCGGGGGTGTCTGGGTAATACTTTCTTGGTCGATTTGCCCAAATCATACCTCTGTGGATTCCCACAGGTGTCCTCTTTTTGGAAATGCATGGGGTTCGCTGTTTTCCTTGGTGGCTTGGACACCCGAGGCCCATATCTGTATGCTCGCCGGTCGGCAGAGCATCTGAAATTCCGGTCTGAAAACAGACTTGGGGTTACTTGTGTTCTAGGCTTTCCCCTTGGCAGCCAGGTAGGTGCACCCACACATGTGAGGTATCGTTTTCATTGGGACACCTGTGGGAACGCTGGACGGTTGGCCATGTGTTGTTGGGGGTGTGTTTAGATGGGTGAGCCGAGTGAAATGTGCGGAAAATGCGTTTTGTTCCCCAAATTTCAGATTTTGTGGGGGTGTCTGGGTAATATATTCTGGGGCGATTTGCCCAAATCATACCTCTGCAGATTCCCACGGGTGTCCTCTTTTTGGAAATGCATGGGGTTCGCTGTTTTCCTTGGTGGCTTGGACACCCGAGGCCCATATCTGTAAGCTGTGCCGGTCGGCAGAGCGTCTGAAATTCCGGTCTGAAAACAGACTTGGGGTTACTTGTGTTTTAGGCTTTCCCCATGGCGGCCAAGTAGGTGCACTCACCCATGTGAGGTACCGTTTTCAATGGGACACCTGTGGGAACGCGGGATGGTAGGCCAGGTGTTGTTGGGGGCATGTTTCGATGGGTGAGCTGAGCGAAATGTGCGGAAAATGCGTTTTTTTCCCACATTTCGGACTTTGCAGGGGTGTCTGGGTAATAAATTCTGGGGCGATGTGCGCAAATCATACCTGTGTGGATTCCCACGGGTGTCCTCTTTTCGGAAATGCATGGGGTTCCCTGTTTTCCTTGGTGGCTTGGACACCCGAGGTCCATATCTGTATGTTGTGCCGGTCGGCAGAGCGTCTGAAATTCCGGTCTGAAAACAGACTTGGGGTTACTTGTGTTTTAGGCTTTCCCCTTGGCGGCCAGGTAGGTGCACCCACACATGTGAGGTACCGTTTTCATCGGGACACCTGTGGGAATGCGGGACAGTAGGTCAGGTGTTGTTGGGGGCGTGTTTCGATGGGTGAGCCGAGCGAAATTGCAGAAAATGCGTTTTTTTCCCACATTTCGGACTTTGCGGGGGTGTCTGGGCAATAAATTCTGGGGTGATGTGCGCAAGTCATACCTCTGCGGATTCTCACAGGTGTCCTCTTTTCAGAAATGCATGGGGTTCCCTGTTTTCCTTGGTGGCTTGGACACCCGAGGCCCATATTTGTATGTTGTGCTGGTCGGCAGAGCGTCTGAAATTCCGGTCTGAAAACAGACTTGGGGTTAATTGTGTTTTAGGCTTTCCCCTTGGCGGCCAGGTAGGTGCACTAACACATGTGAGGTACCGTTTTCAATGGGACACCTGTGGGAACGCAGGATAGTAGGCCATGTGTTGTTGGGGGCTTGTTTCGATGGGTGAGCCGAGCAAAATGTGCCGAAAATGCGTTTGTTTTCCCACATTTCGGAATTTGCGGGGGTGTCTGGGTAATAAATTCTGGGGCGATGTGCGCAAATCATACCTCTGCGGATTCCCATGGTTGTCCTCTTTTTGGAAATGCAGGGGGTTCCCTGTTTTCCTTGGTGGCTTGGACACCCGAGGCCTATATCTGTATGTTGTGCCGGTCGGCAGAGCGTCTGAAATTCCGGTCTAAAAACAGACTTGGGGTTACTTGTGTTTTAGGCTTTCCCCTTGGCGGCCAGGTAGGTGCACCCACACATGTGAGGTACCGTTTTCATCGGGACACATGTGGGAACGCGGGACGGTAGGCCAGGTGTTGTTGGGGGCGTGTTTCGATGGGTGAGCCGAGTGAAATGTGCGGAAAATTAATTTTTTCCCACATTTCGGACTTTGCGGGGGTGTCTTGGTAATAAATTCTAGGGCGATGTGCGCAAATCATACCTCTGTGGATTTCCACGGTTGCCCTCTTTTTGGAAATTCATGGGGTTCCCTGTCTTCCTTGATGGCTTGGACACCCGAGGCCCATATCTGTATGTTGTGTGCCGGTCGGCAGAGCGTCTGAAATTCCGGTCTGAAAACAGACTTGTGGTTACTTGTGTTTTAGGCTTTCCCCATGGCGGCAAAGTAGGTGCACTTACCCATGTGAGGTACCGTTTTCAATGGGACACCTGTGGGAACGCGGGACGGTAGGCCATGTGTTGTTGGGGGCGTGTTTCGATGGGTGAGCCGAGCGAAATGTGCCGAAAATGCGTTTGTTTTCCCACATTTTGGAATTTGCGGGGGCGTATGGGTAATACATTCTTGGGCGATGTGCGCAAATCATACCTCTGCGGATTCCCACGGGTGTCCTCTTTTTGGAAATGCATGGAGTTCCCTGTTTTCCTTGGTGGCTTGGACACCCGAGGCCCATATCTTTATGTTGTGCCGGTCGGCAGAGCGTCTGAAATTCCGGTCTGAAAACAGACTTGGGGTTACTTGTGTTTTAGGCTTTCCCCTTGGAGGCCAGGTAGGTGCACCCACACATGTGAGGTACCGTTTTCATCGGGACACCTGTGGGAACGCGGGACAGTAGGCCATGTGTTGTTGGGGGCATGTTTCGATGGGTGAGCCGAGCGAAATGTGCGGAAAATGCATTTTTTTTCTCACATTTGGGACTTTGCGGGGGTGTCTGTGTAATAAATTCTGGGGCGATGTGCGCAAATCATACCTCTGCGGATTCCCACGGTGTCCTCTTTTCGGAAATGCATGGGGTTCCCTGTTTTCCTTGGTGGCTTGGACACCCGAGGCCCATATTTGTATGTTGTGCCGGTCGGCAGAGCGTCTGAAATTCCGGTCTGAAAACAGACTTGGGGTTAATTGTGTTTTAGGCTTTCCCCTTGGCGGCCAGGTAGGTGCACTAACACATGTGAGGTACCGTTTTCAATGGGACACCTGTGGGAATGCGGGACAGTAGGCCATGTGTTGTTGGGGGCGTGTTTCGATGGGTGAGCCGTGCAAAATGTGCCGAAAATGCGTTTGTTTTCCCACATTTCGGAATTTGCGGGGGTGTCTGGGTAATAAATTCTGGGGCGATGTGCGCAAATCATACCTCTGCGGATTCCCACAGTTGTCCTCTTTTTGGAAATGCATGGGGTTCCCTGTTTTCCTTGGTGGCTTGAACACCCGAGGCCCATATTTGTATGTTGTGCCGGTCGGCAGAGCGTCTGAAATTCCGGTCTGAAAACAGACTTGGAGTTACTTGTGTTTTAGGCTTTCCCCTTGGCGGCCAGGTAGGTGCACCCACACATGTCAGGTACCGTTTTCATCGGGACACATGTGGGAATGCGGGACGGTAGGCCAGGTGTTGTTGGGGGCGTGTTTCGATGGATGAGCCGAGTGAAATATGCGGAAAATGAATTTTTTCCCACATTTCGGTCTTTGCGGGGGTGTCTGGGTAATAAATTCTAGGGAGATGTGCACAAATCATATCTCTGTGGATTTCCACGGTTGTCCTCTTTTTGGAAATGCATGGGGTTCCCTGTCTTCCTTGATGGCTTGGACACCCCAGGCCCATATCTGTATGTTGTGTGCCGGTCGGCAGAGCGTCTGAAATTCCGGTCTGAAAACAGACTTGTGGTTACTTGTGTTTTAGGCTTTCCCCATGGCGGCCAAGTAGGTGCACTCACCCATGTGAGGTACCGTTTTCAATGGGACACCTGTGGGAACGCGGGACGGTAGGCCATGTGTTGTTGGCGGCGTGTTTCGATGGGTGAGCCAAGCAAAATGTGCCGAAAATGCGTTTGTTTTCGGAATTTGCGGGGGTGTATGGGTAATAAATTCTGGGGCGATGTGCGCAAATCATACCTCTGCGGATTCCCACGGTTGTCCTCTTTTTGGAAATGCATGGGGTTCCCTGTTTTCCTTGGTGGCTTGGACACCCGAGGCCCATATCTGTATGTTGTGCCGGTCGGCAGAGCATCTGAAATTCCGGTCTGAAAACAGACTTGGGGTTACTTGTGTTTTAGGCTTTCCCCTTGGCGGCCAGGTAGGTGCACTAACACATGTGAGGTACCGTTTTCAATGGGAGACCTGTGGGAATGCGGGACAGTAGGCCATGTGTTGTTGGGGGCGTGTTTCAATGGGTGAGCCGAGCAAAATGTGCCGAAAATGCGTTTGTTTTCCCACATTTCGGAATTTGCGGGGGTGTCTGGGTAATAAATTCTGGGGCGATGTGCGCAAATCATACCTCTGCGGATTCCCACAGTTGTCCTCTTTTTGGAAATGCATGGGGTTCCCTATTTTCCTTGGTGGCTTGGACACTCGAGGCCCATATCTGTATGTTGTGCCGGTCGGCAGAGCGTCTGAAATTCCGGTCTGAAAACATACTTGGGGTTACTTGTGTTTTAGGCTTTCCCCTTGGCGGCCAGGTAGGTGCATCCACACATGTGAGGTACTGTTTTCATCGGGACACCTGTGGGAACGTGGGACGGTAGGCCATGTGTTGTTGGGGACGTGTTTCGATGGGTGAGCTGAGCAAAATGTGCAGAAAATGCTTTTTCCCCCACATTTCGGACTTTGCAGTGGTGTCTGGGTAATAAATTCTATGGCGATGTGCGCAAATCATACCTCTGCGGATTACCACGGGTGTCCTCTTTTCGGAAATGCATGGGGTTCCCTGTTTTTCTTGGTGGCTTGGACACCCGAGGCCCATATCTGTATGTTGTACCGGTCTGCAGAGCGTCTGAAATTCCGGTCTGAAAACAGACTTGGGGGTTACTTGTGTTTTAGGCTTTCCCCTTGGCGGCCAGGTAGGTGCACCCACACATGTGAGGTACCGTTTTCATCGGGACAACTGTGGGAATGCGGGACGGTAGGCCATGTGTTTTTGGGGAGGTGTTTCAATGGGTGAGCCGAGCGAAATGTGCGGAAAATGCATTTTTTTCCCACATTTCGGACTTTGCGGGGGTGTCTGGGTAATAAATTCTGGGGCGATTTGCCCAAATCATACCTCTGTGGATTCCCACGGGTGTCCTCTTTTTGGAAATGCATGGGGTTCCCTGTTTTCCTTGGTGACTTGGACACCCAAGACCCATATCTGTATGTTGTGCTGGGCGGCAGAGTGTCTGAAATTCCGGTCTGAAAACAGACTTAGGGTTATTTGTGTTTTAGGCTTTCCCCTTGGCGGCCAGGTAAGTGCACCCTCTGATGTAAGGTACCGTTTTCATCAGAACACCTGTGGGAACGCGGGACGGTAGGCCATGTTTTGTTGTGGGCGTGTTTCGATGGGTGAGCCGAGCGAAATGTGCAGAAAATGTGTTTTTTTCCCCACTTTTCGGACTTTGCAGGGGTGTCTGGGTAATACATTCTGGGGCGATGTGCGCAAATCATACCTCTGCGGATTCCCACGGGTGTCCTCTTTTTGGAAATGCATGGAGTTCCCTGTTTTCCTTGGTGGCTTGGACATTCGAGGCCCATATCTGTATGTTGTGCCGGTCGGCAGAGCGTCTGAAATTCCGGTCTGAAAACATACTTGGGGTTACTTGTGTTTTAGGCTTTCCCCTTGGCGGCCAGGTAGGTGCATCCACACATGTGAGGTACTGTTTTCATCGGGACACCTGTGGGAACGTGGGACGGTAGGCCATGTGTTGTTGGGGACGTGTTTCGATGGGTGAGCTGAGCAAAATGTGCAGAAAATGCTTTTTTCCCCCACATTTCGGACTTTGCAGTGGTGTCTGGGTAATAAATTCTATGGCGATGTGCGCAAATCATACCTCTGCGGATTACCACGGGTGTCCTCTTTTCGGAAATGCATGGGGTTCCCTGTTTTTCTTGGTGGCTTGGACACCCGAGGCCCATATCTGTATGTTGTACCGGTCTGCAGAGCGTCTGAAATTCCGGTCTGAAAACAGACTTGGGGGTTACTTGTGTTTTAGGCTTTCCCCTTGGCGGCCAGGTAGGTGCACCCACACATGTGAGGTACCGTTTTCATCGGGACAACTGTGGGAATGCGGGACGGTAGGCCATGTGTTTTTGGGGAGGTGTTTCAATGGGTGAGCCGAGCGAAATGTGCGGAAAATGCATTTTTTTCCCACATTTCGGACTTTGCGGGGGTGTCTGGGCAATAAATTCTGGGGCGATTTGCCCAAATCATACCTCTGTGGATTCCCACGGGTGTCCTCTTTTTGGAAATGCATGGGGTTCCCTGTTTTCCTTGGTGACTTGGACACCCAAGACCCATATCTGTATGTTGTGCTGGTCGGCAGAGTGTCTGAAATTCCGGTCTGAAAACAGACTTAGGGTTATTTGTGTTTTAGGCTTTCCCCTTGGCGGCCAGCTAAGTGCACCCACAGATGTAAGGTACCGTTTTCATCAGAACACCTGTGGGAACGCGGGACGGTAGGCCATGTTTTGTTGTGGGCGTGTTTCGATGGGTGAGCCGAGCGAAATGTGCAGAAAATGTGTTTTTTTCCCCACTTTTCGGACTTTGCAGGGGTGTCTGGGTAATACATTCTGGGGCGATGTGCGCAAATCATACCTCTGCGGATTCCCACGGGTGTCCTCTTTTTGGAAATGCATGGAGTTCCCTGTTTTCCTTGGTGGCTTGGACACCCGAGGCCCATATCTTTATGTTGTGCCGGTCGGCAGAGCGTCTGAAATTCCGGTCTGAAAACAGACTTGGGGTTACTTGTGTTTTAGGCTTTCCCCTTGGAGGCCAGGTAGGTGCACCCACACATGTGAGGTACCGTTTTCATCGGGACACCTGTGGGAACGCGGTACGGTAGGCCATGTGTTGTTGGGGGCATGTTTCGATGGGTGAGCCGAGCGAAATGTGCGGAAAATGCGTTTTTTTTCTCACATTTCAGATTTTGCGGGGTTTTCTGGGTAATAAATTCTGGGGCGATGTGCGCAAATCATACCTCTGCGGATTCCCACGGTGTCCTCTTTTCGGAAATGCATGGGGTTCCCTGTTTTCCTTGGTGGCTTGGACACCCGAGGCACATATCTGTATGTTTTGCCGGTCGGCAGAGCGTATGAAATTCCAGTCTGAAAACAGACTTGGGGTTACTTGTGTTTTAGCCTTTCCCCTTGGCGGCCAGGTAGGTGCACCCACACATGTGAGGTACCATTTTCATCGGGACACCTGTGGGAATGTGGTACGGTAGGCCATGTGTTTTTGGGGGCTTGTTTCGATGGGTGAGCCGAGCGAAATGTGCGGAAAATGCATTTCTTTTCCCACATTTTGGACTTAACGGGGGTGTCTGGGAAATACATTCTGGGGCAATTTGCCCAAATCATACCTCTGTGGATTCCCACAAGTGTCCTCTTTTTGGAAATGCATGGGGTTCCCTGTTTTCCTTGGTGGCTTGGACATCCGAGGCCAATATCTGTATGTTGTGCTGGTCGGCAGAGCGTCTGAAATTCCGGTCTGAAAATAGACTTGGGGTTACTTGTGTTTTAGGCTTTCCCATTGGCAGCCAGGTAGGTGCACCCACACATGTGAGGTATCGTTTTCATTGGGACACCTGTGGGAACGTGGGAAGGTATGCCATGTGTTGTTGGGGGCGTGTTTCGATGGGTGAGCCGAGTGAAATGTGCGGAAAATGTTTTTTTTTCCCCTCATTTCGGATTTTGCAAGGGTTTCTGGGTAATAAACTCTGGGGCAATTTGCACAAATCATACCTCTGCGGATTCCCACGGGTGTCCTCTTTTCGGAAATGCACAGGGTTCCCTGTTTTCCTTGGTGGCTTGGACACCCGAGGCCCATATTTGTATGCTCGCCGGTCGGCAGAGCGTGTGAAATTCCGGTCTGAAAACAGACTTGGGGTTACTTGTGTTTTAGGTTTTCCCATTGGCAGCCAGGTAGGTGTACCCACACATGTGAGGTATCGTTTTCATTGGGACACCTGTGGGAACGCGGGACGGTAGGCCATGTGTTTTTGGGGGCGTGTTTCGATGGGTGAGCCGAGCGAAATGTGCGGAAAATGTGTTTCTTTTCCCACATTTTGGACTTTGCGGGGGTGTCTGGGAAATACATTCTGGGGCGATTTGCCCAAATCATACCTCTGTGGATTCCCACGGGTGTCCTCTTTTTGGAAATGCATGGGGTTCCCTCTTTTCCTTGGTGGCTTTGACACCCGAGGCCCATATCTGTATGTTGTGCTGGTCGGCAGAGCGTCTGAAATTCCGGTCTGAAAACAGACTTAGGGTTACTTGTGTTTTAGGCTTTCCCCTTGGCGGCCAGGTAGGTGCACCCACACATGTGAGGCACGGGTTTCATCAGGATACCTGTGGGAACGTGGGAAGGTAGGCCATGTGTTGTTGGGGGTGTGTTTTGATGGGTGAGCCGAGTGAAATGTGCGCAAAATGTGTTTTTCTTCCCTCATTTCGTATTTTGCGGGGGTGTCTGGGTAATACTTTCTGGGGCGATTTGCCCAAATCATACCTCTGTGGATTCCCACAGGTGTCCTCTTTTTGGAAATGCATGGGGTTCGCTGTTTTCCGTGGTGGCTTGGACACTCGAGGCCCATATCTGTATGCTCGCCGGTCGGCAGAGCGTGTGAAATTCCGGTCTGAAAACAGACTTGGGGTTACTTGTGTTTTAGGCTTTCCCCTTGGCAGCCAGGTAGGTGCACCCACACATGTGAGGTATCGTTTTCATTGGGACACCTGTGGGAACGCTGGACGGTAGGCCATGTGTTGTTGGGGGTGTGTTTCGATGGGTGAGCCGAGTGAAATGTGCGGAAAATGCGTTTTGCTCCCCAAATTTCAGATTTTGTGGGGGTGTCTGGGTAATATATTCTGGGGCGATTTGCCCAAATCATACCTCTGCAGATTCCCACGCGTGTCCTCTTTTTGGAAATGCATGGGGTTCGCTGTTTTCCTTGGTGGCTTGGACACCCGAGGCCCATATCTGTATGCTGTGCCGGTCGGCAGAGCGTCTGAAATTCCGGTCTGAAAACAGACTTGGGGTTACTTGTGTTTTAGGCTTTCCCCATGGCGGCCAAGTAGGTGCACTCACCCATGTGAGGTACCGTTTTCAATGGGACACCTGTGGGAACGCGGGACGGTAGGCCATGTGTTGTTGGGGGCATGTTTCGATGGGTGAGCTGAGCGAAATGTGCGGAAAATGCGTTTTTTTCCCACATTGCGGACTTTGCAGGGGTGTCTGGGTAATAAATTCTGGGGCGATGTGCGCAAATCATACCTGTGTGGATTCCCACGGGTGTCCTCTTTTCAGAAATGCATGGGGTTCCCTGTTTTCCTTGGTGGCTTGGACACCCGAGGTCCATATCTGTATGTTGTGCCGGTCGGCAGAGCGTCTGAAATTCCGGTCTGAAAACAGACTTGGGGTTACTTGTGTTTTAGGCTTTCCCCTTGGCGGCCAGGTAGGTGCACCCACACATGTGAGGTACCGTTTTCATTGGGACACCTGTGGGAATGCGGGACGGTAGGTCAGGTGTTGTTGGGGGCGTGTTTCGATGGGTGAGCCGAGTGAAATGTGCGGAAAATGAATTTTTTTCCCACATTTCGGACTTTGCAGGGGTGTCTGGGTAATAAATTCTAGGGCGATGTGCGCAAATCATACCTCTGTGGATTTCCACGGTTGTCCTCTTTTTGGAAATGCATGGGGTTCCCTGTCTTCCTTGATGGCTTAGACACCCGAGGCCCATATCTGTATGTTGTGTGCCGGTCGGCAGAACGTCTGAAATTCCGGTCTGAAAACAGACTTGTGGTTACTTGTGTTTTAGGCTTTCCCCATGGCGGACAAGTAGGTGCACTCACCCATGTGAGGTACCGTTTTCAATGGGACACCTGTGGGAACGCGGGACGGTAGGCCAGGTGTTGTTGGGGGCGTGTTTCGATGGGTGAGCCGAGCGAAATGTGCAGAAAATGCATTTTTTTCCCACATTTCGAACTTTGCGGGGGTGTCTGGGCAATAAATTCTGGGGCGATGTGCGCAAGTCATACCTCTGCGGATTCTCACAGGTGTCCTCTTTTCGGAAATGCATGGGGTTCCCTGTTTTCCTTGGTGGCTTGTACACCCGAGGCCCATATTTGTATGTTGTGCCGGTCGGCAGAGCGTCTGAAATTCCGGTCTGAAAACAGACTTGGGGTTAATTGTGTTTTAGGCTTTCCCCTTGGCGGCCAGGTAGGTGCACTAACACATGTGAGGTACCGTTTTCAATGGGACACCTGTGGGAACGCAGGATAGTAGGCCATGTGTTGTTGGGGGCTTGTTTCGATGGGTGAGCCGAGCAAAATGTGCCGAAAATGCGTTTGTTTTCCCACATTTCGGAATTTGCGGGGGTGTCTGGGTAATAAATTCTGGGGCGATGTGCGCAAATCATACCTCTGCGGATTCCCATGGTTGTCCTCTTTTCGGATATGCAGGGGGTTCCCTGTTTTCCTTGGTGGCTTGGACACCCGAGGCCTATATCTGTATGTTGTGCCGGTCGGCAGAGCGTCTGAAATTCCGGTCTAAAAACAGACTTGGGGTTACTTGTGTTTTAGGCTTTCCCCTTGGCGGCCAGGTAGGTGCACCCACACATGTGAGGTACCGTTTTCATCGGGACACATGTGGGAATGCGGGACGGTAGGCCAGGTGTTGTTGGGGGCGTGTTTCGATGGGTGAGCCGAGTGAAATGTGCGGAAAATTAATTTTTTCCCACATTTCGGACTTTGCGGGGGTGTCTTGGTAATAAATTCTAGGGCGATGTGCGCAAATCATACCTCTGTGGATTTCCACGGTTGCCCTCTTTTTGGAAATTCATGGGGTTCCCTGTCTTCCTTGATGGCTTGGACACCCGAGGCCCATATCTGTATGTTGTGTGCCGGTCGGCAGAGCGTCTGAAATTCCGGTCTGAAAACAGACTTGTGGTTACTTGTGTTTTAGGCTTTCCCCATGGCGGCCAAGTAGGTGCACTTACCCATGTGAGCTACCGTTTTCAATGGGACACCTGTGGGAACGCGGGACGGTAGGCCATGTGTTGTTGGGGGCGTGTTTCGATGGGTGAGCCAAGCAAAATGTGCCGAAAATGCGTTTGTTTTCCCACATTTCGGAATTTGCGGGGGCGTATGGGTAATAAATTCTGGGGCGATGTGCGCAAATCATACCTCTGCGGATTCCCACGGTTGTCCTCTTTTTGGAAATGCATGGGGTTCCCTGTTTTCCTTGGTGGCTTGGACACCCGAGGCCCATATCTGTATGTTGTGCCGGTCGGCAGAGCGTCTGAAATTCCGGTCTGAAAACAGACTTGGGGTTACTTGTGTTTTAGGCTTTCCCCTTGGCGGCCATGTAGGTGCATCCACACATGTGAGGTACCGTTTTCATCGGGACACCTGTGGGAACGTGGGACGGTAGGCCATGTGTTGTTGGGGACGTGTTTCGATGGGTGAGCTGAGCAAAATGTGCGGAAAATGCTTTTTTTCCCCCACATTTCGGACTTTGCAGGGGTGTCTGGGTAATAAATTCTGGGGCGATGTGCGCAAATCATACTTCTGCGGATTCCCACAGGTGTCCTCTTTTCGGAAATGCATGGGGTTCCCTGTTTTCCTTGGTGGCTTGGACACCCGAGGCCCATATCTGTATGTTGTACCGGTCTGCAGAGCGTCTGAAATTCCGGTCTGAAAACAGACTTGGGGGTTACTTGTGTTTTAGGCTTTCCCCTTGGCGGCCAGGTAGGTGCACCCACACATGTGAGGTACCGTTTTCATCGGGACAACTGTGGGAATGCGGGACGGTAGGCCATGTGTTGTTGGGGAGGTGTTTCAATGGGTGAGCCGAGCGAAATGTGCGGAAAATGCATTTTTTTCCCACATTTCATACTTTGCGGGGGTGTCTGGGTAATAAATTCTGGGGCGATTTGCCCAAATCATACCTCTGTGGATTCCCACGGGTGTCCTCATTTTGGAAATGCATGGGGTTCCCTGTTTTCCTTGGTGACTTGGACACCCGAGACCCATATCTGTATGTTGTGCTGGTCGGCAGAGTGTCTGAAATTCCAGTCTGAAAACAGACTTGGGGTTACTTGTGTTTTAGGCTTTCCCCTTGGAGGCCAGGTAGGTGCACCCACACATGTGAGGTACCGTTTTCATCAGAACACCTGTGGGAACGCGGGACGGTAGGCCATGTTTTGTTGTGGGCGTGTTTCGATGGGTGAGCCGAGCGAAATGTGCAGAAAATGTGTTTTTTTCCCCACATTTCGGACTTTGCAGGGGTGTCTGGGTAATACATTCTGGGGCGATGTGCGCAAATCATACCTCTGCGGATTCCCACGGGTGTCCTCTTTTTGGAAATGCATGGAGTTCCCTGTTTTCCTTGGTGGCTTGGACACCCGAGGCCCATATCTTTATGTTGTGCCGGTCGGCAGAGCGTCTGAAATTCCGGTCTGAAAACAGACTTGGGGTTACTTGTGTTTTAGGCTTTCCCCTTGGAGGCCAGGTAGGTGCACCCACACATGTGAGGTACCGTTTTCATCGGGACACCTGTGGGAACGCGGGACAGTAGGCCATGTGTTGTTGGGGGCATGTTTCGATGGGTGAGCCGAGCGAAATGTGCGGAAAATGCATTTATTTTCTCACATTTGGGACTTTGCGGGGGTGTCTGTGTAATAAATTCTGGGGCGATGTGCGCAAATCATACCTCTGCGGATTCCCACGGTGTCCTCTTTTCGGAAATGCATGGGGTTCCCTGTTTTCCTTGGTGGCTTGGACACCCGAGGCCCATATTTGTATGTTGTGCCGGTCGGCAGAGCGTCTGAAATTCCGGTCTGAAAACAGACTTGGGGTTACTTGTGTTTTAGGCTTTCCCCTTGGCGGCCAGGTAGGTGCACTAACACATGTGAGGTACCGTTTTCAATGGGACACCTGTGGGAATGCGGGACAGTAGGCCATGTGTTGTTGGGGGCGTGTTTCGATGGGTGAGCCGAGCAAAATGTGCCGAAAATGCGTTTGTTTTTCCACATTTCGGATTTTGCGGGGGTGTCTGGGTAATAAATTCTGGGGCGATGTGCGCAAATCATATCTCTGCGGATTCCCACAGTTGTCCTCTTTTTGGAAATGCATGGGGTTCCCTGTTTTCCTTGGTGGCTTGAACACCCGAGGCCCATATTTGTATGTTGTGCCGGTCGGCACAGCGTCTGAAATTCCGGTCTGAAAACAGACTTGGGGTTACTTGTGTTTTAGGCTTTCCCCTTGGCGGCCAGGTAGGTGCACCCACACATGTGAGGTACCGTTTTCATCGGGACACATGTGGGAATGCGGGACGGTAGGCCAGGTGTTGTTGGGGGCATGTTTCGATGGGTGAGCCGAGTGAAATATGCGGAAAATGAATTCTTTCCCACATTTCGGACTTTGCGGGGGTGTCTGGGTAATAAATTCTAGGGCGATGTGCACAAATCATACCTCTGTGGATTTCCACGGTTGTCCTCTTTTTGGAAATGCATGGGGTTCCCTGTCTTCCTTGATGGCTTGGACACCCGAGGCCCATATCTGTATGTTGTGTGCCGGTCGGCAGAGCGTCTGAAATTCCGGTCTGAAAACAGACTTGTGGTTACTTGTGTTTTAGGCTTTCCCCATGGCGGCCAAGTAGGTGCACTCACCCATGTGAGGTACCGTTTTCAATGGGACACCTGTGGGAACGCGGGACGGTAGGCCATGTGTTGTTGGGGGCGTGTTTCGATGGGTGAGCCAAGCAAAATGTGCCGAAAATGCGTTTGTTTTCGGAATTTGCGGGGGTGTATGGGTAATAAATTCTGGGGCGATGTGCGCAAATCATACCTCTGCGGATTCCCACGGTTGTCCTCTTTTTGGAAATGCATGGGGTTTCCTGTTTTCCTTGGTGGCTTGGACACCCGAGGCCCATATCTGTATGTTGTGTCGGTCGGCAGAGCGTCTGAAATTCCGGTCTGAAAACATACTTGGGGTTACTTGTGTTTTAGGCTTTCCCCTTGGCGGCCAGGTAGGTGCATCCACACATGTGAGGTACTGTTTTCATCGGGACACCTGTGGGAACGTGGGACGGTAGGCCATGTGTTGTTGGGGACGTGTTTCGATGGGTGAGCTGAGCAAAATGTGCAGAAAATGCTTTTTTCCCCCACATTTCGGACTTTGCAGGGGTGTCTGGGTAATAAATTCTATGGCGATGTGCGCAAATCATACCTCTGCGGATTCCCACGGGTGTCCTCTTTTCGGAAATGCATGGGGTTCACTGTTTTCCTTGGTGGCTTGGACACCCGAGGCCCATATCTGTATGTTGTACCGGTCTGCAGAGCGTCTGAAATTCCGGTCTGAAAACAGACTTGGGGGTTACTTGTGTTTTAGGCTTTCCCCTTGGCGGCCAGGTAGGTGCACCCACACATGTGAGGTACCATTTTCATCGGGACAACTGTGGGAATGCGGGACGGTAGGCCATGTGTTTTTGGGGAGGTGTTTCAATGGGTGAGCCGAGCGAAATGTGCGGAAAATGCATTTTTTTCCCACATTTCGGACTTTGCGGGGGTGTCTGGGTAATAAATTCTGGGGCGATTTGCCCAAATCATACCTGTGTGGATTCCCACGGGTGTCCTCTTTTCGGAAATGCATGGGGTTCCCTTTTTTCCTTGGTGGCTTGGACACCCGAGGTCCATATCTGTATGTTGTGCCGGTCGGCAGAGCGTCTGAAATTCCGGTCTGAAAACAGACTTGGGGTTACTTGTGTTTTAGGCTTTCCCCTTGGCGGCCAGGTAGGTGCACCCACACATGTGAGGTACCGTTTTCATCGGGACACCAGTGGGAATGCGGGACGGTAGGTCAGGTGTTGTTGGGGGCGTGTTTCGATGGGTGAGCCGAGCGAAATGTGCAGAAAATGCATTTTTTTCCCACATTTCGGACTTTGCGGGGGTGTCTGGGCAATAAATTCTGGGGTGATGTGCGCAAGTCATACCTCTGCGGATTCTCACAGGTGTCCTCTTTTCGGAAATGCATGGGGTTCCCTGTCTTCCTTGATGGCTTGGACACCCGAGGCCCATATCTGTATGTTGTGTGCCGGTCGGCAGAGCGTCTGAAATTCCGGTCTGAAAACAGACTTGTGGTTACTTGTGTTTTAGGCTTTGCCCATGGCGGACAAGTAGGTGCACTCACCCATGTGAGGTACCGTTTTCAATGGGACACCTGTGGGAACGCGGGACGGTAGGCCAGGTGTTGTTGGGGGCGTGTTTCGATGGGTGAGCCGAGCGAAATGTGCAGAAAATGCGTTTTTTTCCCACATTTCGAACTTTGCGGGGGTGTCTGGGCAATAAATTCTGGGGCGATGTGCGCAAGTCATACCTCTGCGGATTCTCACAGGTGTCCTCTTTTCGGAAATGCATGGGGTTCCCTGTTTTCCTTGGTGGCTTGGACACCCGAGGCCCATATTTGTATGTTGTGCCGGTCGGCAGAGCGTCTGAAATTCCGGTCTGAAAACAGACTTGGGGTTAATTGTGTTTTAGGCTTTCCCCTTGGCGGCCAGGTAGGTGCACTATCACATGTGAGGTACCGTTTTCAATGGGACACCTGTGGGAACGCAGGATAGTAGGCCATGTGTTGTTGGGGGCTTGTTTCGATGGGTGAGCCGAGCAAAATGTGCCGAAAATGCGTTTGTTTTCCCACATTTCGGAATTTGCGGGGGTGTCTGGGTAATAAATTCTGGGGCGATGTGCGCAAATCATACCTCTGCGGATTCCCATGGTTGTCCTCTTTTCGGAAATGCAGGGGGTTCCCTGTTTTCCTTGGTGGCTTGGACACCCAAGACCCATATCTGTATGTTGTGCTGGTCGGCAGAGTGTCTGAAATTCCGGTCTGAAAACAGACTTAGGGTTATTTGTGTTTTAGGCTTTCCCCTTGGCGGCCAGGTAAGTGCACCCACAGATGTAAGATACCGTTTTCATCAGAACACCTGTGGGAACGCGGGACGGTAGGCCATGTTTTGTTGTGGGCGTGTTTCGATGGGTGAGCCGAGCGAAATGTGCAGAAAATGTGTTTTTTTCCCCACTTTTCGGAATTTGCAGGGGTGTCTGGGTAATACATTCTGGGGCGATGTGCGCAAATCATACCTCTGCGGATTCCCACGGGTGTCCTCTTTTTGGAAATGCATGGAGTTCCCTGTTTTCCTTGGTGGTTTGGACACCCGAGGCCCATATCTTTATGTTGTGCCGGTCGGCAGAGCGTCTGAAATTCCGGTCTGAAAACAGACTTGGGGTTACTTGTGTTTTAGGCTTTCCCCTTGGAGGCCAGGTAGGTGCACCCACACATGTGAGGTACCGTTTCCATCGGGACACCTGTGGGAATGTGGGACGGTAGGCCATGTGTTGTTGGGGGCATGTTTCGATGGGTGAGCCGAGCGAAATATGCGGAAAATGCGTTTTTTTTCTCACATTTCAGATTTTGCGGGGTTGTCTGGGTAATAAATTCTGGGGCGATGTGCGCAAATCATACCTCTGCGGATTCCCACGGTGTCCTCTTTTCGGAAATGCATGGGGTTCCCTGTTTTTCTTGGTGGCTTGGACACCCGAGGCACATATCTGTATGTTTTGCCAGTCGGCAGAGCGTATGAAATTCCAGTCTGAAAACAGACTTGGGGTTACTTGTGTTTTAGCCTTTCCCCTTGGCGGCCAGGTAGGTGCACCCACACATGTGAGGTACCATTTTCATCGGGACACCTGTGGGAATGTGGTACGGTAGGCCATGTGTTTTTGGGGGCTTGTTTCGATGGGTGAGCCGAGCGAAATGTGCGGAAAATGCATTTCTTTTCCCACATTTTGGACTTAACGGGGGTGTCTGGGAAATACATTCTGGGGCAATTTGCCCAAATCATACCTCTGTGGATTCCCACGGGTGTCCTCTTTTTGGAAATGCATGGGGTTCCCTGTTTTCCTTGGTGGCTTGGACACCCGAGGCCCATATCTGTATGTTGTGCTGGTCGGCAGAGCGTCTGAAATTCCGGTCTGAAAATAGACTTGGGGTTACTTGTGTTTTAGGCTTTCCCATTGGCAGCCAGGTAGGTGCACCCACACATGTGAGGTATCGTTTTCATTGGGACACCTGTGGGAACGTGGGAAGGTATGCCATGTGTTGTTGGGGGCGTGTTTCGATGGGTGAGCCGAGTGAAATGTGCGGAAAATGTGTTTTTTTCCCCTCCCCTCATTTCGGATTTTGCAGGGGTTTCTGGGTAATAAACTCTGGGGCAATTTGCACAAATCATACCTCTGCGGATTCCCACGGGTGTCCTCTTTTCGGAAATGCACAGGGTTCCCTGTTTTCCTTGGTGGCTTGGACACCCGAGGCCCATATTTGTATGCTCGCCGGTCGGCAGAGCGTGTGAAATTCCGGTCTGAAAACAGACTTGGGGTTACTTGTGTTTTAGGCTTTCCCATTGGCAGCCAGGTAGGTGTACCCACACATGTGAGGTATCGTTTTCATTGGGACACCTGTGGGAACGCGGGACGGTAGGCCATGTGTTTTTGGGGGCATGTTTCGATGGGTGAGCCGAGCGAAATGTGCGGAAAATGTGTTTCTTTTCCCACATTTTGGACTTTGCGGGGGTGTGTGGGAAATACATTCTGGGGCGATTTGCCCAAATCATACCTCTGTGGATTCCCACGGGTGTCCTCTTTTTGGAAATGCATGGGGTTCCCTCTTTCCCTTGGTGGCTTTGACACCCGAGGCCCATATCTGTATGTTGTGCTGGTCGGCAGAGCGTCTGAAATTCCGGTCTGAAAACAGACTTAGGGTTACTTGTGTTTTAGGCTTTCCCCTTGGCGGCCAGGTAGGTGCACCCACACATGTGAGGCACGGGTTTCATCAGGACACCTGTGGGAACGTGGGAAGGTAGGCCATGTGTTGTTGGGGGTGTGTTTTGATGGGTGAGCCGAGTGAAATGTGCGCAAAATGTGTTTTTTTTCCCTCATTTCGGATTTTGCGGGGGTGTCTGGGTAATACTTTCTGGGGCGATTTGCCCAAATCATACCTCTGTGGATTCCCACAGGTGTCCTCTTTTTGGAAATGCATGGGGTTCACTGTTTTCCTTGGTGGCTTGGACACTCGAGGCCCATATCTGTATGCTCGCCGGTCGGCAGAGCGTGTGAAATTCCGGTCTGAAAACAGACTTGGGGTTACTTGTGTTTTAGGCTTTCCCCTTGGTAGCCAGGTAGGTGCACCCACACATGTGAGGTATCGTTTTCATTGGGACACCTGTGGGAACGCTGGACGGTAGGCCAGGTGTTGTTGGGGGTGTGTTTCGATGGGTGAGCCGAGTGAAATGTGCGGAAAATGCGTTTTGCTCCCCAAATTTCAGATTTTGTGGGGGTGTCTGGGTAATATATTCTGGGGCGATTTGCCCAAATCATACCTCTGCAGATTCCCACGCGTGTCCTCTTTTTGGAAATGCATGGGGTTCGCTGTTTTCCTTGGTGGCTTGGACACCCGAGGCCCATATCTGTATGCTCTGCCGGTCGGCAGAGCGTCTGAAATTCCGGTCTGAAAACAGACTTGGGGTTACTTGTGTTTTAGGCTTTCCCCATGGCGGCCAAGTAGGTGCACTCACCCATGTGAGGTACCGTTTTCAATGGGACACCTGTGGGAACGCGGGACGGTAGGCCATGTGTTGTTGGGGGCATGTTTCGATGGGTGAGCTGAGCGAAATGTGCGGAAAATGCGTTTTTTTCCCACATTTCGGACTTTGCAGGGGTGTCTGGGTAATAAATTCTGGGGCGATGTGCGCAAATCATACCTGTGTGGATTCCCACGGGTGTCCTCCTTTCGGAAATGCATGGGGTTCCCTTTTTTCCTTGGTGGCTTGGACACCCGAGGTCCATATCTGTATGTTGTGCCGGTCGGCAGAGCGTCTGAAATTCCGGTCTGAAAACAGACTTGGGGTTACTTGTGTTTTAGGCTTTCCCCTTGGCGGCCAGGTAGGTGCACCCACACATGTGAGGTACCGTTTTCATCGGGACACCAGTGGGAATGCGGGACGGTAGGTCAGGTGTTGTTGGGGGCGTGTTTCGATGGGTGAGCCGAGCGAAATGTGCAGAAAATGCATTTTTTTCCCACATTTCGGACTTTGCGGGGGTGTCTGGGCAATAAATTCTGGGGTGATGTGCGCAAGTCATACCTCTGCGGATTCTCACAGGTGTCCTCTTTTCGGAAATGCATGGGGTTCCCTGTTTTCCTTGGTGGCTTGGACACCCGAGGCCCATATTTGTATGTTGTGCTGGTCGGCAGAGCTTCTGAAATTCCGGTCTGAAAACAGACTTGGGGTTACTTGTGTTTTAGGCTTTCCTCTTGGCGGCCAGGTAGGTGCACCTACACATGTGAGGTACCGTTTTCATCGGGACACATGTGGGAACGCGGGACGGTAGGCCAGGTGTTGTTGGGGGCGTGTTTCGATGGGTGAGCCGAGTGAAATGTGCGGAAAATGAATTTTTTCCCACATTTCGGACTTTGCGGGGGTGTCTGGGTAATAAATTCTAGGGCGATGTGCGCAAATCATACCTCTGTGGATTTCCACGGTTGTCCTCTTTTTGGAAATGCATGGGGTTCCCTGTCTTCCTTGATGGCTTGGACACCCGAGGCCCATATCTGTATGTTGTGTGCCGGTCGGCAGAGCGTCTGAAATTCCAGTCTGAAAACAGACTTGTGGTTACTTGTGTTTTAGGCTTTGCCCATGGCGGACAAGTAGGTGCACTCACCCATGTGAGGTACCGTTTTCAATGGGACACCTGTGGGAACGCGGGACGGTAGGCCAGGTTTTGTTGGGGGCGTGTTTCGATGGGTGAGCCGAGCGAAATGTGCAGAAAATGTGTTTTTTTCCCACATTTCGAACTTTGCGGGGGTGTCTGGGCAATAAATTCTGGGGCGATGTGCGCAAGTCATACCTCTGCGGATTCTCACAGGTGTCCTCTTTTCGGAAATGCATGGGGTTCCCTGTTTTCCTTGGTGGCTTGGACACCCGAGGCCCATATTTGTATGTTGTGCAGGTCGGCAGAGCGTCTGAAATTCCGGTCTGAAAACAGACTTGGGGTTAATTGTGTTTTAGGCTTTCCCCTTGGCGGCCAGGTAGGTGCACTATCACATGTGAGGTACCGTTTTCAATGGGACACCTGTGGGAACGCAGGATAGTAGGCCATGTGTTGTTGGGGGCTTGTTTCGATGGGTGAGCCGAGCAAAATGTGCCGAAAATGCGTTTGTTTTCCCACATTTCGGAATTTGCGGGGGTGTCTGGGTAATAAATTCTGGGGCGATGTGCGCAAATCATACCTCTGCGGATTCCCATGGTTGTCCTCTTTTCGGAAATGCAGGGGGTTCCCTGTTTTCCTTGGTGGCTTGGACACCCGAGGCCTATATCTGTATGTTGTGCCGGTCGGCAGAGCGTCTGAAATTCCGGTCTAAAAACAGACTTGGGGTTACTTGTGTTTTAGGCTTTCCCCATGGCGGCCAGGTAGGTGCACCCACACATGTGAGGTACCGTTTTCATCGGGACACATGTGGGAACGCGGGACAGTAGGCCAGGTGTTGTTGGGGGCGGGTTCGATGGGTGAGCCGAGTGAAATGTGCGGAAAATTAATTTTTTCCCACATTTCGGACTTTGCGGGGGTGTCTTGGTAATAAATTCTAGGGCGATGTGCGCAAATCATACCTCTGTGGATTTCCACGGTTGCCCTCTTTTTGGAAATTCATGGGGTTCCCTGTCTTCCTTGATGGCTTGGACACCTGAGGCCCATATCTGTATGTTGTGTGCCGGTCGGCAGAGCGTCTGAAATTCCGGTCTGAAAACAGACTTGTGGTTACTTGTGTTTTAGGCTTTCCCCATGGCGGCCAAGTAGGTGCACTTACCCATGTGAGGTACCGTTTTCAATGGGACACCTGTGGGAACGCGGGACGGTAGGCCATGTGTTGTTGGGGGCGTGTTTCGATGGGTGAGCCAAGCAAAATGTGCCGAAAATGCGTTTGTTTTCCCACATTTCGGAATTTGCGGGGGCGTATGGGTAATAAATTCTGGGGCGATGTGCGCAAATCATACCTCTGCGGATTCCCACGGTTGTCCTCTTTTTGGAAATGCATGGGGTTCCCTGTTTTCCTTGGTGGCTTGGACACCCGAGGCCCATATCTGTATGTTGTGCCGGTCGGCAGAGCGTCTGAAATTCCGGTCTGAAAACAGACTTGGGGTTACTTGTGTTTTAGGCTTTCCCCTTGGCGGCCATGTAGGTGCATCCACACATGTGAGGTACCGTTTTCATCGGGACACCTGTGGGAACGTGGGACGGTAGGCCATGTGTTGTTGGGGACGTGTTTCGATGGGTGAGCTGAGCAAAATGTGCGGAAAATGCTTTTTTCCCCCCACATTTCGGACTTTGCAGGGGTGTCTGGGTAATAAATTCTGGGGCGATGTGCGCAAATCATACCTCTGCGGATTCCCACAGGTGTCCTCTTTTTGGAAATGCATGGGGTTCCCTGTTTTCCTTGGTGGCTTGGACACCCGAGACCCATATCTGTTTGTTGTACCGGTCTGCAGAGCTTCTGAAATTCCGGTCTGAAAACAGACTTGGGGGTTACTTGTGTTTTAGGCTTTCCCCTTGGCGGCCAGGTAGGTGCACCCACACATGTGAGGTACCGTTTTCATCGGAACAACTGTGGGAATGCGGGACGGTAGGCCATGTGTTGTTGGGGAGGTGTTTCAATGGGTGAGCCGAGCGAAATGTGCGGAAAATGCATTTTTTCCCCACATTTCGGACTTTGCGGGGGTGTCTGGGTAATAAATTCTGGGGCGATTTGCCCAAATCATACCTCTGTGGATTCCCACGGGTGTCCTCATTTTGGAAATGCATGGGGTTCCCTGTTTTCCTTGGTGACTTGGACACCCGAGACCCATATCTGTATGTTGTGCTGGTCGGCAGAGTGTCTGAAATTCCAGTCTGAAAACAGACTTGGGGTTATTTGTGTTTCAGGCTTTCCCCTTGGCGGCCAGGTAAGTGCACCCACAGATGTAAGGTATCGTTTTCAACAGAACACCTGTGGGAACGCGGGACGGTAGGCCATGTTTTGTTGTGGGCGTGTTTCGATGGGTGAGCCGAGCGAAATGTGCAGAAAATGTGTTTTTTTCCCCACATTTCGGACTTTGCAGGGGTGTCTGGGAAATACATTCTGGGGCGATGTGCGCAAATCATACCTCTGCGGATTCCCACGGGTGTCCTCTTTTTGGAAATGCATGGAGTTCCCTGTTTTCCTTGGTGGCTTGGACACCCGAGGCCCATATCTTTATGTTGTGCCGGTCGGCAGAGCGTCTGAAATTCCGGTCTGAAAACAGACTTGGGGTTACTTGTGTTTTAGGCTTTCCCCTTGGCGGCCAGGTAGGTGCACCCACACATGTGAGGTACCGTTTTCATCGGGACACATGTGGGAATGCGGGACGGTAGGCCAGGTGTTGTTGGGGGCATGTTTCGATGGGTGAGCCGAGTGAAATATGCGGAAAATGAATTCTTTCCCACATTTCGGACTTTGCGGGGGTGTCTGGGTAATAAATTCTAGGGCGATGTGCACAAATCATACCTCTGTGGATTTCCACGGTTGTCCTCTTTTTGGAAATGCATGGGGTTCCCTGTCTTCCTTGATGGCTTGGACACCCGAGGCCCATATCTGTATGTTGTGTGCCGGTCGGCAGAGCGTCTGAAATTCCGGTCTGAAAACAGACTTGTGGTTACTTGTGTTTTAGGCTTTCCCCATGGCGGCCAAGTAGGTGCACTCACCCATGTGAGGTACCGTTTTCAATGGGACACCTGTGGGAACGCGGGACGGTAGGCCATGTGTTGTTGGGGGCGTGTTTCGATGGGTGAGCCAAGCAAAATGTGCCGAAAATGCGTTTGTTTTCGGAATTTGCGGGGGTGTATGGGTAATAAATTCTGGGGCGATGTGCGCAAATCATACCTCTGCGGATTCCCACGGTTGTCCTCTTTTTGGAAATGCATGGGGTTTCCTGTTTTCCTTGGTGGCTTGGACACCCGAGGCCCATATCTGTATGTTGTGTCGGTCGGCAGAGCGTCTGAAATTCCGGTCTGAAAACATACTTGGGGTTACTTGTGTTTTAGGCTTTCCCCTTGGCGGCCAGGTAGGTGCATCCACACATGTGAGGTACTGTTTTCATCGGGACACCTGTGGGAACGTGGGACGGTAGGCCATGTGTTGTTGGGGACGTGTTTCGATGGGTGAGCTGAGCAAAATGTGCAGAAAATGCTTTTTTCCCCCACATTTCGGACTTTGCAGGGGTGTCTGGGTAATAAATTCTATGGCGATGTGCGCAAATCATACCTCTGCGGATTCCCACGGGTGTCCTCTTTTCGGAAATGCATGGGGTTCACTGTTTTCCTTGGTGGCTTGGACACCCGAGGCCCATATCTGTATGTTGTACCGGTCTGCAGAGCGTCTGAAATTCCGGTCTGAAAACAGACTTGGGGGTTACTTGTGTTTTAGGCTTTCCCCTTGGCGGCCAGGTAGGTGCACCCACACATGTGAGGTACCATTTTCATCGGGACAACTGTGGGAATGCGGGACGGTAGGCCATGTGTTTTTGGGGAGGTGTTTCAATGGGTGAGCCGAGCGAAATGTGCGGAAAATGCATTTTTTTCCCACATTTCGGACTTTGCGGGGGTGTCTGGGTAATAAATTCTGGGGCGATTTGCCCAAATCATACCTCTATGGATTCCCACGGGTGTCCTCTTTTTGGAAATGCATGGAGTTCCCTGTTTTCCTTGGTGGTTTGGACACCCGAGGCCCATATCTGTATGTTTTGCTGGTCGGCAGAGCGTCTGAAATTCCGGTCTGAAAACAGACTTGGGGTTACTTGTGTTTTAGGCTTTCCCCTTGGAGGCCAGGTAGGTGCACCCACACATGTGAGGTACCGTTTCCATCGGGACACCTGTGGGAACGTGGGACGGTAGGCCATGTGTTGTTGGGGGCATGTTTCGATGGGTGAGCCGAGCGAAATATGCGGAAAATGCGTTTTTTTTCTCACATTTCAGATTTTGCGGGGTTGTCTGGGTAATAAATTCTGGGGCGATGTGCGCAAATCATACCTCTGCGGATTCCCACGGTGTCCTCTTTTCGGAAATGCATGGGGTTCCCTGTTTTTCTTGGTGGCTTGGACACCCGAGGCACATATCTGTATGTTTTGCCGGTCGGCAGAGCGTATGAAATTCCAGTCTGAAAACAGACTTGGGGTTACTTGTGTTTTAGCCTTTCCCCTTGGCGGCCAGGTAGGTGCACCCACACATGTGAGGTACCATTTTCATCGGGACACCTGTGGGAATGTGGTACGGTAGGCCATGTGTTTTTGGGGGCTTGTTTCGATGGGTGAGCCGAGCGAAATGTGCGGAAAATGCATTTCTTTTCCCACATTTTGGACTTAACGGGGGTGTCTGGGAAATACATTCTGGGGCAATTTGCCCAAATCATACCTCTGTGGATTCCCACGGGTGTCCTCTTTTTGGAAATGCATGGGGTTCCCTGTTTTCCTTGGTGGCTTGGACACCCGAGGCCCATATCTGTATGTTGTGCTGGTCGGCAGAGCGTCTGAAATTCCGGTCTGAAAATAGACTTGGGGTTACTTGTGTTTTAGGCTTTCCCATTGGCAGCCAGGTAGGTGCACCCACACATGTGAGGTATCGTTTTCATTGGGACACCTGTGGGAACGTGGGAAGGTATGCCATGTGTTGTTGGGGGCGTGTTTCGATGGGTGAGCCGAGTGAAATGTGCGGAAAATGTGTTTTTTTCCCCTCATTTCGGATTTTGCAGGGGTTTCTGGGTAATAAACTCTGGGGCAATTTGCACAAATCATACCTATGCGGATTCCCACGGGTGTCCTCTTTTCGGAAATGCACAGGGTTCCCTGTTTTCCTTGGTGGCTTGGACACCCGAGGCCCATATTTGTATGCTCGCCGGTCGGCAGAGCGTGTGAAATTCCGGTCTGAAAACAGACTTGGGGTTACTTGTGTTTTAGGCTTTCCCATTGGCAGCCAGGTAGGTGTACCCACACATGTGAGGTATCGTTTTCATTGGGACACCTGTGGGAACGCGGGACGGTAGGCCATGTGTTTTTGGGGGCGTGTTTCGATGGGTGAGCCGAGCGAAATGTGCGGAAAATTTGTTTCTTTTCCCACATTTTGGACTTTGCGGGGGTGTCTGGGAAATACATTCTGGGGCGATTTGCCCAAATCATACCTCTGTGGATTCCCACGGGTGTCCTCTTTTTGGAAATGCATGGGGTTCCCTCTTTTCCTTGGTGGCTTTGACACCCGAGGCCCATATCTGTATGTTGTGCTGGTCGGCAGAGCGTCTGAAATTCCGGTCTGAAAACAGACTTAGGGTTACTTGTGTTTTAGGCTTTCCCCTTGGCGGCCAGGTAGGTGCACCCACACATGTGAGGCACGGGTTTCATCAGGACACCTGTGGGAACGTGGGAAGGTAGGCCATGTGTTGTTGGGGGTGTGTTTTGATGGGTGAGCCGAGTGAAATGTGCGCAAAATGTGTTTTTTTTCCCTCATTTCGGATTTTGCGGGGGTGTCTGGGTAATACTTTCTGGGGCGATTTGCCCAAATCATACCTCTGTGGATTCCCACAGGTGTCCTCTTTTTGGAAATGCATGGGGTTCACTGTTTTCCTTGGTGGCTTGGACACTCGAGGCCCATATCTGTATGCTCGCCGGTCGGCAGAGCGTGTGAAATTCCGGTCTGAAAACAGACTTGGGGTTACTTGTGTTTTAGGCTTTCCCCTTGGTAGCCAGGTAGGTGCACCCACACATGTGAGGTATCGTTTTCATTGGGACACCTGTGGGAACGCTGGACGGTAGGCCATGTGTTGTTGGGGGTGTGTTTCGATGGGTGAGCCGAGTGAAATGTGCGGAAAATGCGTTTTGCTCCCCAAATTTCAGATTTTGTGGGGGTGTCTGGGTAATATATTCTGGGGCGATTTGCCCAAATCATACCTCTGCAGATTCCCACGCGTGTCCTCTTTTTGGAAATGCATGGGGTTCGCTGTTTTCCTTGGTGGCTTGGACACCCGAGGCCCATATCTGTATGCTCTGCCGGTCGGCAGAGCGTCTGAAATTCCGGTCTGAAAACAGACTTGGGGTTACTTGTGTTTTAGGCTTTCCCCATGGCGGCCAAGTAGGTGCACTCACCCATGTGAGGTACCGTTTTCAATGGGACACCTGTGGGAACGCGGGACGGTAGGCCATGTGTTGTTGGGGGCATGTTTCGATGGGTGAGCTGAGCGAAATGTGCGGAAAATGCGTTTTTTTCCCACATTTCGGACTTTGCAGGGGTGTCTGGGTAATAAATTCTGGGGCGATGTGCGCAAATCATACCTGTGTGGATTCCCACGGGTGTCCTCTTTTCGGAAATGCATGGGGTTCCCTTTTTTCCTTGGTGGCTTGGACACCCGAGGTCCATATCTGTATTTTGTGCCGGTCGGCAGAGCGTCTGAAATTCCGGTCTGAAAACAGACTTGGGGTTACTTGTGTTTTAGGCTTTCCCCTTGGCGGCCAGGTAGGTGCACCCACACATGTGAGGTACCGTTTTCATCGGGACACCAGTGGGAATGCGGGACGGTAGGTCAGGTGTTGTTGGGGGCGTGTTTCGATGGGTGAGCCGAGCGAAATGTGCAGAAAATGCATTTTTTTCCCACATTTCGGACTTTGCGGGGGTGTCTGGGCAATAAATTCTGGGGTGATGTGCGCAAGTCATACCTCTGCGGATTCTCACAGGTGTCCTCTTTTCGGAAATGCATGGGGTTCCCTGTTTTCCTTGGTGGCTTGGACACCCGAGGCCCATATTTGTATGTTGTGCTGGTCGGCAGAGCTTCTGAAATTCCGGTCTGAAAACAGACTTGGGGTTACTTGTGTTTTAGGCTTTCCTCTTGGCGGCCAGGTAGGTGCACCCACACATGTGAGGTACCGTTTTCATCGGGACACATGTGGGAACGCGGGACGGTAGGCCAGGTGTTGTTGGGGGCGTGTTTCGATGGGTGAGCCGAGTGAAATGTGCGGAAAATGAATTTTTTCCCACATTTCGGACTTTGCGGGGGTGTCTGGGTAATAAATTCTAGGGCGATGTGCCCAAATCATACCTCTGTGGATTCCCACAGGTGTCCTCTTTTTGGAAATGCATGGGGTTCACTGTTTTCCTTGGTGGCTTGGACACTCAAGGCCCATATCTGTATGCTCGCCGGTCGGCAGAGCGTGTGAAATTCCGGTCTGAAAACAGACTTGGGGTTACTTGTGTTTTAGGCTTTCCCCTTGGTAGCCAGGTAGGTGCACCCACACATGTGAGGTATCGTTTTCATTGGGACACCTGTGGGAACGCTGGACGGTAGGCCATGTGTTGTTGGGGGTGTGTTTCGATGGGTGAGCCGAGTGAAATGTGCGTAAAATGCGTTTTGCTCCCCAAATTTCAGATTTTGTGGGGGTGTCTGGGTAATATATTCTGGGGCGATTTGCCCAAATCATACCTCTGCAGATTCCCACGCGTGTCCTCTTTTTGGAAATGCATGGGGTTCGCTGTTTTCCTTGGTGGCTTGGACACCCGAGGCCCATATCTGTATGCTCTGCCGGTCGGCAGAGCGTCTGAAATTCCGGTCTGAAAACAGACTTGGGGTTACTTGTGTTTTAGGCTTTCCCCATGGCGGCCAAGTAGGTGCACTCACCCATGTGAGGTACCGTTTTCAATGGGACACCTGTGGGAACGCGGGACGGTAGGCCATGTGTTGTTGGGGGCATGTTTCGATGGGTGAGCCGAGCGAAATGTGCAGAAAATGCATTTTTTTCCCACATTTCGGACTTTGCGGGGGTGTCTGGGCAATAAATTCTGGGGTGATGTGCGCAAATCATACCTCTGCGGATTCTCACAGGTGTCCTCTTTTCGGAAATGCATGGGGTTCCCTGTTTTCCTTGGTGGCTTGGACACCCGAGGTCCATATCTGTATGTTGTGCCGGTCGGCAGAGCGTCTGAAATTCCGGTCTGAAAACAGACTTGGGGTTACTTGTGTTTTAGGCTTTCCCCTTGGCGGCCAGGTAGGTGCACCCACACATGTGAGGTACCGTTTTCATCGGGACACCAGTGGGAATGCGGGACGGTAGGTCAGGTGTTGTTGGGGGCGTGTTTCGATGGGTGAGCCGAGCGAAATGTGCAGAAAATGCATTTTTTTCCCACATTTCGGACTTTGCGGGGGTGTCTGGGCAATAAATTCTGGGGTGATGTGCGCAAGTCATACCTCTGCGGATTCTCACAGGTGTCCTCTTTTCGGAAATGCATGGGGTTCCCTGTTTTCCTTGGTGGCTTGGACACCCGAGGCCCATATTTGTATGTTGTGCTGGTCGGCAGAGCTTCTGAAATTCCGGTCTGAAAACAGACTTGGGGTTACTTGTGTTTTAGGCTTTCCTCTTGGCGGCCAGGTAGGTGCACCCACACATGTGAGGTACCGTTTTCATCGGGACACATGTGGGAACGCGGGACGGTAGGCCAGGTGTTGTTGGGGGCGTGTTTCGATGGGTGAGCCGAGTGAAATGTGCGGAAAATGAATTTTTTCCCACATTTCGGACTTTGCGGGGGTGTCTGGGTAATAAATTCTAGGGCGATGTGCGCAAATCATACCTCTGTGGATTTCCACGGTTGTCCTCTTTTTGGAAATGCATGGGGTTCCCTGTCTTCCTTGATGGCTTGGACACCCGAGGCCCATATCTGTATGTTGTGTGCCGGTCGGCAGAGCGTCTGAAATTCCGGTCTGAAAACAGACTTGTGGTTACTTGTGTTTTAGGCTTTGCCCATGGCGGACAAGTAGGTGCACTCACCCATGTGAGGTACCGTTTTCAATGGGACACCTGTGGGAACGCGGGGCGGTAGGCCAGGTGTTGTTGGGGGCGTGTTTCGATGGGTGAGCCGAGCGAAATGTGCAGAAAATGCGTTTTTTTCCCACATTTCGAACTTTGCGGGGGTGTCTGGGCAATAAATTCTGGGGCGATGTGCGCAAGTCATACCTCTGCGGATTCTCACAGGTGTCCTCTTTTCGGAAATGCATGGGGTTCCCTGTTTTCCTTGGTGGCTTGGACACCCGAGGCCCATATTTGTATGTTGTGCCGGTCGGCAGAGCGTCTGAAATTCCGGTCTGAAAACAGACTTGGGGTTAATTGTGTTTTAGGCTTTCCCCTTGGCGGCCAGGTAGGTGCACTATCACATGTGAGGTACCGTTTTCAATGGGACACCTGTGGGAACGCAGGATAGTAGGCCATGTGTTGTTGGGGGCTTGTTTCGATGGGTGAGCCGAGCAAAATGTGCCGAAAATGCGTTTGTTTTCCCACATTTCGGAATTTGCGGGGGTGTCTGGGTAATAAATTCTGGGGCGATGTGCGCAAATCATACCTCTGCGGATTCCCATGGTTGTCCTCTTTTCGGAAATGCAGGGGGTTCCCTGTTTTCCTTGGTGGCTTGGACACCCAAGACCCATATCTGTATGTTGTGCTGGTCGGCAGAGTGTCTGAAATTCCGGTCTGAAAACAGACTTAGGGTTATTTGTGTTTTAGGCTTTCCCCTTGGCGGCCAGGTAAGTGCACCCACAGATGTAAGATACCGTTTTCATCAGAACACCTGTGGGAACGCGGGACGGTAGGCCATGTTTTGTTGTGGGCGTGTTTCGATGGGTGAGCCGAGCGAAATGTGCAGAAAATGTGTTTTTTTCCCCACTTTTCGGAATTTGCAGGGGTGTCTGGGTAATACATTCTGGGGCGATGTGCGCAAATCATACCTCTGCGGATTCCCACGGGTGTCCTCTTTTTGGAAATGCATGGAGTTCCCTGTTTTCCTTGGTGGTTTGGACACCCGAGGCCCATATCTTTATGTTGTGCCGGTCGGCAGAGCGTCTGAAATTCCGGTCTGAAAACAGACTTGGGGTTACTTGTGTTTTAGGCTTTCCCCTTGGAGGCCAGGTAGGTGCACCCACACATGTGAGGTACCGTTTCCATCGGGACACCTGTGGGAACGTGGGACGGTAGGCCATGTGTTGTTGGGGGCATGTTTCGATGGGTGAGCCGAGCGAAATATGCGGAAAATGCGTTTTTTTTCTCACATTTCAGATTTTGCGGGGTTGTCTGGGTAATAAATTCTGGGGCGATGTGCGCAAATCATACCTCTGCGGATTCCCACGGTGTCCTCTTTTCGGAAATGCATGGGGTTCCCTGTTTTTCTTGGTGGCTTGGACACCCGAGGCACATATCTGTATGTTTTGCCGGTCGGCAGAGCGTATGAAATTCCAGTCTGAAAACAGACTTGGGGTTACTTGTGTTTTAGCCTTTCCCCTTGGCGGCCAGGTAGGTGCACCCACACATGTGAGGTACCATTTTCATCGGGACACCTGTGGGAATGTGGTACGGTAGGCCATGTGTTTTTGGGGGCTTGTTTCGATGGGTGAGCCGAGCGAAATGTGCGGAAAATGCATTTCTTTTCCCACATTTTGGACTTAACGGGGGTGTCTGGGAAATACATTCTGGGGCAATTTGCCCAAATCATACCTCTGTGGATTCCCACGGGTGTCCTCTTTTTGGAAATGCATGGGGTTCCCTGTTTTCCTTGGTGGCTTGGACACCCGAGGCCCATATCTGTATGTTGTGCTGGTCGGCAGAGCGTCTGAAATTCCGGTCTGAAAATAGACTTGGGGTTACTTGTGTTTTAGGCTTTCCCATTGGCAGCCAGGTAGGTGCACCCACACATGTGAGGTATCGTTTTCATTGGGACACCTGTGGGAACGTGGGAAGGTATGCCATGTGTTGTTGGGGGCGTGTCTCGATGGGTGAGCCGAGTGAAATGTGCGGAAAATGTGTTTTTTTCCCCTCATTTCGGATTTTGCAGGGGTTTCTGGGTAATAAACTCTGGGGCAATTTGCACAAATCATACCTCTGCGGATTCCCACGGGTGTCCTCTTTTCGGAAATGCACAGGGTTCCCTGTTTTCCTTGGTGGCTTGGACACCCGAGGCCCATATTTGTATGCTCGCCGGTCGGCAGAGCGTGTGAAATTCCGGTCTGAAAACAGACTTGGGGTTACTTGTGTTTTAGGCTTTCCCATTGGCAGCCAGGTAGGTGTACCCACACATGTGAGGTATCGTTTTCATTGGGACACCTGTGGGAACGCGGGACGGTAGGCCATGTGTTTTTGGGGGCATGTTTCGATGGGTGAGCCGAGCGAAATGTGCGGAAAATGTGTTTCTTTTCCCACATTTTGGACTTTGCGGGGGTGTGTGGGAAATACATTCTGGGGCGATTTGCCCAAATCATACCTCTGTGGATTCCCACGGGTGTCCTCTTTTTGGAATTGCATGGGGTTCCCTCTTTCCCTTGGTGGCTTTGACACCCGAGGCCCATATCTGTATGTTGTGCTGGTCGGCAGAGCGTCTGAAATTCCGGTCTGAAAACAGATTTAGGGTTACTTGTGTTTTAGGCTTTCCCCTTGGCGGCCAGGTAGGTGCACCCACACATGTGAGGCACGGGTTTCATCAGGACACCTGTGGGAACGTGGGAAGGTAGGCCATGTGTTGTTGGGGGTGTGTTTTGATGGGTGAGCCGAGTGAAATGTGCGCAAAATGTGTTTTTTTTCCCTCATTTCGGATTTTGCGGGGGTGTCTGGGTAATACTTTCTGGGGCGATTTGCCCAAATCATACCTCTGTGGATTCCCACAGGTGTCCTCTTTTTGGAAATGCATGGGGTTCACTGTTTTCCTTGGTGGCTTGGACACTCGAGGCCCATATCTGTATGCTCGCCGGTCGGCAGAGCGTGTGAAATTCCGGTCTGAAAACAGACTTGGGGTTACTTGTGTTTTAGGCTTTCCCCTTGGTAGCCAGGTAGGTGCACCCACACATGTGAGGTATCGTTTTCATTGGGACACCTGTGGGAACGCTGGACGGTAGGCCATGTGTTGTTGGGGGTGTGTTTCGATGGGTGAGCCGAGTGAAATGTGCGGAAAATGCGTTTTGCTCCCCAAATTTCAGATTTTGTGGGGGTGTCTGGGTAATATATTCTGGGGCGATTTGCCCAAATCATACCTCTGCAGATTCCCACGCGTGTCCTCTTTTTGGAAATGCATGGGGTTCGCTGTTTTCCTTGGTGGCTTGGACACCCGAGGCCCATATCTGTATGCTCTGCCGGTCGGCAGAGCGTCTGAAATTCCGGTCTGAAAACAGACTTGGGGTTACTTGTGTTTTAGGCTTTCCCCATGGCGGCCAAGTAGGTGCACTCACCCATGTGAGGTACCGTTTTCAATGGGACACCTGTGGGAACGCGGGACGGTAGGCCATGTGTTGTTGGGGGCATGTTTCGATGGGTGAGCTGAGCGAAATGTGCGGAAAATGCGTTTTTTTCCCACATTTCGGACTTTGCAGGGGTGTCTGGGTAATAAATTCTGGGGCGATGTGCGCAAATCATACCTGTGTGGATTCCCACGGGTGTCCTCTTTTCGGAAATGCATGGGGTTCCCTTTTTTCCTTGGTGGCTTGGACACCCGAGGTCCATATCTGTATGTTGTGCCGGTCGGCAGAGCGTCTGAAATTCCGGTCTGAAAACAGACTTGGGGTTACTTGTGTTTTAGGCTTTCCCCTTGGCGGCCAGGTAGGTGCACCCACACATGTGAGGTACCGTTTTCATCGGGACACCAGTGGGAATGCGGGACGGTAGGTCAGGTGTTGTTGGGGGCGTGTTTCGATGGGTGAGCCGAGCGAAATGTGCAGAAAATGCATTTTTTTCCCACATTTCGGACTTTGCGGGGGTGTCTGGGCAATAAATTCTGGGGTGATGTGCGCAAGTCATACCTCTGCGGATTCTCACAGGTGTCCTCTTTTCGGAAATGCATGGGGTTCCCTGTTTTCCTTGGTGGCTTGGACACCCGAGGCCCATATTTGTAAGTTGTGCTGGTCGGCAGAGCTTCTGAAATTCCGGTCTGAAAACAGACTTGGGGTTACTTGTGTTTTAGGCTTTCCTCTTGGCGGCCAGGTAGGTGCACCCACACATGTGAGGTACCGTTTTCATCGGGACACATGTGGGAACGCGGGACGGTAGGCCAGGTGTTGTTGGGGGCGTGTTTCGATGGGTGAGCCGAGTGAAATGTGCGGAAAATGAATTTTTTCCCACATTTCGGACTTTGCGGGGGTGTCTGGGTAATAAATTCTAGGGCGATGTGCGCAAATCATACCTCTGTGGATTTCCACGGTTGTCCTCTTTTTGGAAATGCATGGGGTTCCCTGTCTTCCTTGATGGCTTGGACACCCGAGGCCCATATCTGTATGTTGTGTGCCGGTCGGCAGAGCGTCTGAAATTCCGGTCTGAAAACAGACTTGTGGTTACTTGTGTTTTAGGCTTTGCCCATGGCGGACAAGTAGGTGCACTCACCCATGTGAGGTACCGTTTTCAATGGGACACCTGTGGGAACGCGGGGCGGTAGGCCAGGTGTTGTTGGGGGCGTGTTTCGATGGGTGAGCCGAGCGAAATGTGCAGAAAATGCGTTTTTTTCCCACATTTCGAACTTTGCGGGGGTGTCTGGGCAATAAATTCTGGGGCGATGTGCGCAAGTCATACCTCTGCGGATTCTCACAGGTGTCCTCTTTTCGGAAATGCATGGGGTTCCCTGTTTTCCTTGGTGGCTTGGACACCCGAGGCCCATATTTGTATGTTGTGCCGGTCGGCAGAGCGTCTGAAATTCCGGTCTGAAAACAGACTTGGGGTTAATTGTGTTTTAGGCTTTCCCCTTGGCGGCCAGGTAGGTGCACTATCACATGTGAGGTACCGTTTTCAATGGGACACCTGTGGGAACGCAGGATAGTAGGCCATGTGTTGTTGGGGGCTTGTTTCGATGGGTGAGCCGAGCAAAATGTGCCGAAAATGCGTTTGTTTTCCCACATTTCGGAATTTGCGGGGGTGTCTGGGTAATAAATTCTGGGGCGATGTGCGCAAATCATACCTCTGCGGATTCCCATGGTTGTCCTCTTTTCGGAAATGCAGGGGGTTCCCTGTTTTCCTTGGTGGCTTGGACACCCAAGACCCATATCTGTATGTTGTGCTGGTCGGCAGAGTGTCTGAAATTCCGGTCTGAAAACAGACTTAGGGTTATTTGTGTTTTAGGCTTTCCCCTTGGCGGCCAGGTAAGTGCACCCACAGATGTAAGATACCGTTTTCATCAGAACACCTGTGGGAACGCGGGACGGTAGGCCATGTTTTGTTGTGGGCGTGTTTCGATGGGTGAGCCGAGCGAAATGTGCAGAAAATGTGTTTTTTTCCCCACTTTTCGGAATTTGCAGGGGTGTCTGGGTAATACATTCTGGGGCGATGTGCGCAAATCATACCTCTGCGGATTCCCACGGGTGTCCTCTTTTTGGAAATGCATGGAGTTCCCTGTTTTCCTTGGTGGTTTGGACACCCGAGGCCCATATCTTTATGTTGTGCCGGTCGGCAGAGCGTCTGAAATTCCGGTCTGAAAACAGACTTGGGGTTACTTGTGTTTTAGGCTTTCCCCTTGGAGGCCAGGTAGGTGCACCCACACATGTGAGGTACCGTTTCCATCGGGACACCTGTGGGAACGTGGGACGGTAGGCCATGTGTTGTTGGGGGCATGTTTCGATGGGTGAGCCGAGCGAAATATGCGGAAAATGCGTTTTTTTTCTCACATTTCAGATTTTGCGGGGTTGTCTGGGTAATAAATTCTGGGGCGATGTGCGCAAATCATACCTCTGCGGATTCCCACGGTGTCCTCTTTTCGGAAATGCATGGGGTTCCCTGTTTTTCTTGGTGGCTTGGACACCCGAGGCACATATCTGTATGTTTTGCCGGTCGGCAGAGCATATGAAATTCCAGTCTGAAAACAGACTTGGGGTTACTTGTGTTTTAGCCTTTCCCCTTGGCGGCCAGGTAGGTGCACCCACACATGTGAGGTACCGTTTTCATCGGGACACATGTGGGAACGCGGGACGGTAGGCCAGGTGTTGTTGGGGGCGTGTTTCGATGGGTGAGCCGAGTGAAATGTGCGGAAAATGAATTTTTTCCCACATTTCGGACTTTGCGGGGGTATCTGGGTAATAAATTCTAGGGCGATGTGCGCAAATCATACCTCTGTGGATTTCCACGGTTGTCCTCTTTTTGGAAATGCATGGGGTTCCCTGTCTTCCTTGATGGCTTGGACACCCGAGGCCCATATCTGTATGTTGTGTGCCGGTCGGCAGAGCGTCTGAAATTCCGGTCTGAAAACAGACTTGTGGTTACTTGTGTTTTAGGCTTTGCCCATGGCGGACAAGTAGGTGCACTCACCCATGTGAGGTACCGTTTTCAATGGGACACCTGTGGGAACGCGGGACGGTAGGCCAGGTGTTGTTGGGGGCGTGTTTCGATGGGTGAGCCGAGCGAAATGTGCAGAAAATGCGTTTTTTTCCCACATTTCGAACTTTGCGGGGGTGTCTGGGCAATAAATTCTGGGGCGATGTGCGCAAGTCATACCTCTGCGGATTCTCACAGGTGTCCTCTTTTCGGAAATGCATGGGGTTCCCTGTTTTCCTTGGTGGCTTGGACACCCGAGGCCCATATTTGTATGTTGTGCCGGTCGGCAGAGCGTCTGAAATTCCGGTCTGAAAACAGACTTGGGGTTAATTGTGTTTTAGGCTTTCCCCTTGGCGGCCAGGTAGGTGCACTATCACATGTGAGGTACCGTTTTCAATGGGACACCTGTGGGAACGCAGGATAGTAGGCCATGTGTTGTTGGGGGCTTGTTTCGATGGGTGAGCCGAGCAAAATGTGCCGAAAATGCGTTTGTTTTCCCACATTTCGGAATTTGCGGGGGTGTCTGGGTAATAAATTCTGGGGCGATGTGCGCAAATCATACCTCTGCGGATTCCCATGGTTGTCCTCTTTTCGGAAATGCAGGGGGTTCCCTGTTTTCCTTGGTGGCTTGGACACCCAAGACCCATATCTGTATGTTGTGCTGGTCGGCAGAGTGTCTGAAATTCCGGTCTGAAAACAGACTTAGGGTTATTTGTGTTTTAGGCTTTCCCCTTGGCGGCCAGGTAAGTGCACCCACAGATGTAAGATACCGTTTTCATCAGAACACCTGTGGGAACGCGGGACGGTAGGCCATGTTTTGTTGTGGGCGTGTTTCGATGGGTGAGCCGAGCGAAATGTGCAGAAAATGTGTTTTTTTCCCCACTTTTCGGAATTTGCAGGGGTGTCTGGGTAATACATTCTGGGGCGATGTGCGCAAATCATACCTCTGCGGATTCCCACGGGTGTCCTCTTTTTGGAAATGCATGGAGTTCCCTGTTTTCCTTGGTGGTTTGGACACCCGAGGCCCATATCTTTATGTTGTGCCGGTCGGCAGAGCGTCTGAAATTCCGGTCTGAAAACAGACTTGGGGTTACTTGTGTTTTAGGCTTTCCCCTTGGAGGCCAGGTAGGTGCACCCACACATGTGAGGTACCGTTTCCATCGGGACACCTGTGGGAACGTGGGACGGTAGGCCATGTGTTGTTGGGGGCATGTTTCGATGGGTGAGCCGAGCGAAATATGCGGAAAATGCATTTTTTTTCTCACATTTCAGATTTTGCGGGGTTGTCTGGGTAATAAATTCTGGGGCGATGTGCGCAAATCATACCTCTGCGGATTCCCACGGTGTCCTCTTTTCGGAAATGCATGGGGTTCCCTGTTTTTCTTGGTGGCTTGGACACCCGAGGCACATATCTGTATGTTTTGCCGGTCGGCAGAGCGTATGAAATTCCAGTCTGAAAACAGACTTGGGGTTACTTGTGTTTTAGCCTTTCCCCTTGGCGGCCAGGTAGGTGCACCCACACATGTGAGGTACCATTTTCATCGGGACACCTGTGGGAATGTGGTACGGTAGGCCATGTGTTTTTGGGGGCTTGTTTCGATGGGTGAGCCGAGCGAAATGTGCGGAAAATGCATTTCTTTTCCCACATTTTGGACTTAACGGGGGTGTCTGGGAAATACATTCTGGGGCAATTTGCCCAAATCATACCTCTGTGGATTCCCACGGGTGTCCTCTTTTTGGAAATGCATGGGGTTCCCTGTTTTCCTTGGTGGCTTGGACACCCGAGGCCCATATCTGTATGTTGTGCTGGTCGGCAGAGCGTCTGAAATTCCGGTCTGAAAATAGACTTGGGGTTACTTGTGTTTTAGGCTTTCCCATTGGCAGCCAGGTAGGTGCACCCACACATGTGAGGTATCGTTTTCATTGGGACACCTGTGGGAACGTGGGAAGGTATGCCATGTGTTGTTGGGGGCGTGTTTCGATGGGTGAGCCGAGTGAAATGTGCGGAAAATGTGTTTTTTTCCCCTCATTTCGGATTTTGCAGGGGTTTCTGGGTAATAAACTCTGGGGCAATTTGCACAAATCATACCTCTGCGGATTCCCACGGGTGTCCTCTTTTCGGAAATGCACAGGGTTCCCTGTTTTCCTTGGTGGCTTGGACACCCGAGGCCCATATTTGTATGCTCGCCGGTCGGCAGAGCGTGTGAAATTCCGGTCTGAAAACAGACTTGGGGTTACTTGTGTTTTAGGCTTTCCCATTGGCAGCCAGGTAGGTGTACCCACACATGTGAGGTATCGTTTTCATTGGGACACCTGTGGGAACGCGGGACGGTAGGCCATGTGTTTTTGGGGGCATGTTTCGATGGGTGAGCCGAGCGAAATGTGCGGAAAATGTGTTTCTTTTCCCACATTTTGGACTTTGCGGGGGTGTGTGGGAAATACATTCTGGGGCGATTTGCCCAAATCATACCTCTGTGGATTCCCACGGGTGTCCTCTTTTTGGAAATGCATGGGGTTCCCTCTTTCCCTTGGTGGCTTTGACACCCGAGGCCCATATCTGTATGTTGTGCTGGTCGGCAGAGCGTCTGAAATTCCGGTCTGAAAACAGACTTGGGTTACTTGTGTTTTAGGCTTTCCCCTTGGCGGCCAGGTAGGTGCACCCACACATGTGAGGCACGGGTTTCATCAGGACACCTGTGGGAACGTGGGAAGGTAGGCCATGTGTTGTTGGGGGTGTGTTTTGATGGGTGAGCCGAGTGAAATGTGCGCAAAATGTGTTTTTTTTCCCTCATTTCGGATTTTGCGGGGGTGTCTGGGTAATACTTTCTGGGGCGATTTGCCCAAATCATACCTCTGTGGATTCCCACAGGTGTCCTCTTTTTGGAAATGCATGGGGTTCACTGTTTTCCTTGGTGGCTTGGACACTCGAGGCCCATATCTGTATGCTCGCCGGTCGGCAGAGCGTGTGAAATTCCGGTCTGAAAACAGACTTGGGGTTACTTGTGTTTTAGGCTTTCCCCTTGGTAGCCAGGTAGGTGCACCCACACATGTGAGGTATCGTTTTCATTGGGACACCTGTGGGAACGCTGGACGGTAGGCCATGTGTTGTTGGGGGTGTGTTTCGATGGGTGAGCCGAGTGAAATGTGCGGAAAATGCGTTTTGCTCCCCAAATTTCAGATTTTGTGGGGGTGTCTGGGTAATATATTCTGGGGCGATTTGCCCAAATCATACCTCTGCAGATTCCCACGCGTGTCCTCTTTTTGGAAATGCATGGGGTTCGCTGTTTTCCTTGGTGGCTTGGACACCCGAGGCCCATATCTGTATGCTCTGCCGGTCGGCAGAGCGTCTGAAATTCCGGTCTGAAAACAGACTTGGGGTTACTTGTGTTTTAGGCTTTCCCCATGGCGGCCAAGTAGGTGCACTCACCCATGTGAGGTACCGTTTTCAATGGGACACCTGTGGGAATGCGGGACGGTAGGCCATGTGTTGTTGGGGGCATGTTTCGATGGGTGAGCTGAGCGAAATGTGCGGAAAATGCGTTTTTTTCCCACATTTCGGACTTTGCAGGGGTGTCTGGGTAATAAATTCTGGGGCGATGTGCGCAAATCATACCTGTGTGGATTCCCACGGGTGTCCTCTTTTCGGAAATGCATGGGGTTCCCTTTTTTCCTTGGTGGCTTGGACACCCGAGGTCCATATCTGTATGTTGTGCCGGTCGGCAGAGCGTCTGAAATTCCGGTCTGAAAACAGACTTGGGGTTACTTGTGTTTTAGGCTTTCCCCTTGGCGGCCAGGTAGGTGCACCCACACATGTGAGGTACCGTTTTCATCGGGACACCAGTGGGAATGCGGGACGGTAGGTCAGGTGTTGTTGGGGGCGTGTTTCGATGGGTGAGCCGAGCGAAATGTGCAGAAAATGCATTTTTTTCCCACATTTCGGACTTTGCGGGGGTGTCTGGGCAATAAATTCTGGGGTGATGTGCGCAAGTCATACCTCTGCGGATTCTCACAGGTGTCCTCTTTTCGGAAATGCATGGGGTTCCCTGTTTTCCTTGGTGGCTTGGACACCCGAGGCCCATATTTGTATGTTGTGCTGGTCGGCAGAGCTTCTGAAATTCCGGTCTGAAAACAGACTTGGGGTTACTTGTGTTTTAGGCTTTCCTCTTGGCGGCCAGGTAGGTGCACCCACACATGTGAGGTACCGTTTTCATCGGGACACATGTGGGAACGCGGGACGGTAGGCCAGGTGTTGTTGGGGGCGTGTTTCGATGGGTGAGCCGAGTGAAATGTGCGGAAAATGAATTTTTTCCCACATTTCGGACTTTGCGGGGGTGTCTGGGTAATAAATTCTAGGGCGATGTGCGCAAATCATACCTCTGTGGATTTCCACGGTTGTCCTCTTTTTGGAAATGCATGGGGTTCCCTGTCTTCCTTGATGGCTTGGACACCCGAGGCCCATATCTGTATGTTGTGTGCCGGTCGGCAGAGCGTCCGAAATTCCAGTCTGAAAACAGACTTGTGGTTACTTGTGTTTTAGGCTTTGCCCATGGCGGACAAGTAGGTGCACTCACCCATGTGAGGTACCGTTTTCAATGGGACACCTGTGGGAACGCGGGACGGTAGGCCAGGTGTTGTTGGGGGCGTGTTTCGATGGGTGAGCCGAGCGAAATGTGCAGAAAATGCGTTTTTTTCCCACATTTCGAACTTTGCGGGGGTGTCTGGGCAATAAATTCTGGGGCGATGTGCGCAAGTCATACCTCTGCGGATTCTCACAGGTGTCCTCTTTTCGGAAATGCATGGGGTTCCCTGTTTTCCTTGGTGGCTTGGACACCCGAGGCCCATATTTGTATGTTGTGCCGGTCGGCAGAGCGTCTGAAATTCCGGTCTGAAAACAGACTTGGGGTTAATTGTGTTTTAGGCTTTCCCCTTGGCGGCCAGGTAGGTGCACTATCACATGTGAGGTACCGTTTTCAATGGGACACCTGTGGGAACGCAGGATAGTAGGCCATGTGTTGTTGGGGGCTTGTTTCGATGGGTGAGCCGAGCAAAATGTGCCGAAAATGCGTTTGTTTTCCCACATTTCGGAATTTGCGGGGGTGTCTGGGTAATAAATTCTGGGGCGATGTGCGCAAATCATACCTCTGCGGATTCCCATGGTTGTCCTCTTTTCGGAAATGCAGGGGGTTCCCTGTTTTCCTTGGTGGCTTGGACACCCAAGACCCATATCTGTATGTTGTGCTGGTCGGCAGAGTGTCTGAAATTCCGGTCTGAAAACAGACTTAGGGTTATTTGTGTTTTAGGCTTTCCCCTTGGCGGCCAGGTAAGTGCACCCACAGATGTAAGATACCGTTTTCATCAGAACACCTGTGGGAACGCGGGACGGTAGGCCATGTTTTGTTGTGGGCGTGTTTCGATGGGTGAGCCGAGCGAAATGTGCAGAAAATGTGTTTTTTTCCCCACTTTTCGGAATTTGCAGGGGTGTCTGGGTAATACATTCTGGGGCGATGTGCGCAAATCATACCTCTGCGGATTCCCACGGGTGTCCTCTTTTTGGAAATGCATGGAGTTCCCTGTTTTCCTTGGTGGTTTGGACACCCGAGGCCCATATCTTTATGTTGTGCCGGTCGGCAGAGTGTCTGAAATTCCGGTCTGAAAACAGACTTGGGGTTACTTGTGTTTTAGGCTTTCCCCTTGGAGGCCAGGTAGGTGCACCCACACATGTGAGGTACCGTTTCCATCGGGACACCTGTGGGAACGTGGGACGGTAGGCCATGTGTTGTTGGGGGCATGTTTCGATGGGTGAGCCGAGCGAAATATGCGGAAAATGCGTTTTTTTTCTCACATTTCAGATTTTGCGGGGTTGTCTGGGTAATAAATTCTGGGGCGATGTGCGCAAATCATACCTCTGCGGATTCCCACGGTGTCCTCTTTTCGGAAATGCATGGGGTTCCCTGTTTTTCTTGGTGGCTTGGACACCCGAGGCACATATCTGTATGTTTTGCCGGTCGGCAGAGCGTATGAAATTCCAGTCTGAAAACAGACTTGGGGTTACTTGTGTTTTAGCCTTTCCCCTTGGCGGCCAGGTAGGTGCACCCACACATGTGAGGTACCATTTTCATCGGGACACCTGTGGGAATGTGGTACGGTAGGCCATGTGTTTTTGGGGGCTTGTTTCGATGGGTGAGCCGAGCGAAATGTGCGGAAAATGCATTTCTTTTCCCACATTTTGGACTTAACGGGGGTGTCTGGGAAATACATTCTGGGGCAATTTGCCCAAATCATACCTCTGTGGATTCCCACGGGTGTCCTCTTTTTGGAAATGCATGGGGTTCCCTGTTTTCCTTGGTGGCTTGGACACCCGAGGCCCATATCTGTATGTTGTGCTGGTCGGCAGAGCGTCTGAAATTCCGGTCTGAAAATAGACTTGGGGTTACTTGTGTTTTAGGCTTTCCCATTGGCAGCCAGGTAGGTGCACCCACACATGTGAGGTATCGTTTTCATTGGGACACCTGTGGGAACGTGGGAAGGTATGCCATGTGTTGTTGGGGGCGTGTCTCGATGGGTGAGCCGAGTGAAATGTGCGGAAAATGTGTTTTTTTCCCCTCATTTCGGATTTTGCAGGGGTTTCTGGGTAATAAACTCTGGGGCAATTTGCACAAATCATACCTCTGCGGATTCCCACGGGTGTCCTCTTTTCGGAAATGCACAGGGTTCCCTGTTTTCCTTGGTGGCTTGGACACCCGAGGCCCATATTTGTATGCTCGCCGGTCGGCAGAGCGTGTGAAATTCCGGTCTGAAAACAGACTTGGGGTTACTTGTGTTTTAGGCTTTCCCATTGGCAGCCAGGTAGGTGTACCCACACATGTGAGGTATCGTTTTCATTGGGACACCTGTGGGAACGCGGGACGGTAGGCCATGTGTTTTTGGGGGCATGTTTCGATGGGTGAGCCGAGCGAAATGTGCGGAAAATGTGTTTCTTTTCCCACATTTTGGACTTTGCGGGGGTGTGTGGGAAATACATTCTGGGGCGATTTGCCCAAATCATACCTCTGTGGATTCCCACGGGTGTCCTCTTTTTGGAAATGCATGGGGTTCCCTCTTTCCCTTGGTGGCTTTGACACCCGAGGCCCATATCTGTATGTTGTGCTGGTCGGCAGAGCGTCTGAAATTCCGGTCTGAAAACAGACTTAGGGTTACTTGTGTTTTAGGCTTTCCCCTTGGCGGCCAGGTAGGTGCACCCACACATGTGAGGCACGGGTTTCATCAGGACACCTGTGGGAACGTGGGAAGGTAGGCCATGTGTTGTTGGGGGTGTGTTTTGATGGGTGAGCCGAGTGAAATGTGCGCAAAATGTGTTTTTTTTCCCTCATTTCGGATTTTGCGGGGGTGTCTGGGTAATACTTTCTGGGGCGATTTGCCCAAATCATACCTCTGTGGATTCCCACAGGTGTCCTCTTTTTGGAAATGCATGGGGTTCACTGTTTTCCTTGGTGGCTTGGACACTCGAGGCCCATATCTGTATGCTCGCCGGTCGGCAGAGCGTGTGAAATTCCGGTCTGAAAACAGACTTGGGGTTACTTGTGTTTTAGGCTTTCCCCTTGGTAGCCAGGTAGGTGCACCCACACATGTGAGGTATCGTTTTCATTGGGACACCTGTGGGAACGCTGGACGGTAGGCCATGTGTTGTTGGGGGTGTGTTTCGATGGGTGAGCCGAGTGAAATGTGCGGAAAATGCGTTTTGCTCCCCAAATTTCAGATTTTGTGGGGGTGTCTGGGTAATATATTCTGGGGCGATTTGCCCAAATCATACCTCTGCAGATTCCCACGCGTGTCCTCTTTTTGGAAATGCATGGGGTTCGCTGTTTTCCTTGGTGGCTTGGACACCCGAGGCCCATATCTGTATGCTCTGCCGGTCGGCAGAGCGTCTGAAATTCCGGTCTGAAAACAGACTTGGGGTTACTTGTGTTTTAGGCTTTCCCCATGGCGGCCAAGTAGGTGCACTCACCCATGTGAGGTACCGTTTTCAATGGGACACCTGTGGGAACGCGGGACGGTAGGCCATGTGTTGTTGGGGGCATGTTTCGATGGGTGAGCTGAGCGAAATGTGCGGAAAATGCGTTTTTTTCCCACATTTCGGACTTTGCAGGGGTGTCTGGGTAATAAATTCTGGGGCGATGTGCGCAAATCATACCTGTGTGGATTCCCACGGGTGTCCTCTTTTCGGAAATGCATGGGGTTCCCTTTTTTCCTTGGTGGCTTGGACACCCGAGGTCCATATCTGTATGTTGTGCCGGTCGGCAGAGCGTCTGAAATTCCGGTCTGAAAACAGACTTGGGGTTACTTGTGTTTTAGGCTTTCCCCTTGGCGGCCAGGTAGGTGCACCCACACATGTGAGGTACCGTTTTCATCGGGACACCAGTGGGAATGCGGGACGGTAGGTCAGGTGTTGTTGGGGGCGTGTTTCGATGGGTGAGCCGAGCGAAATGTGCAGAAAATGCATTTTTTTCCCACATTTCGGACTTTGCGGGGGTGTCTGGGCAATAAATTCTGGGGTGATGTGCGCAAGTCATACCTCTGCGGATTCTCACAGGTGTCCTCTTTTCGGAAATGCATGGGGTTCCCTGTTTTCCTTGGTGGCTTGGACACCCGAGGCCCATATTTGTATGTTGTGCTGGTCGGCAGAGCTTCTGAAATTCCGGTCTGAAAACAGACTTGGGGTTACTTGTGTTTTAGGCTTTCCTCTTGGCGGCCAGGTAGGTGCACCCACACATGTGAGGTACCGTTTTCATCGGGACACATGTGGGAACGCGGGACGGTAGGCCAGGTGTTGTTGGGGGCGTGTTTCGATGGGTGAGCCGAGTGAAATGTGCGGAAAATGAATTTTTTCCCACATTTCGGACTTTGCGGGGGTGTCTGGGTAATAAATTCTAGGGCGATGTGCGCAAATCATACCTCTGTGGATTTCCACGGTTGTCCTCTTTTTGGAAATGCATGGGGTTCCCTGTCTTCCTTGATGGCTTGGACACCCGAGGCCCATATCTGTATGTTGTGTGCCGGTCGGCAGAGCGTCCGAAATTCCAGTCTGAAAACAGACTTGTGGTTACTTGTGTTTTAGGCTTTGCCCATGGCGGACAAGTAGGTGCACTCACCCATGTGAGGTACCGTTTTCAATGGGACACCTGTGGGAACGCGGGACGGTAGGCCAGGTGTTGTTGGGGGCGTGTTTCGATGGGTGAGCCGAGCGAAATGTGCAGAAAATGCGTTTTTTTCCCACATTTCGAACTTTGCGGGGGTGTCTGGGCAATAAATTCTGGGGCGATGTGCGCAAGTCATACCTCTGCGGATTCTCACAGGTGTCCTCTTTTCGGAAATGCATGGGGTTCCCTGTTTTCCTTGGTGGCTTGGACACCCGAGGCCCATATTTGTATGTTGTGCCGGTCGGCAGAGCGTCTGAAATTCCGGTCTGAAAACAGACTTGGGGTTAATTGTGTTTTAGGCTTTCCCCTTGGCGGCCAGGTAGGTGCACTATCACATGTGAGGTACCGTTTTCAATGGGACACCTGTGGGAACGCAGGATAGTAGGCCATGTGTTGTTGGGGGCTTGTTTCGATGGGTGAGCCGAGCAAAATGTGCCGAAAATGCGTTTGTTTTCCCACATTTCGGAATTTGCGGGGGTGTCTGGGTAATAAATTCTGGGGCGATGTGCGCAAATCATACCTCTGCGGATTCCCATGGTTGTCCTCTTTTCGGAAATGCAGGGGGTTCCCTGTTTTCCTTGGTGGCTTGGACACCCGAGGCCTATATCTGTATGTTGTGCCGGTCGGCAGAGCGTCTGAAATTCCGGTCTAAAAACAGACTTGGGGTTACTTGTGTTTTAGGCTTTCCCCATGGCGGCCAAGTAGGTGCACTCACCCATGTGAGGTACCGTTTTCAATGGGACACCTGTGGGAATGCGGGACGGTAGGCCATGTGTTGTTGGGGGCATGTTTCGATGGGTGAGCTGAGCGAAATGTGCGGAAAATGCGTTTTTTTCCCACATTTCGGACTTTGCAGGGGTGTCTGGGTAATAAATTCTGGGGCGATGTGCGCAAATCATACCTGTGTGGATTCCCACGGGTGTCCTCTTTTCGGAAATGCATGGGGTTCCCTTTTTTCCTTGGTGGCTTGGACACCCGAGGTCCATATCTGTATGTTGTGCCGGTCGGCAGAGCGTCTGAAATTCCGGTCTGAAAACAGACTTGGGGTTACTTGTGTTTTAGGCTTTCCCCTTGGCGGCCAGGTAGGTGCACCCACACATGTGAGGTACCGTTTTCATCGGGACACCAGTGGGAATGCCGGACGGTAGGTCAGGTGTTGTTGGGGGCGTGTTTCGATGGGTGAGCCGAGCGAAATGTGCAGAAAATGCATTTTTTTCCCACATTTCGGACTTTGCGGGGGTGTCTGGGCAATAAATTCTGGGGTGATGTGCGCAAGTCATACCTCTGCGGATTCTCACAGGTGTCCTCTTTTCGGAAATGCATGGGGTTCCCTGTTTTCCTTGGTGGCTTGGACACCCGAGGCCCATATTTGTATGTTGTGCTGGTCGGCAGAGCTTCTGAAATTCCGGTCTGAAAACAGACTTGGGGTTACTTGTGTTTTAGGCTTTCCTCTTGGCGGCCAGGTAGGTGCACCCACACATGTGAGGTACCGTTTTCATCGGGACACAGGTGGGAACGCGGGACGGTAGGCCAGGTGTTGTTGGGGGCGTGTTTCGATGGGTGAGCCGAGTGAAATGTGCGGAAAATGAATTTTTTCCCACATTTCGGACTTTGCGGGGGTGTCTGGGTAATAAATTCTAGGGCGATGTGCGCAAATCATACCTCTGTGGATTTCCACGGTTGTCCTCTTTTTGGAAATGCATGGGGTTCCCTGTCTTCCTTGATGGCTTGGACACCCGAGGCCCATATCTGTATGTTGTGTGCCGGTCGGCAGAGCGTCCGAAATTCCAGTCTGAAAACAGACTTGTGGTTACTTGTGTTTTAGGCTTTGCCCATGGCGGACAAGTAGGTGCACTCACCCATGTGAGGTACCATTTTCAATGGGACACCTGTGGGAACGCGGGACGGTAGGCCAGGTGTTGTTGGGGGCGTGTTTCGATGGGTGAGCCGAGCGAAATGTGCAGAAAATGCGTTTTTTTCCCACATTTCGAACTTTGCGGGGGTGTCTGGGCAATAAATTCTGGGGCGATGTGCGCAAGTCATACCTCTGCGGATTCTCACAGGTGTCCTCTTTTCGGAAATGCATGGGGTTCCCTGTTTTCCTTGGTGGCTTGGACACCCGAGGCCCATATTTGTATGTTGTGCCGGTCGGCAGAGCGTCTGAAATTCCGGTCTGAAAACAGACTTGGGGTTAATTGTGTTTTAGGCTTTCCCCTTGGCGGCCAGGTAGGTGCACTATCACATGTGAGGTACCGTTTTCAATGGGACACCTGTGGGAACGCAGGATAGTAGGCCATGTGTTGTTGGGGGCTTGTTTCGATGGGTGAGCCGAGCAAAATGTGCCGAAAATGCGTTTGTTTTCCCACATTTCGGAATTTGCGGGGGTGTCTGGGTAATAAATTCTGGGGCGATGTGCGCAAATCATACCTCTGCGGATTCCCATGGTTGTCCTCTTTTCGGAAATGCAGGGGGTTCCCTGTTTTCCTTGGTGGCTTGGACACCCGAGGCCTATATCTGTATGTTGTGCCGGTCGGCAGAGCGTCTGAAATTCCGGTCTAAAAACAGACTTGGGGTTACTTGTGTTTTAGGCTTTCCCCTTGGCGGCCAGGTAGGTGCACCCACACATGTGAGGTACCGTTTTCATCGGGACACATGTGGGAACGCGGGACAGTAGGCCAGGTGTTGTTGGGGGCGGGTTCGATGGGTGAGCCGAGTGAAATGTGCGGAAAATTAATTTTTTCCCACATTTCGGACTTTGCGGGGGTGTCTTGGTAATAAATTCTAGGGCGATGTGCGCAAATCATACCTCTGTGGATTTCCACGGTTGCCCTCTTTTTGGAAATTCATGGGGTTCCCTGTCTTCCTTGATGGCTTGGACACCCGAGGCCCATATCTGTATGTTGTGTGCCGGTCGGCAGAGCGTCTGAAATTCCGGTCTGAAAACAGACTTGTGGTTACTTGTGTTTTAGGCTTTCCCCATGGCGGCCAAGTAGGTGCACTTACCCATGTGAGGTACCGTTTTCAATGGGACACCTGTGGGAACGCGGGACGGTAGTCCATGTGTTGTTGGGGGCGTGTTTCGATGGGTGAGCCAAGCAAAATGTGCCGAAAATGCGTTTGTTTTCCCACATTTCGGAATTTGCGGGGGCGTATGGGTAATAAATTCTGGGGCGATGTGCGCAAATCATACCTCTGCGGATTCCCACGGTTGTCCTCTTTTTGGAAATGCATGGGGTTCCCTGTTTTCCTTGGTGGCTTGGACACCCGAGGCCCATATCTGTATGTTGTGCCGGTCGGCAGAGCGTCTGAAATTCCGGTCTGAAAACAGACTTGGGGTTACTTGTGTTTTAGGCTTTCCCCTTGGCGGCCATGTAGGTGCATCCACACATGTGAGGTACCGTTTTCATCGGGACACCTGTGGGAACGTGGGACGGTAGGCCATGTGTTGTTGGGGACGTGTTTCGATGGGTGAGCTGAGCAAAATGTGCGGAAAATGCTTTTTTTCCCCCACATTTCGGACTTTGCAGGGTGTCTGGGTAATAAATTCTGGGGCGATGTGCGCAAATCATACCTCTGCGGATTCCCACAGGTGTCCTCTTTTTGGAAATGCATGGGGTTCCCTGTTTTCCTTGGTGGCTTGGACACCCGAGACCCATATCTGTTTGTTGTACCGGTCTGCAGAGCTTCTGAAATTCCGGTCTGAAAACAGACTTGGGGGTTACTTGTGTTTTAGGCTTTCCACATGGCGGCCAAGTAGGTGCACTCACCCATGTGAGGTACCGTTTTCAATGGGACACCTGTGGGAACGCGGGACGGTAGGCCATGTGTTGTTGGGGGCGTGTTTCGATGGGTGAGCCAAGCAAAATGTGCCGAAAATGCGTTTGCTTTCGGAATTTGCGGGGGTGTATGGGTAATAAATTCTGGGGCGATGTGCGCAAATCATACCTCTGCGGATTCCCACAGGTGTCCTCTTTTCGGAAATGCATGGGGTTCCCTGTTTTCCTTGGTGGCTTGGACACCCGAGGCCCATATCTGTATGTTGTACCGGTCTGCAGAGCGTCTGAAATTCCGGTCTGAAAACAGACTTGGGGGTTACTTGTGTTTTAGGCTTTCCCCTTGGCGGCCAGGTAGGTGCACCCACACATGTGAGGTACCGTTTTCATCGGGACAACTGTGGGAATGCGGGACGGTAGGCCATGTGTTGTTGGGGAGGTGTTTCAATGGGTGAGCCGAGCGAAATGTGCGGAAAATGCATTTTTTTCCCACATTTCGGACTTTGCGGGGGTGTCTGGGTAATAAATTCTGGGGCGATTTGCCCAAATCATACCTCTGTGGATTCCCACGGGTGTCCTCATTTTGGAAATGCATGGGGTTCCCTGTTTTCCTTGGTGACTTGGACACCCGAGACCCATATCTGTATGTTGTGCTGGTCGGCAGAGTGTCTGAAATTCCAGTCTGAAAACAGACTTGGGGTTACTTGTGTTTTAGGCTTTCCCCTTGGAGGCCAGGTAGGTGCACCCACACATGTGAGGTACCGTTTTCATCGGGACACCTGTGGGAACGCGGGACAGTAGGCCATGTGTTGTTGGGGGCATGTTTCGATGGGTGAGCCGAGCGAAATGTGCGGAAAATGCGTTTTTTTTCTCACTTTTGTGACTTTGCGGGGGTGTCTGGGTAATAAATTCTGGGGCGATGTGCGCAAATCATACCTCTGCGGATTCCCACGGTGTCCTCTTTTCGGAAATGCATGGGGTTCCCTGTTTTCCTTGGTGGCTTGGACACCCGAGGCCCATATTTGTATGTTTTGCCGGTCGGCAGAGCGTCTGAAATTCCGGTCTGAAAACAGACTTGGGGTTACTTGTGTTTTAGGCTTTCCCCTTGGCGGCCAGGTAGGTGCACTAACACATGTGAGGTACCGTTTTCAATGGGACACCTGTGGGAATGCGGGACAGTAGGCCATGTGTTGTTGGGGGCGTGTTTCGATGGGTGAGCCGAGCAAAATGTGCCGAAAATGCGTTTGTTTTCCCACATTTCGGAATTTGCGGGGGTGTCTGGGTAATAAATTCTGGGGCGATGTGCGCAAATCATACCTCTGCGGATTCCCACAGTTGTCCTCTTTTTGGAAATGCATGGGGTTCCCTGTTTTCCTTGGTGGCTTGGACACTCGAGGCCCATATCTGTATGTTGTGCCGGTCGGCAGAGCTTCTGAAATTCCGGTCTGAAAACAGACTTGGGGTTACTTGTGTTTTAGGCTTTCCCCTTGGCAGCCAGGTAGGTGCACCCACACATGTGAGGTACCGTTTTCATCGGGACACATGTGGGAATGCGGGACGGTAGGCCAGGTGTTGTTGGGGGCGTGTTTCGATGGGTGAGCCGAGTGAAATATGCGGAAAATGAATTTTTTCCCACATTTCGGACTTTGCAGGGGTGTCTGGGTAATAAATTTTAGGGCGATGTGCACAAATCATACCTCTGTGGATTTCCACGGTTGTCCTCTTTTTGGAAATGCATGGGGTTCCCTGTCTTCCTTGATGGCTTGGACACCCGAGGCCCATATCTGTATGTTGTGTGCCGGTCGGCAGAGCGTCTGAAATTCCGGTCTGAAAACAGACTTGTGGTTACTTGTGTTTTAGGCTTTCCACATGGCGGCCAAGTAGGTGCACTCACCCATGTGAGGTACCGTTTTCAATGGGACACCTGTGGGAACGCGGGACGGTAGGCCATGTGTTGTTGGGGGCGTGTTTCGATGGGTGAGCCAAGCAAAATGTGCCGAAAATGCGTTTGCTTTCGGAATTTGCGGGGGTGTATGGGTAATAAATTCTGGGGCGATGTGCGCAAATCATACCTCTGCGGATTCCCACAGGTGTCCTCTTTTCGGAAATGCATGGGGTTCCCTGTTTTCCTTGGTGGCTTGGACACCCGAGGCCCATATCTGTATGTTGTACCGGTCTGCAGAGCGTCTGAAATTCCGGTCTGAAAACAGACTTGGGGGTTACTTGTGTTTTAGGCTTTCCCCTTGGCGGCCAGGTAGGTGCACCCACACATGTGAGGTACCGTTTTCATCGGGACAACTGTGGGAATGCGGGACGGTAGGCCATGTGTTGTTGGGGAGGTGTTTCAATGGGTGAGCCGAGCGAAATGTGCGGAAAATGCATTTTTTTCCCACATTTCGGACTTTGCGGGGGTGTCTGGGTAATAAATTCTGGGGCGATTTGCCCAAATCATACCTCTGTGGATTCCCACGGGTGTCCTCATTTTGGAAATGCATGGGGTTCCCTGTTTTCCTTGGTGACTTGGACACCCGAGACCCATATCTGTATGTTGTGCTGGTCGGCAGAGTGTCTGAAATTCCAGTCTGAAAACAGACTTGGGGTTACTTGTGTTTTAGGCTTTCCCCTTGGAGGCCAGGTAGGTGCACCCACACATGTGAGGTACCGTTTTCATCAGAACACCTGTGGGAACGCGGGACGGTAGGCCATGTTTTGTTGTGGGCGTGTTTCGATGGGTGAGCCGAGCGAAATGTGCAGAAAATGTGTTTTTTTCCCCACATTTCGGACTTTGCAGGGGTGTCTGGGTAATACATTCTGGGGCGATGTGCGCAAATCATACCTCTGCGGATTCCCACGGGTGTCCTCTTTTTGGAAATGCATGGAGTTCCCTGTTTTCCTTGGTGGCTTGGACACCCGAGGCCCATATCTTTATGTTGTGCCGGTCGGCAGAGCGTCTGAAATTCCGGTCTGAAAACAGACTTGGGGTTACTTGTGTTTTAGGCTTTCCCCTTGGAGGCCAGGTAGGTGCACCCACACATGTGAGGTACCGTTTTCATCGGGACACCTGTGGGAACGCGGGACAGTAGGCCATGTGTTGTTGGGGGCATGTTTCGATGGGTGAGCCGAGCGAAATGTGCGGAAAATGCATTTATTTTCTCACATTTGGGACTTTGCGGGGGTGTCTGTGTAATAAATTCTGGGGCGATGTGCGCAAATCATACCTCTGCGGATTCCCACGGTGTCCTCTTTTCGGAAATGCATGGGGTTCCCTGTTTTCCTTGGTGGCTTGGACACCCGAGGCCCATATTTGTATGTTGTGCCGGTCGGCAGAGCGTCTGAAATTCCGGTCTGAAAACAGACTTGGGGTTACTTGTGTTTTAGGCTTTCCCCTTGGCGGCCAGGTAGGTGCACTAACACATGTGAGTTACCGTTTTCAATGGGACACCTGTGGGAATGCGGGACAGTAGGCCATGTGTTGTTGGGGGCGTGTTTCGATGGGTGAGCCGAGCAAAATGTGCCGAAAATGCGTTTGTTTTTCCACATTTCGGAATTTGCGGGGGTGTCTGGGTAATAAATTCTGGGGCGATGTGCGCAAATCCTATCTCTGCGGATTCCCACAGTTGTCCTCTTTTCGGAAATGCATGGGGTTCCCTGTTTTCCTTGGTGGCTTGAACACCCGAGGCCCATATTTGTATGTTGTGCCGGTCGGCAGAGCGTCTGAAATTCCGGTCTGAAAGCAGACTTGGGGTTACTTGTGTTTTAGGCTTTCCCCTTGGCGGCCAGGTAGGTGCACCCACACATGTGAGGTACCGTTTTCATCGGGACACATGTGGGAATGCGGGACGGTAGGCCAGGTGTTGTTGGGGGCATGTTTCGATGGGTGAGCCGAGTGAAATATGCGGAAAATGAATTTTTTCCCACATTTCGGACTTTGCGGGGGTGTCTGGGTAATAAATTCTAGGGCGATGTGCACAAATCATACCTCTGTGGATTTCCACGGTTGTCCTCTTTTTGGAAATGCATGGGGTTCCCTGTCTTCCTTGATGGCTTGGACACCCGAGGCCCATATCTGTATGTTGTGTGCCGGTCGGCAGAGCGTCTGAAATTCCGGTCTGAAAACAGACTTGTGGTTACTTGTGTTTTAGGCTTTCCCCATGGCGGCCAAGTAGGTGCACTCACCCATGTGAGGTACCGTTTTCAATGGGACACCTGTGGGAACGCGGGACGGTAGGCCATGTGTTGTTGGGGGTGTGATGCCGGAAATGCATCTGAGGGACAGGGCCTCTGAATCCTTGTCCTTTTTCTGTTTTTACCGTGTGTTCTGTCATGTTTTCTGCCCAGGAGTCCATGAGGGACTCCTGGCAGTGCAGCTCTCTTTTGGTTTGGTGAACAGACCCATGGGATACCCTTATGGCACCCATGGGTAGGGGTACAACCCTGTGCCCCTAGTGTATGTTTTTGGGCACCTGTGGGTGGCCCACAGAGCAGGGTATGGGCTGGTGGCAGCTCCATGCTGAATTTGACAGGTGCTCTGGGTGTCCTCCATTTTGGGATACCCAGGCCCTGCCATTGGAATCAGTTGATTCCTGATAGGAAACAAGATGGCCCCTGTGGCCTCTTGCTTTCTATTGCCTGTTATCTTGTTTTTCCCAAAGTCCTGGGAAGCCCTGACTCTGTCCCTTCCCCCTGACTGGCTGTTGGGTGGAAGTTCCATATATGGTGTTGTTGTAAAGGCCCAGCTAGACTGACTGGAGCCTTCCCAGTGACTGTATGTTATGGGTACCTCCTGTGGGTGGGACCTGGGTGAATGGAGTGTGTGACCAATATACACTCCTTGTTGTGGTTGTCTGGTTTCTGGCATGAGAGACAAAGACTGAGACAGCCCTGCCCGAAACTGGCCTGAATGCAGTGTGTAGTGTTGAATGGCTGGGTACTTGTCCCAATCCACATTCCTTGTTGTGAGTGTCTGAAAGGGAGGAGTGTGGCCTGAATGCACTGTGTGCCTGATTGGCTGACTGACTGCATGAATGCCCTTCTGTGTGATTGGTTGCTGTGTGTGTGCCAGCAGTGTGGATGAGAGACAGAATAGTATATCTGGGGACCTCTCACCACTGGAAATTGTTCAGAAGCATTCAGAAGCTGAGTCTCCACTCAAGAGTAACTGGATTTGCTGATCCTCGACGTCCAGCTGGAAGAAGAAGACTTGCTGTGGCATTTGCTTCGACGGAACTGAAGGTTGTCGAAATCGTCGAGGACTGACCCGAGAGAGGACCTGGTAAGGCGCCCTCTTCCCGTGCTCCGAGGGACCATCGAGCACCGCTGAATCTTCGCCGAAGCGCCCTGGAAGTCAGACCCTCGAAAGGCTGCCGACCCGAGACGGGACCGCCGAGGAGATCGAAGTGAAGCACCCGGACATCGACGCTGTCGAAGTCCATTGCCGTCGACCAGGGTTCGCAGGTCTGTGTAACCGCTGGAGGCCCGTCGAAGTTGTGTTGCCCAGCCGTGGGAACCACTTGACGCCGTGCCGCCGACGACCGGAGCCGTCCGCTCCTTGCCTAAGAACATTTGCCTTTAAGGACTCCCTCGTCCGCATCGTCGACCGCTTTTGCCCTGCCGGAGAAAGTCGAGGACGACCAACGCGCCGAGGAGAATCCGCCGGTGGGGTTCCCGCCACCTCACGATCCCAAAGACTCGAGCGACTCGACGCCCTTGCTGGGCTCCCGTCTCTACAATCTTTGCGGTCCAGAACTATTGTCATCGAGGTGCCCCGCACACCTCCGCCGTGCAGGACGCCGACGCCCCGACGCCGACGAGCACCGCTCGGACGAAGCTGCCGCCTCTTCGACATCGTTCTACCTCGTTCGTCGACGGACGTTCGACGCCCCGTGCCTCCCGCTTGAAAGGGAAGGCATTCAAGAAGGGCCGTCGATTCCCCGTCGCCGAACCCCGAGGTCTTCGATGTTTCTCTACGCCTCTCGACGATCCGTGACTCCTGCTTAAAAGGGGGTCATTCAAGAAGGATCTGTCGACGCCTCTTCGAAGAACTCGACTCCACCAGGTACATTGGGGGGGTAAAAACATTATAGGAGAGAAATAGACTATTGAACAATATACGGACTGGGCTGGTGTTATATCTCTTTATTTTACAGGTTGCCCAGGTGGGGGGATCTCCACACAGAACTGTGTCCAGTGGTAGGGGCCAGTATTCTGCCTATTGTTTCAACCCTCTGTTATCTCTCCTCTCTCTATTGCTGGTTTCCTTCTTATTGATCTGTGTGCCATTTTAACAGTATTGTGAATGCACTTTAATGAGGTCTAATATTAGTGGTACCACTTTAGAATTGTAGATATTTACCATTGCTGATTTTCCTGAGCACAAAGTGCGTTATTGTGATAAGTGTACATAACCCTTGAATATTAATTATATAAAGACTGTGTTTTCAGTAATACAGTGTGTGGACATTCCTTTGTGGGGGCTTGGGGATACACTGTACTTAAGAACCAGCCTGCATCACCTCCTGAGAAGCTAGGCCTTGATTGCTCGTCCATCGCTACCGTAATCGAGAATCTTGGCTGGGGTCTTCTGTGCCTCTCCTCTACCATATAGAGAGCGGAAGTACAGACCCCCCCACCGGTCTTGACAAGCTGGTGGCAGCGGTGGGATGCTTATGGTTTTAAGACTCAGTGTATAACCGTGCCACTTACAAAATATCCGCACTTTATTAGATTAAGGTTTGGGTGTGTACCAAATAACTGCATTACAGGCAATGGAGCCCATTGCAAATGGTAAATTGACTCGGATGAGCTTAGAGGCTCTCCAGAGTGCTTGTGAAGCCAGGGAGTTGGACTTTGTGGATAAGTCTAGGGCTGAGCTGATAGCTGCCCTGGTGGACTACCAGACTGATGGTGAAACCCTTGATGAAGGGGGGGATGCAACCAGTGAGGACTCTGCCCCTGGGGTTGTCGCTGAATCTGTTTCTGGGAATGCCACCATTCCTGCTGCCTCTGTTCCAAACCCCAGCAATTCCATGGAACTTGAGTTATTAAGGATGAAATTGGCCTTTGAATATCGCAAGTTGGAAATAGAAGCTGAGCTTAAGAAAGAGGAGCTGGCACAGCAAGTGGAACTCAAGAATAGGGATCTTGCGCTCAAAGACAAGGACACTGAATGTCAGAGAATCCAGCTAGAGAGAGCTAGAGTGGAGACTTCAGCTAGACCAATTGAGAGTGGCAGGTCCCCAGCCACCAAGTTTATGAAAGATTTGGTTGGTGTGTTTGTGGAGGGTTCAGATATCCTCCAATGGATTGAAGCGTTTGAAATGGCTTGTGCAATTCATGATGTAGATAAAAGAGATTGGGCTAAGTGTTTGTTAAGCAGAGTGCCTCAAACTGGATATGACTGTATTCTGAAGCTGAGTGTGGAAGAAAGGGGTCAGTATGAGTGTATGAAGTCTGCTTTGATTGCCAAGTTTGGCAAGACACCTGCCCAATACCTTAAAAGGTTCAGGGAATTTAAGAAAAGAGAGAATGTGTCTTGGGTTGACTGGGTGAGTACTGCGCACATGAACATGATGGGGTGGATTGATGGATACAAGGTGAAAACTTTTGTTGAGTTGTCCCACCTCTTGTTTTTTGAGCATTTTTCTGAAGCCTGTTCACCAGAGCTGCGTCAGTATGTGGCTGACCAGAACATTTTGGACCCCTTTAAGCTGGCTAGGTTGGCTGACAAGTGGGTCTCCCACCGGGTGTCCCCTAAGGACTCCAGTGGGAAGGACAAGGACAAAGAAAAGGGGGCCTCTCAGAAAGCTGAGGAGTCCCAAAAGCAGTCACAGTCGGGTAAACCAAAACCTTCCTCTCCTAAGACCCAAAAATCTAGTGGGGATAAGTCCTCTGTGGGTGGGAATAAGAGTAGTGGTCCACCTGCTGCAAAGCAGGCTCCCAGTGGTTCCAGTACCGTACCCCGCACTCCTGGCACTTGTTGGGATTGTGGGGCTCTGGATCACAAAAGGGGTGACCCCAAGTGTAAAGGTAAGGCACTTGGAGTACAGGCTGTCAGCCTGACCTACCCTTACCCCGTGTCTGAGGTGGAGGCCACTGTCCTCCCCTCCTCTACAGGAATCACATTTGGTGCTCCAGTAGAGATTTCCTTAGTGTCCCTTGGGGCCTGGGACCAGTACGCAGAAGTACTGGCGACTATCCCACAGAACACCCGTAGATTTTTGAGAAGTGTCCTCTTGAATGGCCAGCCTTCTACTGGTTTGAGAGACACTGGGGCAAGCATGACAGTGGTGGACAGGACCCTGCTCAAGCCAGAGGACTATGAAGGTGCTCCTCTGCAAACCACCAGGTTAGCTGGTGGGCCTCCCAAATTATCGCCTGTAGCCCTAGTCACACTCATGATTGGAGACAAGACAGCAAGGCTTCCTGTCCTGGTTCAGGACAATGTCCCTGCTAACATTCTGTTAGGAAATGATCTAGTAGAGTTGGGGTTGATCTCGGATGGTCTTCCCATGACTGCTGCTGCAGTCACTAGGTCACAGGTGACACCGGGTCTGGCTGTGAGTCAGGTATCCGAGCCAAAGGCGAGGCCTAAGGCAAGAAGAAGGAAGACCAAGAAGGCCACCTCTGTGGAGGGAACACCTTCTCTTCCTGCTGTTCCGACAGCACCCAATGGGATCCATGCTCCGGACGGGCTGGGTCCAGCGGAAAACCCAAACTCAACTCCTGTGGGAGAAGAGACAGAAGACTCTCCTGTGGGAGAGGTTCTCAACCCGGAGGATCATCCCGACCTTCAATGCTTGTTAGCTGAAGGGGGACCCTCCCGGGCAGACTTCTGTAAGGGACAGAGAGAGTGCCACTCTCTCGAGGGCCTGAGGAAACAGGCCCTGTCCCAGGCACAAGGTGAAGTGCCTAGGACATTCAAGATTTATTGGGAGGGTGAGCTCCTTGTTAGTGAGCCCACTAAGCCCGAACCTGGTGCCCGCAAGAGGTTGGTGGTACCCCAGGTTTACAGGCCCTTCCTACTGCAGTTGGCGCATGAGGTGCCCTTGGCTGGTCATCTTGGGACCAAGAAGACTAAGCAGAGGCTCTCTGCCCATTTCTACTGGCCACGGATGGGAGTAGAGGTGGAGTCCCACTGCAGGACCTGCCCAACTTGTCAGTTGTCTGGCAAGACTGGAGGCAGGGTCATTGCCCCACTGCAGCCATTACCAGTGGTTGGCACACCATTTGAGAGGGTGGGCATCGACATCGTCGGTCCCCTTGACCCTCCCACTTCAGGTGGACATCGGTTCATCCTGGTCTTGGTAGATCATGCCACCAGGTACCCTGAGGCAATACCCCTTCGGACTGTTACTGCCAAGGTGGTTGCCAGGGCTCTCCTGGGCATTTTCACCCGTGTTGGATTCCCCAAGGAGGTTGTCTCTGACCGAGGATCCAACTTCATGTCTAGTTACATGAAAACCATGTGGAAAGAGTGCGGGGTAACCTACAAGTTCTCCACCTCTTACCACCCCCAGACCAATGGTCTGGTTGAGAGATTTAACAAAACTCTCAAGGGCATGCTAGGTGCTTTGGAAGAGCCCCTAAGGAGGAAATGGGATCTCCTCCTGCCATGCCTGCTGTTTGCTTACAGAGAGGTACCTCAAGAGGGTGTTGGTTTCAGCCCCTTTGAGTTACTCTTTGGACATCCCGTGAGGGGGCCCCTCGCCTTGATCCGAGAAGGCTTGGAAGCCACCCCTCCAGGTCCCGCCAAGCAAGTGGGGGACTATGTGTTAGGCCTCAGGCGGAGGATGACACAAATGATGGGTCAGGCAACAGCAAATCTCAAGGCCAGCCAGGAATTGAATAAGTACTGGCATGACCTGAAAGCTTCGCAAGTGGATTGGACTCCGGGACAGGAAATCCTTGTGATGGAGCCTACCAAGCCTAGAGCTTTGGCAGACAAGTGGACTGGACCCTTCAGGATCATCTCCAAGATGGGCGAAGTCAATTATCTGGTGGACATGGGAGCCTCTGGGGTAGCCCCCCAGGTATTCCATGTCAACAGGCTCAAGCCTTTCCACAGGCGAGCAGAGGTCTCATGTCTCTTGCTAGCTTCAGGGCAAGAAGAGGATGAGAGTGAGCCCCTTCCTGATTTGCTGCATAGCAACCCTCAGGATGGCTCAGTGGAGGGAGTACAACTCTCTCCCGATTTGACAACAGAGCAGCAGAGGGCCTGCCGGGCTTTGCTCCAGCAGTATGCCCCTCTGTTTTCACTGACACCGGGCCTTACACCGTGGTGTAAGCACGAAATTGACACTGGTGACAGTGTGCCTGTCAAAAGCAGGAGCTATCGTATGTCAGATACCGTCAAAAACCACATCCAGGCTGAGGTCGCCAAGATGTTGGATCTGGGTGTTATTGAACCCTCCACCAGTCCCTGGTCCAGTCCAGTGGTCCTTGTCCCCAAGGCAAGTTCCCCGGCGGGTACCAAGGATTGGAGGTTCTGTGTGGACTACCGAGGAGTCAATGCCGTCACCAAAACTGACGCGCACCCATTGCCCAGGGCTGATGAGCTCGTGGACACTATAGGTGCTGCCAAATTTGTGAGCACCTTTGACCTTACCTCAGGCTATTGGCAAATAGCTCTGACGGACCATGCCAAGGAAAAGACGGCATTCTCCACACCTGAGGGACTCTACCAGTTTAGGGTCATGCCCTTTGGGTTGAAGAATGCCCCTGCCACCTTCCAGAGATTGGTCAACCATGCGCTCAGTGGGCTGGAAGCCTTTTGTGTGGCTTACTTAGACGACATTGCCGTCTACAGTTCCACCTGGGAAGAGCATTTGACACATCTGGATAAGGTGTTGCAGGCCTTGAAAAGGGCTAACCTCACTATCAAGGCCACCAAGTGCCAGATAGCTCAGGGGAAAGTTACCTATCTTGGTCATGAGGTAGGAGGGGGTCAAATCCAACCTCTCTCCAGTAAAGTACAGGACGTACAGAACTGGGAGACTCCCACTACTCAAACCCAGGTGAGAGCCTTTTTGGGCCTCACTGGGTACTATCGCAATTTCATGGCAGACTATGGAACCATAGCTGCACCCCTGACAGCTCTAACTTCACCCAAACAGCCTAGGAAGGTTAATTGGACTGAAGACTGTCAGAGGGCCTTTGATGGCTTGAAAGAAAGTCTGTGTAGGGCACCTGTGTTGAGTGCGCCTGACTACAGCCGACCCTTTATCGTCCAGACGGATGCCTGCGACACCGGAATTGGAGCTGTCTTGTCCCAGTTAGATGACAAAGGGAGAGAACATCCTATCATATTCATCAGTAGACAACTCAAGGGTAGAGAACTTAGGTGGGCTACTGTTGAAAAGGAATGTTTTAGTATAGTTTGGAGCCTTAGGCGTTTTAGGCCCTACCTTACGGGGTCCACCTTCAAGGTCCAAACAGATCATAAGCCCCTGAAGTGGCTTATGCAGATGAAGGGTGAGAATCCGAAATTGCTCAGGTGGTCGATTAGCCTACAAGGGCTAGACTTCACCATAGAGCACAGACCAGGGAAGAGTCACGATAATGCAGATGGCCTTTCCAGAAGGTATGTTGACCGTCTGGATGAGGGTGTCTATCCCGTGGGAGATTAGGCACCCTCCACCTCAGTCTGGGGGGGGCGACTGTGATGCCGGAAATGCATCTGAGGGACAGGGCCTCTGAATCCTTGTCCTTTTTCTGTTTTTACCGTGTGTTCTGTCATGTTTTCTGCCCAGGAGTCCATGAGGGACTCCTGGCAGTGCAGCTCTCTTTTGGTTTGGTGAACAGACCCATGGGATACCCTTATGGCACCCATGGGTAGGGGTACAACCCTGTGCCCCTAGTGTATGTTTTTGGGCACCTGTGGGTGGCCCACAGAGCAGGGTATGGGCTGGTGGCAGCTCCATGCTGAATTTGACAGGTGCTCTGGGTGTCCTCCATTTTGGGATACCCAGGCCCTGCCATTGGAATCAGTTGATTCCTGATAGGAAACAAGATGGCCCCTGTGGCCTCTTGCTTTCTATTGCCTGTTATCTTGTTTTTCCCAAAGTCCTGGGAAGCCCTGACTCTGTCCCTTCCCCCTGACTGGCTGTTGGGTGGAAGTTCCATATATGGTGTTGTTGTAAAGGCCCAGCTAGACTGACTGGAGCCTTCCCAGTGACTGTATGTTATGGGTACCTCCTGTGGGTGGGACCTGGGTGAATGGAGTGTGTGACCAATATACACTCCTTGTTGTGGTTGTCTGGTTTCTGGCATGAGAGACAAAGACTGAGACAGCCCTGCCCGAAACTGGCCTGAATGCAGTGTGTAGTGTTGAATGGCTGGGTACTTGTCCCAATCCACATTCCTTGTTGTGAGTGTCTGAAAGGGAGGAGTGTGGCCTGAATGCACTGTGTGCCTGATTGGCTGACTGACTGCATGAATGCCCTTCTGTGTGATTGGTTGCTGTGTGTGTGCCAGCAGTGTGGATGAGAGACAGAATAGTATATCTGGGGACCTCTCACCACTGGAAATTGTTCAGAAGCATTCAGAAGCTGAGTCTCCACTCAAGAGTAACTGGATTTGCTGATCCTCGACGTCCAGCTGGAAGAAGAAGACTTGCTGTGGCATTTGCTTCGACGGAACTGAAGGTTGTCGAAATCGTCGAGGACTGACCCGAGAGAGGACCTGGTAAGGCGCCCTCTTCCCGTGCTCCGAGGGACCATCGAGCACCGCTGAATCTTCGCCGAAGCGCCCTGGAAGTCAGACCCTCGAAAGGCTGCCGACCCGAGACGGGACCGCCGAGGAGATCGAAGTGAAGCACCCGGACATCGACGCTGTCGAAGTCCATTGCCGTCGACCAGGGTTCGCAGGTCTGTGTAACCGCTGGAGGCCCGTCGAAGTTGTGTTGCCCAGCCGTGGGAACCACTTGACGCCGTGCCGCCGACGACCGGAGCCGTCCGCTCCTTGCCTAAGAACATTTGCCTTTAAGGACTCCCTCGTCCGCATCGTCGACCGCTTTTGCCCTGCCGGAGAAAGTCGAGGACGACCAACGCGCCGAGGAGAATCCGCCGGTGGGGTTCCCGCCACCTCACGATCCCAAAGACTCGAGCGACTCGACGCCCTTGCTGGGCTCCCGTCTCTACAATCTTTGCGGTCCAGAACTATTGTCATCGAGGTGCCCCGCACACCTCCGCCGTGCAGGACGCCGACGCCCCGACGCCGACGAGCACCGCTCGGACGAAGCTGCCGCCTCTTCGACATCGTTCTACCTCGTTCGTCGACGGACGTTCGACGCCCCGTGCCTCCCGCTTGAAAGGGAAGGCATTCAAGAAGGGCCGTCGATTCCCCGTCGCCGAACCCCGAGGTCTTCGATGTTTCTCTACGCCTCTCGACGATCCGTGACTCCTGCTTAAAAGGGGGTCATTCAAGAAGGATCTGTCGACGCCTCTTCGAAGAACTCGACTCCACCAGGTACATTGGGGGGGTAAAAACATTATAGGAGAGAAATAGACTATTGAACAATATACGGACTGGGCTGGTGTTATATCTCTTTATTTTACAGGTTGCCCAGGTGGGGGGATCTCCACACAGAACTGTGTCCAGTGGTAGGGGCCAGTATTCTGCCTATTGTTTCAACCCTCTGTTATCTCTCCTCTCTCTATTGCTGGTTTCCTTCTTATTGATCTGTGTGCCATTTTAACAGTATTGTGAATGCACTTTAATGAGGTCTAATATTAGTGGTACCACTTTAGAATTGTAGATATTTACCATTGCTGATTTTCCTGAGCACAAAGTGCGTTATTGTGATAAGTGTACATAACCCTTGAATATTAATTATATAAAGACTGTGTTTTCAGTAATACAGTGTGTGGACATTCCTTTGTGGGGGCTTGGGGATACACTGTACTTAAGAACCAGCCTGCATCACCTCCTGAGAAGCTAGGCCTTGATTGCTCGTCCATCGCTACCGTAATCGAGAATCTTGGCTGGGGTCTTCTGTGCCTCTCCTCTACCATATAGAGAGCGGAAGTACAGACCCCCCCACCGGTCTTGACAGGGGGCGTGTTTCGATGGGTGAGCCTAGCAAAATGTGCCGAAAATGCGTTTGTTTTCGGAATTTGCGGGGGTGTATGGGTAATAAATTCTGGGGCGATGTGCGCAAATCATACCTCTGCGGATTCCCACGGTTGTCCTCTTTTTGGAAATGCATGGGGTTTCCTGTTTTCCTTGGTGGCTTGGACACCCGAGGCCCATATCTGTATGTTGTGCCGGTCGGCAGAGCGTCTGAAATTCCGGTCTGAAAACATACTTGGGGTTACTTGTGTTTTAGGCTTTCCCCTTGGCGGCCAGGTAGGTGCATCCACACATGTGAGGTACTGTTTTCATCGGGACACCTGTGGGAACGTGGGACGGTAGGCCATGTGTTGTTGGGGACGTGTTTCGATGGGTGAGCTGAGCAAAATGTGCAGAAAATGCTTTTTTCCCCCACATTTCGGACTTTGCAGGGGTGTCTGGGTAATAAATTCTATGGCGATGTGCGCAAATCATACCTCTGCGGATTCCCACGGGTGTCCTCTTTTCGGAAATGCATGGGGTTCCCTGTTTTCCTTGGTGGCTTGGACACCCGAGGCCCATATCTGTATGTTGTACCGGTCTGCAGAGCGTCTGAAATTCCGGTCTGAAAACAGATTTGGGGGTTACTTGTGTTTTAGGCTTTCCCCTTGGCGGCCAGGTAGGTGCACCCACACATGTGAGGTACCATTTTCATCGGGACAACTGTGGGAATGCGGGACGGTAGGCCATGTGTTTTTGGGGAGGTGTTTCAATGGGTGAGCCGAGCGAAATGTGCGGAAAATGCATTTTTTTCCCACATTTCGGACTTTGCGGGGGTGTCTGGGCAATAAATTCTGGGGCGATTTGCCCAAATCATACCTCTGTGGATTCCCACGGGTGTCCTCTTTTTGGAAATGCCTGGGGTTCCCTGTTTTCCTTGGTGACTTGGACACCCAAGACCCATATCTGTATGTTGTGCTGGTCGGCAGAGTGTCTGAAATTCCGGTCTGAAAACAGACTTAGGGTTATTTGTGTTTTAGGCTTTCCCCTTGGCGGCCAGGTAAGTGCACCCACAGATGTAAGGTACCGTTTTCATCAGAACACCTGTGGGAACGCGGGACGGTAGGCCATGTTTTGTTGTGGGCGTGTTTCGATGGGTGAGCCGAGCGAAATATGCAGAAAATGTGTTTTTTTCCCCACTTTTCGGAATTTGCAGGGGTGTCTGGGTAATACATTCTGGGGCGATGTGCGCAAATCATACCTCTGCGGATTCCCACGGGTGTCCTCTTTTTGGAAATGCATGGAGTTCCCTGTTTTCCTTGGTGGTTTGGACACCCGAGGCCCATATCTTTATGTTGTGCCGGTCGGCAGAGCGTCTGAAATTCTGGTCTGAAAACAGACTTGGGGTTACTTGTGTTTTAGGCTTTCCCCTTGGAGGCCAGGTAGGTGCACCCACACATGTGAGGTACCGTTTTCATCGGGACACCTGTGGGAACGCGGGACGGTAGGCCATGTGTTGTTGGGGGCATGTTTCGATGGGTGAGCCGAGCGAAATGTGCGGAAAATGCGTTTTTTTTCTCACATTTCAGATTTTGCGGGGTTGTCTCGGTAATAAATTCTGGGGCGATGTGCGCAAATCATACCTCTGCGGATTCCCACGGTGTCCTCTTTTCGGAAATGCATGGGGTTCCCTGTTTTTCTTGGTGGCTTGGACACCCGAGGCACATATCTGTATGTTTTGCCGGTCGGCAGAGCGTATGAAATTCCAGTCTGAAAACAGACTTGAGGTTACTTGTGTTTTAGCCTTTCCCCTTGGAGGCCAGGTAGGTGCACCCACACATGTGAGGTACCATTTTCATCGGGACACCTGTGGGAATGTTTTACGGTAGGCCATGTGTTTTTGGGGGCTTGTTTCGATGGGTGAGCCGAGCGAAATGTGCGGAAAATGCATTTCTTTTCCCACATTTTGGACTTAACGGGGGTGTCTGGGAAATACATTCTGGGGCAATTTGCCCAAATCATACCTCTGTGGATTCCCACGGGTGTCCTCTTTTTGGAAATGCATGGGGTTCCCTGTTTTCCTTGGTGGCTTGGACACCCGAGGCCCATATCTGTATGTTGTGCTGGTCGGCAGAGCGTCTGAAATTCCGGTCTGAAAATAGACTTGGGGTTACTTGTGTTTTAGGCTTTCCCATTGGCAGCCAGGTAGGTGCACCCACACATGTGAGGTATCGTTTTCATTGGGACACCTGTGGGAACGTGGGAAGGTATGCCATGTGTTGTTGGGGGCGTGTTTTGATGGGTGAGCCGAGTGAAATGTGCGGAAAATGTGTTTTTTTACCCTCATTTCGGATTTTGCAGGGGTTTCTGGGTAATAAACTCTGGGGCAATTTGCACAAATCATACCTCTGCGGATTCCCACGGGTGTCCTCTTTTCGGAAATGCACAGGGTTCCCTGTTTTCCTTGGTGGCTTGGACACCCGAGGCCCATATTTGTATGCTCGCCGGTCGGCAGAGCGTGTGAAATTCCGGTCTGAAAACAGACTTGGGGTTACTTGTGTTTTAGGCTTTCCCATTGGCAGCCAGGTAGGTGTACCCACACATGTGAGGTATCGTTTTCATTGGGACACCTGTGGGAACGCGGGACGGTAGGCCATGTGTTTTTGGGGGCGTGTTTCGATGGGTGAGCCGAACGAAATGTGCGGAAAATGTGTTTCTTTTCCCACATTTTGGACTTTGCGAGGGTGTCTGGGAAATACATTCTGGGGCGATTTGCCCAAATCATACCTCTGTGGATTCCCACGGGTGTCCTCTTTTTGGAAATGCATGGGGTTCCCTCTTTTCCTTGGTGGCTTTGACACCCGAGGCCCATATCTGTATGTTGTGCTGGTCGGCAGAGCGTCTGAAATTCCGGTCTGAAAACAGACTTAGGGTTACTTGTGTTTTAGGCTTTCCCCTTGGCGGCCAGGTAGGTGCACCCACACATGTGAGGCACGGGTTTCATCAGGACACCTGTGGGAACGTGGGAAGGTAGGCCATGTGTTGTTGGGGGTGTGTTTTGATGGGTGAGCCGAGTGAAATGTGCGCAAAATGTGTTTTTTTTCCCTCATTTCGGATTTTGCGGGGGTGTCTGGGTAATACTTTCTGGGGCGATTTGTCCAAATCATACCTCTGTGGATTCCCACAGGTGTCCTCTTTTTGGAAATGCATGGGGTTCGCTGTTTTTCTTGGTGGCTTGGACACTCGAGGCCCATATCTGTATGCTCGCCGGTCGGCAGAGCGTGTGAAATTCCGGTCTGAAAACAGACTTGGGGTTACTTGTGTTTTAGGCTTTCCCCTTGGCAGCCAGGTAGGTGCACCCACACATGTGAGGTATTGTTTTCATTGGGACACCTGTGGGAACGCTGGACGGTAGGCCATGTGTTGTTGGGGGTGTGTTTCGATGGGTGAGCCGAGTGAAATGTGCGGAAAATGCGTTTTGCTCCCCAAATTTCAGATTTTGTGGGGGTGTCTGGGTAATATATTCTGGGGCGATTTGCCCAAATCATACCTCTGCAGATTCCCACGCGTGTCCTCTTTTTGGAAATGCATGGGGTTCGCTGTTTTCCTTGGTGGCTTGGACACCCGAGGCCCATATCTGTGTGCTCTGTCGGTCGGCAGAGCGTCTGAAATTCCGGTCTGAAAACAGACTTGGGGTTACTTGTGTTTTAGGCTTTCCCCATGGCGGCCAAGTAGGTGCACTCACCCATGTGAGGTACCGTTTTCAATGGGACACCTGTGGGAACGTGGGACGGTAGGCCATGTGTTGTTGGGGGCATGTTTCGATGGGTGAGCTGAGCGAAATGTGCGGAAAATGCGTTTTTTTCCCACATTTCGGACTTTGCAGGGGTGTCTGGGTAATAAATTCTGGGGCGATGTGCGCAAATCATACCTGTGTGGATTCCCACGGGTGTCCTCTTTTTGGAAATGCATGGGGTTCCCTTTTTTCCTTGGTGGCTTGGACACCCGAGGTCCATATCTGTATGTTGTGCCGGTCGGCAGAGCGTCTGAAATTCCGGTCTGAAAACAGACTTGGGGTTACTTGTGTTTTAGGCTTTCCCCTTGGCGGCCAGGTAGGTGCACCCACACATGTGAGGTACCGTTTTCATCGGGACACCAGTGGGAATGCGGGACGGTAGGTCAGGTGTTGTTGGGGGCGTGTTTCGATGGGTGAGCCGAGCGAAATGTGCAGAAAATGCATTTTTTTCCCACATTTCGGACTTTGCGGGGGTGTCTGGGCAATAAATTCTGGGGTGATGTGCGCAAGTCATACCTCTGCGGATTCTCACAGGTGTCCTCTTTTCGGAAATGCATGGGGTTCCCTGTTTTCCTTGGTGGCTTGGACACCCGAGGCCCATATTTGTATGTTGTGCTGGTCGGCAGAGCGTCTGAAATTCCGGTCTGAAAACAGACTTGGGGTTACTTGTGTTTTAGGCTTTCCTCTTGGCGGCCAGGTAGGTGCACCCACACATGTGAGGTACCGTTTTCAATGGGACACCTGTGGGAACGCAGGATAGTAGGCCAGGTGTTGTTGGGGGCGTGTTTCGATGGGTGAGCCGAGTGAAATGTGCGGAAAATGAATTTTTTCCCACATTTCGGACTTTGCGGGGGTGTCTGGGTAATAAATTCTAGGGCGATGTGCGCAAATCATACCTCTGTGGATTTCCACGGTTGTCCTCTTTTTGGAAATGCATGGGGTTCCCTGTCTTCCTTGATGGCTTGGACACCCGAGGCCCATATCTGTATGTTGTGTGCCGGTCGGCAGAGCGTCTGAAATTCCGGTCTGAAAACAGACTTGTGGTTACTTGTGTTTTAGGCTTTCCCCATGGCGGACAAGTAGGTGCACTCACCCATGTGAGGTACCGTTTTCAATGGGACACCTGTGGGAACGCGGGACGGTAGGCCAGGTGTTGTTGGGGGCGTGTTTCGATGGGTGAGCCGAGCGAAATGTGCAGAAAATGCGTTTTTTTCCCACATTTCGAACTTTGCGGGGGTGTCTGGGCAATAAATTCTGGGGCGATGTGCGCAAGTCATACCTCTGCGGATTCTCACAGGTGTCCTGTTTTCGGAAATGCATGGGGTTCCCTGTTTTCCTTGGTGGCTTGGACACCCGAGGCCCATATTTGTATGTTGTGCCGGTCGGCAGAGCGTCTGAAATTCCGGTCTGAAAACAGACTTGGGGTTAATTGTGTTTTAGGCTTTCCCCTTGGCGGCCAGGTAGGTGCACTAACACATGTGAGGTACCGTTTTCAATGGGACACCTGTGGGAACGCAGGATAGTAGGCCATGTGTTGTTGGGGGCTTGTTTCGATGGGTGAGCCGAGCAAAATGTGCCGAAAATGCGTTTGTTTTCCCACATTTCGGAATTTGCGGGGGTGTCTGGGTAATAAATTCTGGGGCGATGTGCGCAAATCATACCTCTGCGGATTCCCATGGTTGTCCTCTTTTCGGAAATGCAGGGGGTTCCCTGTTTTCCTTGGTGGCTTGGACACCCGAGGCCTATATCTGTATGTTGTGCCGGTCGGCAGAGCGTCTGAAATTCCGGTCTAAAAACAGACTTGGGGTTACTTGTGTTTTAGGCTTTCCCCTTGGCGGCCAGGTAGGTGCACCCACACATGTGAGGTACCGTTTTCATCGGGACACATGTGGGAACGCGGGACGGTAGGCCAGGTGTTGTTGGGGGCGGGTTCGATGGGTGAGCTGAGCAAAATGTGCGGAAAATGCTTTTTTTCCCCCACATTTCGGACTTTGCGGGGGTGTCTTGGTAATAAATTCTAGGCCGATGTGCGCAAATCATACCTCTGCGGATTCCCACAGGTGTCCTCTTTTTGGAAATGCATGGGGTTCCCTGTTTTCCTTGGTGGCTTGGACACCCGAGGCCCATATCTGTTTGTTGTACCGGTCTGCAGAGCGTCTGAAATTCCGGTCTGAAAACAGACTTGGGGGTTACTTGTGTTTTAGGCTTTCCCCTTGGCGGCCAGGTAGGTGCACCCACACATGTGAGGTACCGTTTTCATAGGGACAACTGTGGGAATGCGGGACGGTAGGCCATGTGTTGTTGGGGAGGTGTTTCAATGGGTGAGCCGAGCGAAATGTGCGGAAAATGCATTCTTTCCCCACATTTCGGACTTTGCGGGGGTGTCTGGGTAATAAATTCTGGGGCAATTTGCCCAAATCATACCTCTGTGGATTCCCACAGGTGTCCTCATTTTGGAAATGCATGGGGTTCCCTGTTTTCCCTGGTGACTTGGACACCCGAGACCCATATCTGTATGTTGTGCTGGTCGGCAGAGTGTCTGAAATTCCAGTCTGAAAACAGACTTGGGGTTATTTGTGTTTTAGGCTTTCCCCTTGGCGGCCAGGTAAGTGCACCCACAGATGTAAGGTATCGTTTTCATCAGAACACCTGTGGGAACGCGGGACGGTAGGCCATGTTTTGTTGTGGGCGTGTTTCGATGGGTGAGCCGAGCGAAATGTTCAGAAAATGTGTTTTTTTCCCCACATTTCGGACTTTGCAGGGGTGTCTGGGAAATACATTCTGGGGCGATGTGCGCAAATCATACCTCTGCGGATTCCCACGGGTGTCCTCTTTTTGGAAATGCATGGAGTTCCCTGTTTTCCTTGGTGGCTTGAACACCCGAGGCCCATATCTTTATGTTGTGCCGGTCGGCAGAGCGTCTGAAATTCCGGTCTGAAAACAGACTTGGGGTTACGTGTGTTTTAGGCTTTCCTCTTGGCGGCCAGGTAGGTGCACCCACACATGTGAGGTACCGTTTTCAATGGGACACCTGTGGGAACGCAGGATAGTAGGCCAGGTGTTGTTGGGGGCGTGTTTCGATGGGTGAGCCGAGTGAAATGTGCGGAAAATGAATTTTTTCCCACATTTCGGACTTTGCGGGGGTGTCTGGGTAATAAATTCTAGGGCGATGTGCGCAAATCATACCTCTGTGGATTTCCACGGTTGTCCTCTTTTTGGAAATGCATGGGGTTCCCTGTCTTCCTTGATGGCTTGGACACCCGAGGCCCATATCTGTATGTTGTGTGCCGGTCGGCAGAGCGTCTGAAATTCCGGTCTGAAAACAGACTTGTGGTTACTTGTGTTTTAGGCTTTCCCCATGGCGGCCAAGTAGGTGCACTCACCCATGTGAGGTACCGTTTTCAATGGGACACCTGTGGGAACGCGGGACGGTAGGCCATGTGTTGTTGGGGGCGTGTTTCGATGGGTGAGCCAAGCAAAATGTGCCGAAAATGCGTTTGTTTTCGGAATTTGCGGGGGTGTATGGGTAATAAATTCTGGGGCGATGTGCGCAAATCATACCTCTGCGGATTCCCACGGTTGTCCTCTTTTTGGAAATGCATGGGGTTTCCTGTTTTCCTTGGTGGCTTGGACACCCGAGGCCCATATCTGTATGTTGTGCCGGTCGGCAGAGCGTCTGAAATTCCGGTCTGAAAACATACTTGGGGTTACTTGTGTTTTAGGCTTTCCCCTTGGCGGCCAGGTAGGTGCATCCACACATGTGAGGTACTGTTTTCATCGGGACACCTGTGGGAACGTGGGACGGTAGGCCATGTGTTGTTGGGGACGTGTTTCGATGGGTGAGCTGAGCAAAATGTGCAGAAAATGCTTTTTTCCCCCACATTTCGGACTTTGCAGGGGTGTCTGGGTAATAAATTCTATGGCGATGTGCGCAAATCATACCTCTGCGGATTCCCACGGGTGTCCTCTTTTCGGAAATGCATGGGGTTCCCTGTTTTCCTTGGTGGCTTGGACACCCGAGGCCCATATCTGTATGTTGTACCGGTCTGCAGAGCGTCTGAAATTCCGGTCTGAAAACAGATTTGGGGGTTACTTGTGTTTTAGGCTTTCCCCTTGGCGGCCAGGTAGGTGCACCCACACATGTGAGGTACCATTTTCATCGGGACAACTGTGGGAATGCGGGACGGTAGGCCATGTGTTTTTGGGGAGGTGTTTCAATGGGTGAGCCGAGCGAAATGTGCGGAAAATGCATTTTTTTCCCACATTTCGGACTTTGCGGGGGTGTCTGGGTAATAAATTCTGGGGCGATTTGCCCAAATCATACCTCTGTGGATTCCCACGGGTGTCCTCTTTTTGGAAATGCCTGGGGTTCCCTGTTTTCCTTGGTGACTTGGACACCCAAGACCCATATCTGTATGTTGTGCTGGTCGGCAGAGTGTCTGAAATTCCGGTCTGAAAACAGACTTGGGGTTATTTGTGTTTTAGGCTTTCCCCTTGGCGGCCAGGTAAGTGCACCCACAGATGTAAGGTATCGTTTTCATCAGAACACCTGTGGGAACGCGGGACGGTAGGCCATGTTTTGTTGTGGGCGTGTTTCGATGGGTGAGCCGAGCGAAATGTGCAGAAAATGTGTTTTTTTCCCCACATTTCGGACTTTGCAGGGGTGTCTGGGAAATACATTCTGGGGCGATGTGCGCAAATCATACCTCTGCGGATTCCCACGGGTGTCCTCTTTTTGGAAATGCATGGAGTTCCCTGTTTTCCTTGGTGGCTTGGACACCCGAGGCCCATATCTGTATGTTGTACCGGTCTGCAGAGCGTCTGAAATTCCGGTCTGAAAACAGATTTGGGGGTTACTTGTGTTTTAGGCTTTCCCCTTGGCGGCCAGGTAGGTGCACCCACACATGTGAGGTACCATTTTCATCGGGACAACTGTGGGAATGCGGGACGGTAGGCCATGTGTTTTTGGGGAGGTGTTTCAATGGGTGAGCCGAGCGAAATGTGCGGAAAATGCATTTTTTCCCCACATTTCGGACTTTGCGGGGGTGTCTGGGTAATAAATTCTGGGGCAATTTGCCCAAATCATACCTCTGTGGATTCCCACAGGTGTCCTCATTTTGGAAATGCATGGGGTTCCCTGTTTTCCCTGGTGACTTGGACACCCGAGACCCATATCTGTATGTTGTGCTGGTCGGCAGAGTGTCTGAAATTCCAGTCTGAAAACAGACTTGGGGTTATTTGTGTTTTAGGCTTTCCCCTTGGCGGCCAGGTAAGTGCACCCACAGATGTAAGGTATCGTTTTCATCAGAACACCTGTGGGAACGCGGGACGGTAGGCCATGTTTTGTTGTGGGCGTGTTTCGATGGGTGAGCCGAGCGAAATGTGCAGAAAATGTGTTTTTTTCCCCACATTTCGGACTTTGCAGGGGTGTCTGGGAAATACATTCTGGGGCGATGTGCGCAAATCATACCTCTGCGGATTCCCACGGGTGTCCTCTTTTTGGAAATGCATGGAGTTCCCTGTTTTCCTTGGTGGCTTGAACACCCGAGGCCCATATCTTTATGTTGTGCCGGTCGGCAGAGCGTCTGAAATTCCGGTCTGAAAACAGACTTGGGGTTACTTGTGTTTTAGGCTTTCCTCTTGGCGGCCAGGTAGGTGCACCCACACATGTGAGGTACCGTTTTCAATGGGACACCTGTGGGAACGCAGGATAGTAGGCCAGGTGTTGTTGGGGGCGTGTTTCGATGGGTGAGCCGAGTGAAATGTGCGGAAAATGAATTTTTTCCCACATTTCGGACTTTGCGGGGGTGTCTGGGTAATAAATTCTAGGGCGATGTGCGCAAATCATACCTCTGTGGATTTCCACGGTTGTCCTCTTTTTGGAAATGCATGGGGTTCCCTGTCTTCCTTGATGGCTTGGACACCCGAGGCCCATATCTGTATGTTGTGTGCCGGTCGGCAGAGCGTCTGAAATTCCGGTCTGAAAACAGACTTGTGGTTACTTGTGTTTTAGGCTTTCCCCATGGCGGCCAAGTAGGTGCACTCACCCATGTGAGGTACCGTTTTCAATGGGACACCTGTGGGAACGCGGGACGGTAGGCCATGTGTTGTTGGGGGCGTGTTTCGATGGGTGAGCCAAGCAAAATGTGCCGAAAATGCGTTTGTTTTCGGAATTTGCGGGGGTGTATGGGTAATAAATTCTGGGGCGATGTGCGCAAATCATACCTCTGCGGATTCCCACGGTTGTCCTCTTTTTGGAAATGCATGGGGTTTCCTGTTTTCCTTGGTGGCTTGGACACCCGAGGCCCATATCTGTATGTTGTGCCGGTCGGCAGAGCGTCTGAAATTCCGGTCTGAAAACATACTTGGGGTTACTTGTGTTTTAGGCTTTCCCCTTGGCGGCCAGGTAGGTGCATCCACACATGTGAGGTACTGTTTTCATCGGGACACCTGTGGGAACGTGGGACGGTAGGCCATGTGTTGTTGGGGACGTGTTTCGATGGGTGAGCTGAGCAAAATGTGCAGAAAATGCTTTTTTCCCCCACATTTCGGACTTTGCAGGGGTGTCTGGGTAATAAATTCTATGGCGATGTGCGCAAATCATACCTCTGCGGATTCCCACGGGTGTCCTCTTTTCGGAAATGCATGGGGTTCCCTGTTTTCCTTGGTGGCTTGGACACCCGAGGCCCATATCTGTATGTTGTACCGGTCTGCAGAGCGTCTGAAATTCCGGTCTGAAAACAGATTTGGGGGTTACTTGTGTTTTAGGCTTTCCCCTTGGCGGCCAGGTAGGTGCACCCACACATGTGAGGTACCATTTTCATCGGGACAACTGTGGGAATGCGGGACGGTAGGCCATGTGTTTTTGGGGAGGTGTTTCAATGGGTGAGCCGAGCGAAATGTGCGGAAAATGCATTTTTTTCCCACATTTCGGACTTTGCGGGGGTGTCTGGGTAATAAATTCTAGGGCGATGTGCACAAATCATACCTCTGCGGATTCCCACGGGTGTCCTCTTTTCGGAAATGCATGGGGTTCCCTGTTTTCCTTGGTGGCTTGGACACCCAAGACCCATATCTGTATGTTGTGCTGGTCGGCAGAGTGTCTGAAATTCCGGTCTGAAAACAGACTTAGGGTTATTTGTGTTTTAGGCTTTCCCCTTGGTGGCCAGGTAGGTGCACCCACACATGTGAGGTACCGTTTTCATCAGAACACCTGTGGGAACGCGGGACGGTAGGCCATGTTTTGTTGTGGGCGTGTTTCGATGGGTGAGCCGAGTGAAATATGCGGAAAATGAATTTTTTCCCACATTTCGGACTTTGCGGGGGTGTCTGGGTAATAAATTCTAGGGCGATGTGCACAAATCATACCTCTGTGGATTTCCACGGTTGTCCTCTTTTTGGAAATGCATGGGGTTCCCTGTCTTCCTTGATGGCTTGGACACCCGAGGCCCATATCTGTATGTTGTGTGCCGGTCGGGAGAGCGTCTGAAATTCCGGTCTGAAAACAGACTTGTAGTTACTTGTGTTTTAGGCTTTCCCCATGGCGGCCAAGTAGGTGCACTCACCCATGTGAGGTACCGTTTTCAATGGGACACCTGTGGGAACGCGGGACGGTAGGCCATGTGTTGTTGGGGGCGTGTTTCGATGGGTGAGCCAAGCAAAATGTGCCGAAAATGCGTTTGTTTTCGGAATTTGCGGGGGTGTATGGGTAATAAATTCTGGGGCGATGTGCGCAAATCATACCTCTGTGGATTCCCACGGTTGTCCTCTTTTTGGAAATGCATGGGGTTCCCTGTTTTCCTTGGTGGCTTGGACACCCGAGGCCCATATCTGTATGTTGTGCTGGTCGGCAGAGCGTCTGAAATTCCGGTCTGAAAACAGACTTAGGGTTACTTGTGTTTTAGGCTTTCCCCTTGGCGGCCAGGTAGGTGCACTCACACATGTGAGGTATCGTTTTCATTGGGACACGTGTGGGAACGCGGGACGGTAGGCCATGTGTTTTTGGGGGCGTGTTCGATGGGTGAGCCGAGCGAAATGTGCGGAAAATGTGTTTCTTTTCCCACATTTTGGACTTTGCGGGGGTGTCTGGGAAATACATTCTGGGGCGATTTGCCCAAATCATACCTCTGTGGATTCCCACGGGTGTCCTCCTTTTGGAAATGCATGGGGTTCCCTCTTTTCCTTGGTGGCTTGGACACCCAAGGCCCATATCTGTATGTTGTGCTGGTCGGCAGAGCGTCTGAAATTCCGGTCTGAAAACAGACTTAGGGTTACTTGTGTTTTAGGCTTTCCCCTTGGCGGCCAGGTAGGTGCACCCACACATGTGAGGCACCGTTTTCATCAGGACACCTGTGGGAACGTGGGAAGGTAGGCCATGTGTTGTTGGGGGTGTGTTTTGATGGGTGAGCCGAGTGAAATGTGCGCAAAATGTGTTTTTTTCCCTCATTTCGGATTTTGCGGGGGTGTCTGGGTAATACTTTCTGGGGCGATTTGCCCAAATCATACCTCTGTGGATTCCCACAGGTGTCCTCTTTTTGGAAATGCATGGGGTTCGCTGTTTTCCTTGGTGGCTTGGACACCCGAGGCCCATATCTGTATGCTCGCCGGTCGGCAGAGCGCGAAATTCCGGTCTGAAAACAGACTTGGGGTTACTTGTGTTTTAGGCTTTCCCCTTGGCGGCCAGGTAGGTGCACCCACACATGTGAGGTACTGTTTTCATCCGGACACCTGTGGGAACGCGTGACGGTAGGCCATGTGTTGTTGGGGGCATGTTTCGATGGGTGAGCTGAGCGAAATGTGTGGAAAATGCTTTTTTTCCCACATTTCGGACTTTGCAGGGGTGTCTGGGTAATAAATTCTGGGGCGATGTGCGCAAATCATACCTCTGTGGATTTCCACGGTTGTCCTCTTTTTGGAAATGCATGGGGTTCCCTGTCTTCCTTGATGGCTTGGACACCCGAGGCCCATATCTGTATTTTGTGTGCCGGTCGGCAGAGCGTCTGAAATTCCGGTCTGAAAACAGACTTGTGGTTACTTGTGTTTTAGGCTTTCCCCATGGCGGACAAGTAGGTGCACTCACCCATGTGAGGTACCGTTTTCAATGGGACACCTGTGGGAACGCGGGACGGTAGGCCAGGTGTTTTTGGGGGCGTGTTTCGATGGGTGAGCCGAGCGAAATGTGCGGAAAATGCGTTTTTTTTCTCACATTTCGGATTTTGCGGGGGTGTCTGGGTAATAAATTCTGGGGTGATGTGCGCAAATCATACCTCTGCGGATTCCCACAGTGTCCTCTTTTCGGAAATGCATGGGGTTCCCTGTTTTCCTTGGTGGCTTGGACACCCGAGGCCCATATCTGTATGTTTTGCCGGTCGGCAGAGCGTATGAAATTCCAGTCTGAAAACAGACTTGGGGTTACTTGTGTTTTAGCCTTTCCCCTTGGCGGCCAGGTAGGTGCACCCACACATGTGAGGTACCATTTTCATCGGGACACCTGTGGGAATGTGGTACGGTAGGCCATGTGTTTTTGGGGGCTTGTTTCGATGGGTGAGCTTAGCGAAATGTGCGGAAAATGCATTTCTTTTCCCACATTGTGGACTTTACGGGGGTGTCTGGGAAATACATTCTGGGGCGATTTGCCCAAATCATACCTCTGTGGATTCCCATGGGTGTCCTCTTTTTGGAAATGCATGGGGTTTCCTGTTTTCCTTGGTGGCTTGGACACCCGAGGCCCATATCTGTATGTTGTGCTGGTCGGCAGAGCGTCTGAAATTCGGGTCTGAAAATAGACTTGGGGTTACTTGTGTTTTAGGCTTTCCCATTGGCAGCCAGGTAGGTGCACCCACACATGTGAGGTATCGTTTTCATTGGGACACCTGTGGGAACGTGGGAAGGTATGCCATGTGTTGTTGGGGGCGTGTTTCGATTGGTGAGCCGAGTGAAATGTGCGGAAAATGTGTTTTTTTCCCCTCATTTCGGATTTTGCAGGGGTGTCTGGGTAATAAACTCTGGGGCAATTTGCACAAATCATACCTCTGCGGATTCCCACGGGTGTCCTCTTTTCGGAAATGCACAGGGTTCCCTGTTTTCCTTGGTGGCTTGGACACCCGAGGCCCATATCTGTATGTTGTGCTGGTCGGCAGAGCGTCTGAAATTCGGGTCTGAAAATAGACTTGGGGTTACTTGTGTTTTAGGCTTTCCCATTGGCAGCCAGGTAGGTGCACCCACACATGTGAGGTATCGTTTTCATTGGGACACCTGTGGGAACGTGGGAAGGTATGCCATGTGTTGTTGGGGGCGTGTTTCGATTGGTGAGCCGAGTGAAATGTGCGGAAAATGTGTTTTTTTCCCCTCATTTCGGATTTTGCAGGGGTGTCTGGGTAATAAACTCTGGGGCAATTTGCACAAATCATACCTCTGCGGATTCCCACGGGTGTCCTCTTTTCGGAAATGCACAGGGTTCCCTGTTTTCCTTGGTGGCTTGGACACCCGAGGCCCATATTTGTATGCTCGCCGGTCGGCAGAGCGTGTGAAATTCCGGTCTGAAAACAGACTTGGGGTTACTTGTGTTTTAGGCTTTCCCATTGGCAGCCAGGTAGGTGCACCCACACATGGGAGGTATCGTTTTCATTGGGACACGTGTGGGAACGCGGGACGGTAGGCCATGTGTTTTTGGGGGCGTGTTCGATGGGTGAGCCGAGCGTAATGTGCGGAAAATGTGTTTCTTTTCCCACATTTTGGACTTTGCGGGGGTGTCTGGGAAATACATTCTGGGGCGATTTGCCCAAATCATACCTCTGTGGATTCCCACGGGTGTCCTCTTTTTGGAAATGCATGGGGTTCCCTCTTTTCCTTGGTGGCTTGGACACCCGAGGCCCATATCTGTATGTTGTGCTGGTCGGCAGAGCGTCTGAAATTCCGGTCTGAAAACAGACTTAGGGTTACTTGTGTTTTAGGCTTTCCCCTTGGCGGCCAGGTAGGTGCACCCACACATGTGAGGCACCGTTTTCATCAGGACACCTGTGGGAACGTGGGAAGGTAGGCCATGTGTTGTTGGGGGTGTGTTTTGATGGGTGAGCCGAGTGAAATGTGCGCAAAATGTGTTTTTTTTCCCTCATTTCGGATTTTGCGGGGGTGTCTGGGTAATACTTTCTGGGGCGATTTGCCCAAATCATACCTCTGTGGATTCCCACAGGTGTCCTCTTTTTGGAAATGCATGGGGTTCGCTGTTTTCCTTGGTGGCTTGGACACCCGAGGCCCATATCTGTATGCTCGCCGGTCGGCAGAGCGTCTGAAATTCCGGTCTGAAAACAGACTTGGGGGTTACTTGTGTTTTAGGCTTTCCCCTTGGCAGCCAGGTAGGTGCACCCACACATGTGAGGTATCGTTTTCATTGGGACACCTGTGGGAACGCTGGACGGTAGGCCATGTGTTGTTGGGGGTGTGTTTCGATGGGTGAGCCGAGTGAAATGTGCGGAAAATGCGTTTTGTTCCCCAAATTTCAGATTTTGTGGGGGTGTCTGGGTAATATATTCTGGGGCGATTTGCCCAAATCATACCTCTGCAGATTCCCACGGGTGTCCTCTTTTTGGAAATGCATGGGGTTCGCTGTTTTCCTTGGTGGCTTGGACACCCGAGGCCCATATCTGTATGCTGTGCCGGTCGGCAGAGCGTCTGAAATTCCGGTCTGAAAACAGACTTGGGGTTACTTGTGTTTTAGGCTTTCCCCTTGGCGGCCAGGTAGGTGCACCCACACATGTGAGGTACCGTTTTCATCGGGACACCTGTGGGAACGTGGGACGGTAGGCCATGTGTTGTTGGGGGCATGTTTCGATGGGTGAGCTGAGCGAAATGTGCGGAAAATGCGTTTTTTTCCCACATTTCGGACTTTGCAGGGGTGTCTGGGTAATAAATTCTGGGGCGATGTGCGCAAATCATACCTCTGTGGATTTCCACGGTTGTCCTCTTTTTGGAAATGCATGGGGTTCCCTGTCTTCCTTGATGGCATGGACACCCGAGGCCCATATCTGTATGTTGTGTGCCGGTCGGCAGAGCGTCTGAAATTCCGGTCTGAAAACAGACTTGTGGTTACTTGTGTTTTAGGCTTTCCCCATGGCGGACAAGTAGGTGCACTCACCCATGTGAGGTACCGTTTTCAATGGGACACCTGTGGGAACGCGGGACGGTAGGCCAGGTGTTTTTGGGGGCGTGTTTCGATGGGTGAGCCGAGCGAAATGTGCAGAAAATGCGTTTTTTTCCCACATTTCGAACTTTGCGGGGGTGTCTGGGCAATAAATTCTGGGGCGATGTGCGCAAGTCATACCTCTGCGGATTCTCACAGGTGTCCTCTTTTCGGAAATGCATGGGGTTCCCTGTTTTCCTTGGTGGCTTGGACACCCGAGGCCCATATTTGTATGTTGTGCCGGTCGGCAGAGCGTCTGAAATTCCGGTCTGAAAACAGACTTGGGGTTACTTGTGTTTTAGGCTTTCCCCTTGGCGGCCAGGTAGGTGCACTAACACATGTGAGGTACCGTTTTCAATGGGACACCTGTGGGAACGCAGGATAGTAGGCCATGTGTTGTTGGGGGCTTGTTTCGATGGGTGAGCCGAGCAAAATGTGCCGAAAATGCGTTTGTTTTCCCACATTTCGGAATTTGCAGGGGTGTCTGGGTAATAAATTCTGGGGCGATGTGCGCAAATCATACCTCTGCGGATTCCCATGGTTGTCCTCTTTTTGGAAATGCATGGGGTTCCCTGTTTTCTTTGGTGGCTTGGACACCCGAGGCCTATATCTGTATGTTGTGCCGGTCGGCAGAGCGTCTGAAATTCCGGTCTAAAAACAGACTTGGGGTTACTTGTGTTTTAGGCTTTCCCCTTGGCGGCCAAGTAGGTGCACCCACACATGTGAGGTACCGTTTTCATCGGGACACATGTGGGAACGCGGGACGGTAGGCCAGGTGTTGTTGGGGGCGAGTTTCGATGAGTGAGCCGAGTGAAATGTGCGGAAAATGAATTTTTTCCCACATTTCGGACTTTGCGGGGGTGTCTTGCTAATAAATTCTAGGGCGATGTGCGCAAATCATACCTCTGTGGATTTCCACGGTTGCCCTCTTTTTGGAAATTCATGGGGTTCCCTGTCTTCCTTGATGGCTTGGACACCCGAGGCCCATATCTGTATGTTGTGTGCCGGTCGGCAGAGCGTCTGAAATTCCGGTCTGAAAACAGACTTGTGGTTACTTGTGTTTTAGGCTTTCCCCATGGCGGACAAGTAGGTGCACTCACCCATGTGAGGTACCGTTTTCAATGGGACACCTGTGGGAACGCGGGACGGTAGGCCAGGTGTTTTTGGGGGCGTGTTTCGATGGGTGAGCCGAGCGAAATGTGCAGAAAATGCGTTTTTTTCCCACATTTCGAACTTTGCGGGGGTGTCTGGGCAATAAATTCTGGGGCGATGTGCGCAAGTCATACCTCTGCGGATTCTCACAGGTGTCCTCTTTTCGGAAATGCATGGGGTTCCCTGTTTTCCTTGGTGGCTTGGACACCCGAGGCCCATATTTGTATGTTGTGCCGGTCGGCAGAGCGTCTGAAATTCCGGTCTGAAAACAGACTTGGGGTTACTTGTGTTTTAGGCTTTCCCCTTGGCGGCCAGGTAGGTGCACTAACACATGTGAGGTACCGTTTTCAATGGGACACCTGTGGGAACGCAGGATAGTAGGCCATGTGTTGTTGGGGGCTTGTTTCGATGGGTGAGCCGAGCAAAATGTGCCGAAAATGCGTTTGTTTTCCCACATTTCGGAATTTGCGGGGGTGTCTGGGTAATAAATTCTGGGGCGATGTGCGCAAATCATACCTCTGCGGATTCCCATGGTTGTCCTCTTTTTGGAAATGCATGGGGTTCCCTGTTTTCTTTGGTGGCTTGGACACCCGAGGCCTATATCTGTATGTTGTGCCGGTCGGCAGAGCGTCTGAAATTCCGGTCTAAAAACAGACTTGGGGTTACTTGTGTTTTAGGCTTTCCCCTTGGCGGCCAAGTAGGTGCACCCACACATGTGAGGTACCGTTTTCATCGGGACACATGTGGGAACGCGGGACGGTAGGCCAGGTGTTGTTGGGGGCGTGTTTCGATGGGTGAGCCGAGTGAAATGTGCGGAAAATGAATTTTTTCCCACATTTCGGACTTTGCGGGGGTGTCTTGCTAATAAATTCTAGGGCGATGTGCGCAAATCATACCTCTGTGGATTTCCACGGTTGCCCTCTTTTTGGAAATTCATGGGGTTCCCTGTCTTCCTTGATGGCTTGGACACCCGAGGCCCATATCTGTATGTTGTGTGCCGGTCGGCAGAGCGTCTGAAATTCCGGTCTGAAAACAGACTTGGGGTTACTTGTGTTTTAGGCTTTCCCCTTGGCGGCCATGTAGGTGCATCCACACATGTGAGGTACCGTTTTCATCGGGACACCTGTGGGAACGTGGGACGGTAGGCCATGTGTTGTTGGGGACGTGTTTCGATGGGTGAGCTGAGCAAAATGTGCGGAAAATGCTTTTTTTCCCCCACATTTCGGACTTTGCAGGGGTGTCTGGGTAATAAATTCTGGGGCGATGTGCGCAAATCATACCTCTGCGGATTCCCACAGGTGTCCTCTTTTTGGAAATGCATGGGGTTCCCTGTTTTCCTTGGTGGCTTGGACACCCGAGGCCCATATCTGTTTGTTGTACCGGTCTGCAGAGCGTCTGAAATTCCGGTCTGAAAACAGACTTGGGGGTTACTTGTGTTTTAGGCTTTCCCCTTGGCGGCCAGGTAGGTGCACCCACACATGTGAGGTACCGTTTTCATCGGGACAACTGTGGGAATGCGGGACGGTAGGCCATGTGTTGTTGGGGAGGTGTTTCGATGGGTGAGCCGAGCGAAATGTGCAGAAAATGCGTTTTTTTCCCACATTTCGAACTTTGCGGGGGTGTCTGGGCAATAAATTCTGGGGCGATGTGCGCAAGTCATACCTCTGCGGATTCTCACAGGTGTCCTCTTTTCGGAAATGCATGGGGTTCCCTGTTTTCCTTGGTGGCTTGGACACCCGAGGCCCATATTTGTATGTTGTGCCGGTCGGCAGAGCGTCTGAAATTCCGGTCTGAAAACAGACTTGGGGTTACTTGTGTTTTAGGCTTTCCCCTTGGCGGCCAGGTAGGTGCACTAACACATGTGAGGTACCGTTTTCAATGGGACACCTGTGGGAACGCAGGATAGTAGGCCATGTGTTGTTGGGGGCTTGTTTCGATGGGTGAGCCGAGCAAAATGTGCCGAAAATGCGTTTGTTTTCCCACATTTCGGAATTTGCGGGGGTGTCTGGGTAATAAATTCTGGGGCGATGTGCGCAAATCATACCTCTGCGGATTCCCATGGTTGTCCTTTTTTTGGAAATGCATGGGGTTCCCTGTTTTCTTTGGTGGCTTGGACACCCGAGGCCTATATCTGTATGTTGTGCCGGTCGGCAGAGCGTCTGAAATTCCGGTCTAAAAACAGACTTGGGGTTACTTGTGTTTTAGGCTTTCCCCTTGGCGGCCAAGTAGGTGCACCCACACATGTGAGGTACCGTTTTCATCGGGACACATGTGGGAACGCGGGACGGTAGGCCAGGTGTTGTTGGGGGCGTGTTTCGATGGGTGAGCCGAGTGAAATGTGCGGAAAATGAATTTTTTCCCACATTTCGGACTTTGCGGGGGTGTCTTGCTAATAAATTCTGGGGCGATGTGCGCAAATCATACCTCTGCGGATTCCCATGGTTGTCCTTTTTTTGGAAATGCATGGGGTTCCCTGTTTTCTTTGGTGGCTTGGACACCCGAGGCCTATATCTGTATGTTGTGCCGGTCGGCAGAGCGTCTGAAATTCCGGTCTAAAAACAGACTTGGGGTTACTTGTGTTTTAGGCTTTCCCCTTGGCGGCCAAGTAGGTGCACCCACACATGTGAGGTACCGTTTTCATCGGGACACATGTGGGAACGTGGGACGGTAGGCCATGTGTTGTTGGGGACGTGTTTCGATGGGTGAGCTGAGCAAAATGTGCGGAAAATGCTTTTTTTCCCCCACATTTCGGACTTTGCAGGGGTGTCTGGGTAATAAATTCTGGGGCGATGTGCGCAAATCACACCTCTGCGGATTCCCACAGGTGTCCTCTTTTTGGAAATGCATGGGGTTCCCTGTTTTCCTTGGTGGCTTGGACACCCGAGGCCCATATCTGTTTGTTGTACCGGTCTGCAGAGCGTCTGAAATTCCGGTCTGAAAACAGACTTGGGGGTTACTTGTGTTTTAGGCTTTCCCCTTGGCGGCCAGGTAGGTGCACCCACACATGTGAGGTACCGTTTTCATCGGGACAACTGTGGGAATGCGGGACGGTAGGCCATGTGTTGTTGGGGAGGTGTTTCAATGGGTGAGCCGAGCGAAATGTGCGGAAAATGCATTTTTTCCCCACATTTCAGACTTTGCGGGGGTGTCTGGGTAATAAATTCTGGGGCGATTTGCCCAAATCATACCTCTGTGGATTCCCACGGGTGTCCTCATTTTGGAAATGCATGGGGTTCCCTGTTTTCTTCGGTGACTTGGACACCCGAGACCCATATCTGTATGTTGTGCTGGTCGGCAGAGTGTCTGAAATTCCAGTCTGAAAACAGACTTGGGGTTATTTGTGTTTTAGGCTTTCCCCTTGGCGGCCAGGTAAGTGCACCCACAGATGTAAGGTATCGTTTTCATCAGAACACCTGTGGGAACGCGGGACGGTAGGCCATGTTTTGTTGTGGGCGTGTTTCGATGGTTGAGCCGAGCGAAATGTGCAGAAAATGTGTTTTTTTCCCCACATTTCGGACTTTGCAGGGGTGTCTGGGAAATACATTCTGGGGCGATGTGCGCAAATCATACCTCTGCGGATTCCCACGGGTGTCCTCTTTTTGGAAATGCATGGAGTTCCCTGTTTTCCTTGGTGGCTTGGACACCCGAGGCCCATATCTTTATGTTGTGCCGGTCGGCAGAGCGTCTGAAATTCCGGTCTGAAAACAGACTTGCGGTTACTTGTGTTTTAGGCTTTCCCCTTGGAGGCCAGGTAGGTGCACCCACACATGTGAGGTACCGTTTTCATCGGGACACCTGTGGGAACGCGGGACAGTAGGCCATGTGTTGTTGGGGGCATGTTTCGATGGGTGAGCCGAGCGAAATGTGCGGAAAATGCGTTTTTTTTCTCACTTTTGTGACTTTGCGGGGGTGTCTGGGTAATAAATTCTGGGGCGATGTGCGCAAATCATACCTCTGCGGATTCCCACGGTGTCCTCTTTTCGGAAATGCATGGGGTTCCCTGTTTTCCTTGGTGGCTTGGACACCCGAGGCCCATATTTGTATGTTTTGCCGGTCGGCAGAGCGTCTGAAATTCCGGTCTGAAAACAGACTTGGGGTTACTTGTGTTTTAGGCTTTCCCCTTGGCGGCCAGGTAGGTGCACTAACACATGTGAGGTACTGTTTTCAATGGGACACCTGTGGGAATGCGGGACAGTAGGCCATGTGTTGTTGGGGGCGTGTTTCGATGGATGAGCGGAGCAAAATGTGCCGAAAATGCGTTTGTTTTCCCACATTTCGGAATTTGCGGGGGTGTCTGGGTAATAAATTCTGGGGCGATGTGCGCAAATCATACCTCTGCGGATTCCCACAGTTGTCCTCTTTTTGGAAATGCATGGGGTTCCCTGTTTTCCTTGGTGGCTTGGACACTCGAGGCCCATAACTGTATGTTGTGCCGGTCGGCAGAGCGTCTGAAATTCCGGTCTGAAAACAGACTTGGGGTTACTTGTGTTTTAGGCTTTCCCCTTGGCGGCCAGGTAGGTGCACCCACACATGTGAGGTACCGTTTTCATCGGGACACATGTGGGAATGCGGGACGGTAGGCCAGGTGTTGTTGGGGGCGTGTTTCGATGGGTGAGCCGAGTGAAATATGCGGAAAATGAATTTTTTCCCACATTTCGGACTTTGCGGGGGTGTCTGGGTAATACATTTTAGGGCGATGTGCACAAATCATACCTCCGTGGATTTCCACCGTTGTCCTCTTTTTGGAAATGCATGGGGTTCCCTGTCTTCCTTGATGGCTTGGACACCCGAGGCCCATATCTGTATGTTGTGTGCCGGTCGGCAGAGCGTCTGAAATTCCGGTCTGAAAACAGACTTGTGGTTACTTGTGTTTTAGGCTTTCCCCATGGCGGCCAAGTAGGTGCACTCACCCATGTGAGGTACCGTTTTCAATGGGACACCTGTGGGAACGCGGGACGGTAGGCCAGGTGTTGTTGGGGGCGTGATTCGATGGGTGAGCCGAGTGAAATGTGCGGAAAATGAATTTTTTCCCACATTTCGGACTTTGCGGGGGTGTCTTGCTAATAAATTCTAGGGCGATGTGCGCAAATCATACCTCTGTGGATTTCCACGGTTGCCCTCTTTTTGGAAATTCATGGGGTTCCCTGTCTTCCTTGATGGCTTGGACACCCGAGGCCCATATCTGTATGTTGTGTGCCGGTCGGCAGAGCGTCTGAAATTCCGGTCTGAAAACAGACTTGGGGTTACTTGTGTTTTAGGCTTTCCCCTTGGCGGCCATGTAGGTGCATCCACACATGTGAGGTACCGTTTTCATCGGGACACCTGTGGGAACGTGGGACGGTAGGCCATGTGTTGTTGGGGACGTGTTTCGATGGGTGAGCTGAGCAAAATGTGCGGAAAATGCTTTTTTTCCCCCACATTTCGGACTTTGCAGGGGTGTCTGGGTAATAAATTCTGGGGCGATGTGCGCAAATCATACCTCTGCGGATTCCCACAGGTGTCCTCTTTTTGGAAATGCATGGGGTTCCCTGTTTTCCTTGGTGGCTTGGACACCCGAGGCCCATATCTGTTTGTTGTACCGGTCTGCAGAGCGTCTGAAATTCCGGTCTGAAAACAGACTTGGGGGTTACTTGTGTTTTAGGCTTTCCCCTTGGCGGCCAGGTAGGTGCACCCACACATGTGAGGTACCGTTTTCATCGGGACAACTGTGGGAATGCGGGACGGTAGGCCATGTGTTGTTGGGGAGGTGTTTCGATGGGTGAGCCGAGCGAAATGTGCAGAAAATGCGTTTTTTTCCCACATTTCGAACTTTGCGGGGGTGTCTGGGCAATAAATTCTGGGGCGATGTGCGCAAGTCATACCTCTGCGGATTCTCACAGGTGTCCTCTTTTCGGAAATGCATGGGGTTCCCTGTTTTCCTTGGTGGCTTGGACACCCGAGGCCCATATTTGTATGTTGTGCCGGTCGGCAGAGCGTCTGAAATTCCGGTCTGAAAACAGACTTGGGGTTACTTGTGTTTTAGGCTTTCCCCTTGGCGGCCAGGTAGGTGCACTAACACATGCGAGGTACCGTTTTCAATGGGACACCTGTGGGAACGCAGGATAGTAGGCCATGTGTTGTTGGGGGCTTGTTTCGATGGGTGAGCCGAGCAAAATGTGCCGAAAATGCGTTTGTTTTCCCACATTTCGGAATTTGCGGGGGTGTCTGGGTAATAAATTCTGGGGCGATGTGCGCAAATCATACCTCTGCGGATTCCCATGGTTGTCCTTTTTTTGGAAATGCATGGGGTTCCCTGTTTTCTTTGGTGGCTTGGACACCCGAGGCCTATATCTGTATGTTGTGCCGGTCGGCAGAGCGTCTGAAATTCCGGTCTAAAAACAGACTTGGGGTTACTTGTGTTTTAGGCTTTCCCCTTGGCGGCCAAGTAGGTGCACCCACACATGTGAGGTACCGTTTTCATCGGGACACATGTGGGAACGCGGGACGGTAGGCCAGGTGTTGTTGGGGGCGTGTTTCGATGGGTGAGCCGAGTGAAATGTGCGGAAAATGAATTTTTTCCCACATTTCGGACTTTGCGGGGGTGTCTTGCTAATAAATTCTGGGGCGATGTGCGCAAATCATACCTCTGCGGATTCCCATGGTTGTCCTTTTTTTGGAAATGCATGGGGTTCCCTGTTTTCTTTGGTGGCTTGGACACCCGAGGCCTATATCTGTATGTTGTGCCGGTCGGCAGAGCGTCTGAAATTCCGGTCTAAAAACAGACTTGGGGTTACTTGTGTTTTAGGCTTTCCCCTTGGCGGCCAAGTAGGTGCACCCACACATGTGAGGTACCGTTTTCATCGGGACACATGTGGGAACGTGGGACGGTAGGCCATGTGTTGTTGGGGACGTGTTTCGATGGGTGAGCTGAGCAAAATGTGCGGAAAATGCTTTTTTTCCCCCACATTTCGGACTTTGCAGGGGTGTCTGGGTAATAAATTCTGGGGCGATGTGCGCAAATCACACCTCTGCGGATTCCCACAGGTGTCCTCTTTTTGGAAATGCATGGGGTTCCCTGTTTTCCTTGGTGGCTTGGACACCCGAGGCCCATATCTGTTTGTTGTACCGGTCTGCAGAGCGTCTGAAATTCCGGTCTGAAAACAGACTTGGGGGTTACTTGTGTTTTAGGCTTTCCCCTTGGCGGCCAGGTAGGTGCACCCACACATGTGAGGTACCGTTTTCATCGGGACAACTGTGGGAATGCGGGACGGTAGGCCATGTGTTGTTGGGGAGGTGTTTCAATGGGTGAGCCGAGCGAAATGTGCGGAAAATGCATTTTTTCCCCACATTTCGGACTTTGCGGGGGTGTCTGGGTAATAAATTCTGGGGCGATTTGCCCAAATCATACCTCTGTGGATTCCCACGGGTGTCCTCATTTTGGAAATGCATGGGGTTCCCTGTTTTCTTCGGTGACTTGGACACCCGAGACCCATATCTGTATGTTGTGCTGGTCGGCAGAGTGTCTGAAATTCCAGTCTGAAAACAGACTTGGGGTTATTTGTGTTTTAGGCTTTCCCCTTGGCGGCCAGGTAAGTGCACCCACAGATGTAAGGTATCGTTTTCATCAGAACACCTGTGGGAACGCGGGACGGTAGGCCATGTTTTGTTGTGGGCGTGTTTCGATGGTTGAGCCGAGCGAAATGTGCAGAAAATGTGTTTTTTTCCCCACATTTCGGACTTTGCAGGGGTGTCTGGGAAATACATTCTGGGGCGATGTGCGCAAATCATACCTCTGCGGATTCCCACGGGTGTCCTCTTTTTGGAAATGCATGGAGTTCCCTGTTTTCCTTGGTGGCTTGGACACCCGAGGCCCATATCTTTATGTTGTGCCGGTCGGCAGAGCGTCTGAAATTCCGGTCTGAAAACAGACTTGCGGTTACTTGTGTTTTAGGCTTTCCCCTTGGAGGCCAGGTAGGTGCACCCACACATGTGAGGTACCGTTTTCATCGGGACACCTGTGGGAACGCGGGACAGTAGGCCATGTGTTGTTGGGGGCATGTTTCGATGGGTGAGCCGAGCGAAATGTGCGGAAAATGCGTTTTTTTTCTCACTTTTGTGACTTTGCGGGGGTGTCTGGGTAATAAATTCTGGGGCGATGTGCGCAAATCATACCTCTGCGGATTCCCACGGTGTCCTCTTTTCGGAAATGCATGGGGTTCCCTGTTTTCCTTGGTGGCTTGGACACCCGAGGCCCATATTTGTATGTTTTGCCGGTCGGCAGAGCGTCTGAAATTCCGGTCTGAAAACAGACTTGGGGTTACTTGTGTTTTAGGCTTTCCCCTTGGCGGCCAGGTAGGTGCACTAACACATGTGAGGTACCGTTTTCAATGGGACACCTGTGGGAATGCGGGACAGTAGGCCATGTGTTGTTGGGGGCGTGTTTCGATGGATGAGCGGAGCAAAATGTGCCGAAAATGCGTTTGTTTTCCCACATTTCGGAATTTGCGGGGGTGTCTGGGTAATAAATTCTGGGGCGATGTGCGCAAATCATACCTCTGCGGATTCCCACAGTTGTCCTCTTTTTGGAAATGCATGGGGTTCCCTGTTTTCCTTGGTGGCTTGGACACTCGAGGCCCATAACTGTATGTTGTGCCGGTCGGCAGAGCGTCTGAAATTCCGGTCTGAAAACAGACTTGGGGTTACTTGTGTTTTAGGCTTTCCCCTTGGCGGCCAGGTAGGTGCACCCACACATGTGAGGTACCGTTTTCATCGGGACACATGTGGGAATGCGGGACGGTAGGCCAGGTGTTGTTGGGGGCGTGTTTCGATGGGTGAGCCGAGTGAAATATGCGGAAAATGAATTTTTTCCCACATTTCGGACTTTGCGGGGGTGTCTGGGTAATACATTTTAGGGCGATGTGCACAAATCATACCTCCGTGGATTTCCACCGTTGTCCTCTTTTTGGAAATGCATGGGGTTCCCTGTCTTCCTTGATGGCTTGGACACCCGAGGCCCATATCTGTATGTTGTGTGCCGGTCGGCAGAGCGTCTGAAATTCCGGTCTGAAAACAGACTTGTGGTTACTTGTGTTTTAGGCTTTCCCCATGGCGGCCAAGTAGGTGCACTCACCCATGTGAGGTACCGTTTTCAATGGGACACCTGTGGGAACGCGGGACGGTAGGCCATGTGTTGTTGGGGGCGTGTTTCGATGGGTGAGCCAAGCAAAATGTGCCAAAAATGCGTTTGTTTTCGGAATTTGCGGGGGTGTATGGGTAATAAATTCTGGGGCGATGTGCGCAAATCATACCTCTGCGGATTCCCACGGTTGTCCTCTTTTTGGAAATGCATGAGGTTCCCTGTTTTCCTTGGTGGCTTGGACACCCGAGGCCCATATCTGTATGTTGTGCCGGTCGGCAGAGTGTCTGAAATTCCGGTCTGAAAACATACTTGGGGTTACTTGTGTTTTAGGCTTTCCCCTTGGCGGCCAGGTAGGTGCATCCACACATGTGAGGTACTGTTTTCATCGGGACACCTGTGGGAACGTGGGACGGTAGGCCATGTGTTGTTGGGGACGTGTTTCGATGGGTGAGCTGAGCAAAATGTGCAGAAAATGCTTTTTTCCCCCACATTTCGGACTTTGCAGGGGTGTCTGGGTAATAAATTCTATGGCGATGTGTGCAAATCATACCTCTGCGGATTCCCACGGGTGTCCTCTTTTCGGAAATGCATGGGGTTCCCTGTTTTCCTTGATGGCTTGGACACCCGAGGCCCATATCTGTATGTTGTGTGCCGGTCGGCAGAGCGTCTGAAATTCCGGTCTGAAAACAGACTTGTGGTTACTTGTGTTTTAGGCTTTCCCCATGGCGGCCAAGTAGGTGCACTTACCCATGTGAGGTACCGTTTTCAATGGGACACCTGTGGGAACGCGGGACGGTAGGCCATGTGTTGTTGGGGGCGTGTTTCGATAGGTGAGCCAAGCAAAATGTGCCGAAAATGCGTTTGTTTTCCCACATTTCGGAATTTGCGGGGGCGTATGGGTAATAAATTCTGGGGCGATGTGCGCAAATCATACCTCTGCGGATTCCCACGGTTGTCCTCTTTTTGGAAATGCATGGGGTTCCCTGTTTTCCTTGGTGGCTTGGAAACCTGAGGCCCATATCTGTATGTTGTGCCGGTCGGCAGAGCGTCTGAAATTCCGGTCTGAAAACAGACTTGGGGTTACTTGTGTTTTAGGCTTTCCCCTTGGCGGCCATGTAGGTGCATCCACACATGTGAGGTACCGTTTTCATCGGGACACCTGTGGGAACGTGGGACGGTAGGCCATGTGTTGTTGGGGACGTGTTTCGATGGGTGAGCTGAGCAAAATGTGCGGAAAATGCTTTTTTTCCCCCACATTTCGGACTTTGCAGGGGTGTCTGGGTAATAAATTCTGGGGCGATGTGCGCAAATCACACCTCTGCGGATTCCCACAGGTGTCCTCTTTTTGGAAATGCATGGGGTTCCCTGTTTTCCTTGGTGGCTTGGACACCCGAGGCCCATATCTGTTTGTTGTACCGGTCTGCAGAGCGTCTGAAATTCCGGTCTGAAAACAGACTTGGGGGTTACTTGTGTTTTAGGCTTTCCCCTTGGCGGCCAGGTAGGTGCACCCACACATGTGAGGTACCGTTTTCGTCGGGACAACTGTGGGAATGCGGGACGGTAGGCCATGTGTTGTTGGGGAGGTGTTTCAATGGGTGAGCCGAGCGAAATGTGCGGAAAATGCATTTTTTCCCCACATTTCGGACTTTGCGGGGGTGTCTGGGTAATAAATTCTGGGGCGATTTGCCCAAATCATACCTCTGTGGATTCCCACGGGTGTCCTCATTTTGGAAATGCATGGGGTTCCCTGTTTTCTTCGGTGACTTGGACACCCGAGACCCATATCTGTATGTTGTGCTGGTCGGCAGAGTGTCTGAAATTCCAGTCTGAAAACAGACTTGGGGTTATTTGTGTTTTAGGCTTTCCCCTTGGCGGCCAGGTAAGTGCACCCACAGATGTAAGGTATCGTTTTCATCAGAACACCTGTGGGAACGCGGGACGGTAGGCCATGTTTTGTTGTGGGCGTGTTTCGATGGTTGAGCCGAGCGAAATGTGCAGAAAATGTGTTTTTTTCCCCACATTTCGGACTTTGCAGGGGTGTCTGGGAAATACATTCTGGGGCGATGTGCGCAAATCATACCTCTGCGGATTCCCACGGGTGTCCTCTTTTTGGAAATGCATGGAGTTCCCTGTTTTCCTTGGTGGCTTGGACACCCGAGGCCCATATCTTTATGTTGTGCCGGTCGGCAGAGCGTCTGAAATTCCGGTCTGAAAACAGACTTGCGGTTACTTGTGTTTTAGGCTTTCCCCTTGGAGACCAGGTAGGTGCACCCACACATGTGAGGTACCGTTTTCATCGGTACACCTGTGGGAACGCGGGACAGTAGGCCATGTGTTGTTGGGGGCATGTTTCGATGGGTGAGCCGAGCGAAATGTGCGGAAAATGCGTTTTTTTTCTCACTTTTGTGACTTTGCGGGGGTGTCTGGGTAATAAATTCTGGGGCGATGTGCGCAAATCATACCTCTGCGGATTCCCACGGTGTCCTCTTTTCGGAAATGCATGGGGTTCCCTGTTTTCCTTGGTGGCTTGGACACCCGAGGCCCATATTTGTATGTTTTGCCGGTCGGCAGAGCGTCTGAAATTCCGGTCTGAAAACAGACTTGGGGTTACTTGTGTTTTAGGCTTTCCCCTTGGCGGCCAGGTAGGTGCACTAACACATGTGAGGTACCGTTTTCAATGGGACACCTGTGGGAATGCGGGACAGTAGGCCATGTGTTGTTGGGGGCGTGTTTCGATGGATGAGCCGAGCAAAATGTGCCGAAAATGCGTTTGTTTTCCCACATTTCGGAATTTGCGGGGGTGTCTGGGTAATAAATTCTGGGGCGATGTGCGCAAATCATACCTCTGCGGATTCCCACAGTTGTCCTCTTTTTGGAAATGCATGGGGTTCCCTGTTTTCCTTGGTGGCTTGGACACTCGAGGCCCATATCTGTATGTTGTGCCGGTCGGCAGAGCGTCTGAAATTCCGGTCTGAAAACAGACTTGGGGTTACTTGTGTTTTAGGCTTTCCCCTTGGCGGCCAGGTAGGTGCACCCACACATGTGAGGTACCGTTTTCATCGGGACACATGTGGGAATGCGGGACGGTAGGCCAGGTGTTGTTGGGGGCGTGTTTCGATGGGTGAGCCGAGTGAAATATGCGGAAAATGAATTTTTTCCCACATTTCGGACTTTGCGGGGGTGTCTGGGTAATACATTTTAGGGCGATGTGCACAAATCATACCTCCGTGGATTTCCACCGTTGTCCTCTTTTTGGAAATGCATGGGGTTCCCTGTCTTCCTTGATGGCTTGGACACCCGAGGCCCATATCTGTATGTTGTGTGCCGGTCGGCAGAGCGTCTGAAATTCCGGTCTGAAAACAGACTTGTGGTTACTTGTGTTTTAGGCTTTCCCCATGGCGGCCAAGTAGGTGCACTCACCCATGTGAGGTACCGTTTTCAATGGGACACCTGTGGGAACGCGGGACGGTAGGCCATGTGTTGTTGGGGGCGTGTTTCGATGGGTGAGCCAAGCAAAATGTGCCAAAAATGCGTTTGTTTTCGGAATTTGCGGGGGTGTATGGGTAATAAATTCTGGGGCGATGTGCGCAAATCATACCTCTGCGGATTCCCACGGTTGTCCTCTTTTTGGAAATGCATGAGGTTCCCTGTTTTCCTTGGTGGCTTGGACACCCGAGGCCCATATCTGTATGTTGTGCCGGTCGGCAGAGTGTCTGAAATTCCGGTCTGAAAACATACTTGGGGTTACTTGTGTTTTAGGCTTTCCCCTTGGCGGCCAGGTAGGTGCATCCACACATGTGAGGTACTGTTTTCATCGGGACACCTGTGGGAACGTGGGACGGTAGACCATGTGTTGTTGGGGACGTGTTTCGATGGGTGAGCTGAGCAAAATGTGCAGAAAATGCTTTTTTCCCCCACATTTCGGACTTTGCAGGGGTGTCTGGGTAATAAATTCTATGGCGATGTGTGCAAATCATACCTCTGCGGATTCCCACGGGTGTCCTCTTTTCGGAAATGCATGGGGTTCCCTGTTTTCCTTGGTGGCTTGGACACCCGAGGCCCATATCTGTATGTTGTACCGGTCTGCAGAGCGTCTGAAATTCCGGTCTGAAAACAGACTTGGGGGTTACTTGTGTTTTAGGCTTTCCCCTTGGCGGCCAGGTAGGTGCACCCACACATGTGAGGTACCGTTTTCATCGGGACAACTGTGGGAATGCGGGACGGTAGGCCATGTGTTTTTGGGGAGGTGTTTCAATGGGTGAGCCGAGCGAAATGTGCGGAAAATGCATTTTTTTCCCACATTTCGGACTTTGCGGGGGTGTCTGGGTAATAAATTCTGAGGCGATTTGCCCAAATCATACCTCTGTGGATTCCCACGGGTGTCCTCTTTTTGGAAATGCATGGGGTTCCCTGTTTTCCTTGGTGACTTGGACACCCAAGACCCATATCTGTATGTTGTGCTGGTCGGCAGAGTGTCTGAAATTCCGGTCTGAAAACAGACTTAGGGTTATTTGTGTTTTAGGCTTTCCCCTTGGTGGCCAGGTAGGTGCACCCACACATGTGAGGTACCGTTTTCATCAGAACACCTGTGGGAACGCGGGACGGTAGGCCATGTTTTGTTGTGGGCGTGTTTCGATGGGTGAGCCGAGTGAAATATGCGGAAAATGAATTTTTTCCCACATTTCAGACTTTGCGGGGGTATCTGGGTAATAAATTCTAGGGCGATGTGCACAAATCATACCTCTGTGGATTTCCACGGTTGTCCTCTTTTTGGAAATGCATGGGGTTCCCTGTCTTCCTTGATGGCTTGGACACCAGAGGCCCATATCTGTATGTTGTGTGCCGGTCGGCAGAGCGTCTGAAATTCCGGTCTGAAAACAGACTTGTGGTTACTTGTGTTTTAGGCTTTCCCCATGGCGGCCAAGTAGGTGCACTCACCCATGTGAGGTACCGTTTTCAATGGGACACCTGTGGGAACGCGGGACGGTAGGCCATGTGTTGTTGGGGGCGTGTTTCGATGGGTGAGCCAAGCAAAATGTGCCGAAAATGCGTTTGTTTTCGGAATTTGTGGGGGTGTATGGGTAATAAATTCTGGGGCGATGTGCGCAAATCATACCTCTGTGGATTCCCACGGTTGTCCTCTTTTTGGAAATGCATGGGGTTCCCTGTTTTCCTTGGTGGCTTGGACACCCGAGGCCCATATCTGTATGTTGTGCCGGTCGGCAGAGTGTCTGAAATTCCGGTCTGAAAACATACTTGGGGTTACTTGTGTTTTAGGCTTTCCCCTTGGCGGCCAGGTAGGTGCATCCACACATGTGAGGTACTGTTTTCATCGGGACACCTGTGGGAACGTGGGACAGTAGGCCATGTGTTGTTGGGGACGTGTTTCGATGGGTGAGCTGAGCAAAATGTGCAGAAAATGCTTTTTTCCCCCACATTTCGGACTTTGCAGGGATGTCTGGGTAATAAATTCTATGGCGATGTGTGCAAATCATACCTCTGCGGATTCCCACGGGTGTCCTCTTTTCGGAAATGCATGGGGTTCCCTGTTTTCCTTGGTGGCTTGGACACCCGAGGCCCATATGTGTATGTTGTACCGGTCTGCAGAGCGTCTGAAATTCCGGTCTGAAAACAGATTTGGGGGTTACTTGTGTTTTAGGCTTTCCCCTTGGCGGCCAGGTAGGTGCACCCACACATGTGAGGTACCGTTTTCATCGGGACAACTGTGGGAATGCGGGACGGTAGGCCATGTGTTTTTGGGGAGGTGTTTCAATGGGTGAGCCGAGCGAAATGTGCGGAAAATGCATTTTTTTCCCACATTTCGGACTTTGCGGGGGTGTCTGGGTAATAAATTCTGGGGCGATTTGCCCAAATCATACCTCTGTGGATTCCCACGGGTGTCCTCTTTTTGGAAATGCATGGGGTTCCCTGTTTTCCTTGGTGACTTGGACACCCAAGACCCATATCTGTATGTTGTGCTGGTCGGCAGAGTGTCTGAAATTCCGGTCTGAAAACAGACTTAGGGTTATTTGTGTTTTAGGCTTTCCCCTTGGCGGCCAGGTAAGTGCACCCACAGATGTAAGGTACCGTTTTCATCAGAACACCTGTGGGAACGCGGGACGGTAGGCCATGTTTTGTTGTGGGCGTGTTTCGATGGGTGAGCCGAGCGAAATGTGCAGAAAATGTGTTTTTTTCCCCACTTTTCGGACTTTGCAGGGGTGTCTGGGTAATACATTCTGGGGCGATGTGCGCAAATCATACCTCTGCGGATTCCCACGGGTGTCCTCTTTTTGGAAATGCATGGAGTTCCCTGTTTTCCTTGGTGGCTTGGACACCCGAGGCCCATATCTTTATGTTGTGCCGGTCGGCAGAGCGTCTGAAATTCCGGTCTGAAAACAGACTTGGGGTTACTTGTGTTTTAGGCTTTCCCCTTGGAGGCCAGGTAGGTGCACCCACACATGTGAGGTACCGTTTTCATCGGGACACCTGTGGGAACGCGGGACGGTAGACCATGTGTTGTTGGGGGCGTGTTTCGATGGGTGAGCCGAGCGAAATGTGCGGAAAATGCGTTTTTTTTCTCACATTTCGGATTTTGCGGGGGTGTCTGGGTAATAAATTCTGGGGTGATGTGCGCAAATCATACCTCTGCGGATTCCCACAGTGTCCTCTTTTCGGAAATGCATGGGGTTCCCTGTTTTCCTTGGTGGCTTGGACACCCGAGGCCCATATCTGTATGTTTTGCCGGTCGGCAGAGTGTATGAAATTCCAGTCTGAAAACAGACTTGGGGTTACTTGTGTTTTAGCCTTTCACCTTGGTGGCCAGGTAGGTGCACCCACACATGTGAGGTACCATTTTCATCGGGACACCTGTGGGAATGTGGTACGGTAGGCCATGTGTTTTTGGGGGCTTGTTTCGATGGGTGAGCTTAGCGAAATGTGCGGAAAATGCATTTCTTTTCCCACATTTTGGACTTTACGGGGGTGTCTGGGAAATACATTCTGGGGCGATTTGCCCAAATCATACCTCTGTGGATTCCCACGGGTGTCCTCTTTTTGGAAATGCATGGGGTTTCCGGTTTTCCTTGGTGGCTTGGACACCCGAGGCCCATATCTGTATGTTGTGCTGGTCGGCAGAGCGTCTGAAATTCGGGTCTGAAAATAGACTTGGGGTTACTTGTGTTTTAGGCTTTCCCATTGGCAGCCAGGTAGGTGCACCCACACATGTGAGGTATTGTTTTCATTGGGACACCTGTGGGAACGTGGGAAGGTATGCCATGTGTTGTTGGGGGCGTGTTTCGATGGGTGAGCCGAGTGAAATGTGCGGAAAATGTGTTTTTTTCCCCTCATTTCGGATTTTGTAGGGGTGTCTGGGTAATAAATTCTGGGGCAATTTGCACAAATCATACCTCTGCGGATTCCCACGGGTGTCCTCTTTTCGGAAATGCACAGGGTTCCCTGTTTTCCTTGGTGGCTTGGACACCCGAGGCCCATATTTGTATGCTCGCCGGTCGGCAGAGCGTGTGAAATTCCGGTCTGAAAACAGACTTGGGGTTACTTGTGTTTTAGGCTTTCCCATTGGCAGCCAGGTAGGTGCACTCACACATGTGAGGTATCCTTTTCATTGGGACACGTGTGGGAACGCGGGACGGTAGGCCATGTGTTTTTGGGGGCGTGTTCGATGGGTGAGCCGAGCGAAATGTGCGGAAAATGTGTTTCTTTTCCCACATTTTGGACTTTGCGGGGGTGTCTGGGAAATACATTCTGGGGCGATTTGCCCAAATCATACCTCTGTGGATTCCCACGGGTGTCCTCCTTTTGGAAATGCATGGGGTTCCCTCTTTTCCTTGGTGGCTTGGACACCCGAGGCCCATATCTGTATGTTGTGCTGGTCGGCAGAGCGTCTGAAATTCCGGTCTGAAAACAGACTTAGGGTTACTTGTGTTTTAGGCTTTCCCCTTGGCGGCCAGGTAGGTGCACCCACACATGTGAGGCACCGTTTTCATCAGGACACCTGTGGGAACGTGGGAAGGTAGGCCATGTGTTGTTGGGGGTGTGTTTTGATGGGTGAGCCGAGTGAAATGTGCGCAAAATGTGTTTTTTTCCCTCATTTTGGATTTTGCGGGGGTGTCTGGGTAATACTTTCTGGGGCGATTTGCCCCATCATACCTCTGTGGATTCCCACAGGTGTCCTCTTTTTGGAAATGCATGGGGTTCGCTGTTTTCCTTGGTGGCTTGGACACCCGAGGCCCATATCTGTATGCTCGCCGGTCGGCAGAGCGTCTGAAATTCCGGTCTGAAAACAGACTTGGGGTTACTTGTGTTTTAGGCTTTCCCCTTGGTGGCCAGGTAGGTGCACCCACACATGTGAGGTACTGTTTTCATCGGGACACCTGTGGGAACGCGGGACGGTAGGCCATGTGTTGTTGGGGGCATGTTTCGATGGGTGAGCTGAGCGAAATGTGCGGAAAATGCGTTTTTTTCCCACATTTCGGACTTTGCAGGGGTGTCTGGGTAATAAATTCTGGGGCGATGTGCGCAAATCATACCTCTGTGGATTTCCACGGTTGTCCTCTTTTTGGAAATGCATGGGGTTCCCTGTCTTCCTTGATGGCTTGGACACCCGAGGCCCATATCTGTATGTTGTGTGCCGGTCGGCAGAGCGTCTGAAATTCCGGTCTGAAAACAGACTTGTGGTTACTTGTGTTTTAGGCTTTCCCCATGGCGGACAAGTAGGTGCACTCACCCATGTGAGGTACCGTTTTCAATGGGACACCTGTGGGAACGCGGGACGGTAGGCCAGGTGTTTTTGGGGGCGTGTTTCGATGGGTGAGCCGAGCGAAATGTGCGGAAAATGCGTTTTTTTTCTCACATTTCGGATTTTGCGGGGGTGTCTGGGTAATAAATTCTGGGGTGATGTGCGCAAATCATACCTCTGCGGATTCCCACAGTGTCCTCTTTTCGGAAATGCATGGGGTTCCCTGTTTTCCTTGGTGGCTTGGACACCCGAGGCCCATATCTGTATGTTTTGCCGGTCGGCAGAGCGTCTGAAATTCCGGTCTGAAAACAGACTTGGGGTTACTTGTGTTTTAGCCTTTCCCCTTGGCGGCCAGGTAGGTGCACCCACACATGTGAGGTACCATTTTCATCGGGACACCTGTGGGAATGTGGTACGGTAGGCCATGTGTTTTTGGGGGCTTGTTTCGATGGGTGAGCTTAGCGAAATGTGCGGAAAATGCATTTCTTTTCCCACATTTTGGACTTTACGGGGGTGTCTGGGAAATACATTCTGGGGCGATTTGCCCAAATCATACCTCTGTGGATTCCCACGGGTGTCCTCTTTTTCGGAAATGCATGGGGTTTCCTGTTTTCCTTGGTGGCTTGGACACCCGAGGCCCATATCTGTATGTTGTGCTGGTCGGCAGAGCGTCTGAAATTCGGGTCTGAAAATAGACTTGGGGTTACTTGTGTTTTAGGCTTTCCCATTGGCAGCCAGGTAGGTGCACCCACACATGTGAGGTATCGTTTTCATTGGGACACCTGTGGGAACGTGGGAAGGTATGCCATGTGTTGTTGGGGGCGTGTTTCGATGGGTGAGCCGAGTGAAATGTGCGGAAAATGTGTTTTTTTCCCCTCATTTCGGATTTTGCAGGGGTGTCTGGGTAATAAACTCTGGGGCAATTTGCACAAATCATACCTCTGCGGATTCCCACGGGTGTCCTCTTTTCGGAAATGCACAGGGTTCCCTGTTTTCCTTGGTGGCTTGGACACCCGAGGCCCATATTTGTATGCTCGCCGGTCGGCAGAGCGTGTGAAATTCCGGTCTGAAAACAGACTTGGGGTTACTTGTGTTTTAGGCTTTCCCATTGGCAGCCAGGTAGGTGCACCCACACATGGGAGGTATCGTTTTCATTGGGACACGTGTGGGAACGCGGGACGGTAGGCCATGTGTTTTTGGGGGCGTGTTCGATGGGTGAGCCGAGCGAAATGTGCGGAAAATGTGTTTCTTTTCCCACATTTTGGACTTTGCGGGGGTGTCTGGGAAATACATTCTGGGGCGATTTGCCCAAATCATACCTCTGTGGATTCCCACGGGTGTCCTCTTTTTGGAAATGCATGGGGTTCCCTCTTTTCCTTGGTGGCTTGGACACCCGAGGCCCATATCTGTATGTTGTGCTGGTCGGCAGAGCGTCTGAAATTCCGGTCTGAAAACAGACTTAGGGTTACTTGTGTTTTGGGCTTTCCCCTTGGCGGCCAGGTAGGTGCACCCACACATGTGAGGCACCGTTTTCATCAGGACACCTGTGGGAACGTGGGAAGGTAGGCCATGTGTTGTTGGGGGTGTGTTTTGATGGGTGAGCCGAGTGAAATGTGCGCAAAATGTGTTTTTTTTCCCTCATTTCGGATTTTGCGGGGGTGTCTGGGTAATACTTTCTGGGGCGATTTGCCCAAATCATACCTCTGTGGATTCCCACAGGTGTCCTCTTTTTGGAAATGCATGGGGTTCGCTGTTTTCCTTGGTGGCTTGGACACCCGAGGCCCATATCTGTATGCTCGCCGGTCGGCAGAGCGTCTGAAATTCCGGTCTGAAAACAGACTTGGGGTTACTTGTGTTTTAGGCTTTCCCCTTGGCAGCCAGGTAGGTGCACCCACACATGTGAGGTATCGTTTTCATTGGGACACCTGTGGGAACGCTGGACGGTAGGCCATGTGTTGTTGGGGGTGTGTTTCGATGGGTGAGCCGAGTGAAATGTGCGGAAAATGCGTTTTGTTCCCCAAATTTCAGATTTTGTGGGGGTGTCTGGGTAATATATTCTGGGGCGATTTGCCCAAATCATACCTCTGCAGATTCCCACGGGTGTCCTCTTTTTGAAAATGCATGGGGTTCGCTGTTTTCCTTGGTGGCTTGGACACCCGAGGCCCATATCTGTATGCTGTGCCGGTCGGCAGAGCGTCTGAAATTCCGGTCTGAAAACAGACTTGGGGTTACTTGTGTTTTAGGCTTTCCCCTTGGCGGCCAGGTAGGTGCACCCACACATGTGAGGTACCGTTTTCATCGGGACACCTGTGGGAACGCGGGACGGTAGGCCATGTGTTGTTGGGGGCATGTTTCGATGGGTGAGCTGAGCGAAATGTGCGGAAAATGCGTTTTTTTCCCACATTTCGGACTTTGCAGGGGTGTCTGGGTAATAAATTCTGGGGCGATGTGCGCATATCATACCTCTGTGGATTTCCACGGTTGTCCTCTTTTTGGAAATGCATGGGGTTCCCTGTCTTCCTTGATGGCTTGGACACCCGAGGCCCATATCTGTATGTTGTGTGCCGGTCGGCAGAGCGTCTGAAATTCCGGTCTGAAAACAGACTTGTGGTTACTTGTGTTTTAGGCTTTCCCCATGGCGGACAAGTAGGTGCACTCACCCATGTGAGGTACCGTTTTCAATGGGACACCTGTGGGAACGCGGGACGGTAGGCCAGGTGTTTTTGGGGGCGTGTTTCGATGGGTGAGCCGAGCGAAATGTGCAGAAAATGCGTTTTTTTCCCACATTTCGAACTTTGCGGGGGTGTCTGGGCAATAAATTCTGGGGCGATGTGCGCAAGTCATACCTCTGCGGATTCTCACAGGTGTCCTCTTTTCGGAAATGCATGGGGTTCCCTGTTTTCCTTGGTGGCTTGGACACCCGAGGCCCATATTTGTATGTTGTGCCGGTCGGCAGAGCGTCTGAAATTCCGGTCTGAAAACAGACTTGGGGTTACTTGTGTTTTAGGCTTTCCCCTTGGCGGCCAGGTAGGTGCACTAACACATGTGAGGTACCGTTTTCAATGGGACACTTGTGGGAACGGCGGATAGTAGGCCATGTGTTGTTGGGGGCTTGTTTCGATGGGTGAGCCGAGCAAAATGTGCCGAAAATGCGTTTGTTTTCCCACATTTCGGAATTTGCGGGGGTGTCTGGGTAATAAATTCTGGGGCGATGTGCGCAAATCATACCTCTGCGGATTCCCATGGTTGTCCTCTTTTTGGAAATGCATGGGGTTCCCTGTTTTCTTTGGTGGCTTGGACACCCGAGGCCTATATCTGTATGTTGTGCCGGTCGGCAGAGCGTCTGAAATTCCGGTCTAAAAACAGACTTGGGGTTACTTGTGTTTTAGGCTTTCCCCTTGGCGGCCAAGTAGGTGCACCCACACATGTGAGGTACCGTTTTCATCGGGACACATGTGGGAACGCGGGACGGTAGGCCAGGTGTTGTTGGGGGCGTGTTTCGATGGGTGAGCCGAGTGAAATGTGCGGAAAATGAATTTTTTCCCACATTTCGGACTTTGCGGGGGGGTCTTGCTAATAAATTCTAGGGCGATGTGCGCAAATCATACCTCTGTGAATTTCCACGGTTGCCCTCTTTTTGGAAATTCATGGGGTTCCCTGTCTTCCTTGATGGCTTGGACACCCGAGGCCCATATCTGTATGTTGTGTGCCGGTCGGCAGAGCGTCTGAAATTCCGGTCTGAAAACAGACTTGTGGTTACTTGTGTTTTAGGCTTTCCCCATGGCGGCCAAGTAGGTGCACTTACCCATGTGAGGTACCGTTTTCAATGGGACATCTGTGGGAACGCGGGACAGTAGGCCATGTGTTGTTGGGGGTGTGTTTCGATGGGTGAGCCAAGCAAAATGTGCCGAAAATGCGTTTGTTTTCCCACATTTCGGAATTTGCGGGGGCGTATGGGTAATAAATTCTGGGGCGATGTGCGCAAATCATACCTCTGCGGATTCCCACGGTTGTCCTCTTTTTGGAAATGCATGGGGTTCCCTGTTTTCCTTGGTGGCTTGGACACCCGAGGCCCATATCTGTATGTTGTGCCGGTTGGCAGAGCGTCTGAAATTCCGGTCTGAAAACAGACTTGGGGTTACTTGTGTTTTAGGCTTTCCCCTTGGCGGCCATGTAGGTGCATCCACACATGTGAGGTACCGTTTTCATCGGGACACCTGTGGGAACGTGGGACGGTAGGCCATGTGTTGTTGGGGACGTGTTTCGATGGGTGAGCTGAGCAAAATGTGCGGAAAATGCTTTTTTTCCCCCACATTTCAGACTTTGCAGGGGTGTCTGGGTAATAAATTCTGGGGCGATGTGCGCAAATCATACCTCTGCGGATTCCCAGAGGTGTCCTCTTTTCGGAAATGCATGGGGTTCCCTGTTTTCCTTGGTGGCTTGGACACCCGAGGCCCATATCTGTAAGTTGTACCGGTCTGCAGAGCGTCTGAAATTCCGGTCTGAAAACAGACTTGGGGGTTACTTGTGTTTTAGGCTTTCCCCTTGGCAGCCAGGTAGGTGCACCCACACATGTGAGGTAACGTTTACATCGGGACAACTGTGGGAATGCGGGACGGTAGGCCATGTGTTGTTGGGGAGGTGTTTCAATGGGTGAGCTGAGCAAAATGTGCAGAAAATGCTTTTTTCCCCCACATTTCGGACTTTGCAGGGGTGTCTGGGTAATAAATTCTGGGGCGATGTGCGCAAATAATACCTCTGCGGATTCCCACGGGTGTCCTCTTTTCGGAAATGCATGGGGTTCCCTGTTTTCCTTGGTGACTTGGACACCCAAGACCCATATCTGTATGTTGTGCTGGTCGGCAGAGTGTCTGAAATTCCGGTCTGAAAACAGACTTAGGGTTATTTGTGTTTTAGGCTTTCCCCTTGGCGGCCAGGTAAGTGCACCCACAGATGTAAGGTACCGTTTTCATCAGAACACCTGTGGGAACGCGGGACGGTAGGCCATGTTTTGTTGTGGGCGTGTTTCGATGGGTGAGCTGAGCGAAATGTGCAGAAAATGTGTTTTTTTCCCCACTTTTCGGACTTTGCAGGGGTGTCTGGGTAATACATTCTGGGGTGATGTGCGCAAATCATACCTCTGCGGATTCCCACTGTGTCCTCTTTTCGGAAATGCATGGGGTTCCCTGTTTTCCTTGGTGGCTTGGACACCTGAGGCCCATATCTGTATGTTTTGCCGGTCGGCAGAGCGTATGAAATTCCAGTCTGAAAACAGACTTGAGGTTACTTGTGTTTTAGCCTTTCCCCTTGGCGGCCAGGTAGGTGCACCTGTAAAGAAGACCGGTGGGGGGGTCTGTACTTCTGCTCTCTATATGGTAGAGGGGAGGCACAGGGGACCCCAGCCAAGATTCTCTAATACGGTAGCGATGGACGAGCAATCAAGGCCTAGCTTCTCAGGAGGTGATGCAGGCTGGTTCTTAAGTACAGTGTATCCCCAAGCCCCCACAAAGGAATGTCCACACACTGTATTACTGAAAACACAGTCTTTATATAATTAATATTCAAGGGTTATGTACACTTATCACAATAACGCACTTTGTGCTCAGGAAAATCAGCAATGGTAAATATCTACAATTCTAAAGTGGTACCACTAATATTAGACCTCATTAAAGTGCATTCACAATACTGTAGAAATGGCACACAGATCAATAAGAAGGAAACCAGCAATAGAGAGAGGAGAGATAACAGAGGGTTGAAACAATAGGCAGAATACTGGCCCTTGCTACTGGACACAGTTCTGTGTGGAGATCCCCCCACCTGGGCAACCTGCAAAATAAAGAGATATAACCCCAGCCCAGTCCAGATATTGTTCAATAGTCTATTTTTCTCCTATAATGTTTTTACCCCCCCAATGTACCTGGTGGAGTCGAGTTCCTCGAAAAGGCGTCGACAAGCGTCGAGGGACTCGCTGTTCGGCGACGGGGAATCGACGGCCCTTCTTGAATGCCTTCCTTTTCAGGCGGGAGGCACGGGGCGTCGAACGTCCGTCGACGAACGAGGCCGAACGTTGTCGAAGAGGCGGCAGCTCCGTCCGAGCGGTGCTCGTCGGCGTCGGGGCGTCGGCGTCCTGCAAGGCGGAGGTGTGCGGGGCACCTCGATGACAATAGTTCTGGACCGCAAAGATTGTAGAGACGGGAGCCCAGCAAGGGCGTCGAGTCGTCCGAGTCTTTGGGGTCGTCGGGTGGCGGGAAACCCACCGGCAGGTTTCTCCTCGGCGCGTTGGTCGTCCTCGACTTTCTCCGGCAGGATAAGCGGTCGACGATGCGGTCGAGAGAGTCCTTCGATTGAATGTTCTTAGGCAATGGAGCGGACGGCTCCGATCGTCGGCGGCACGGCGTCAAGTGGTTCCCACGGCTGGGCAACACAACTTCGACGGGCCTCCAGCGGTTACACAGACCTGCGAACCCTGGTCGACGGCAATGGACTTCGACAGCGTCGATGTCCGGGTGCTTCACTTCGATCTCCTCGGCGGTCCCGTCTCGGGTCGGCAGCCTTTCGAGGGTCTGACTTCCAGGGCGCTTCGGCGAAGATTCAGCGGTGCTCGATGGTCCCTCGGAGCACGGGAAGAGGGCGCCTTACCAGGTCCTCTCTCGGGTCAGTCCTCGACGATTTCGACAACCTTCAGTTCCGTCGAAGCAAATGCCACAGCAAGTCTTCTTCTTCCAGCTGGACGTCGAGGATCAGCAAATCCAGTTACTCTTGAGTGGAGACTCAGCTTCTGAATGCTTCTGAACAATTTCCAGTGGTGAGAGGTCCCCAGATATACTATTCTGTCTCTCATCCACACTGCTGGCACACACACAGCAGCCAATCACACAGAAGGGCATTCATGCAGTCAGTCAGCCAATCAGGCACACAGTGCATTCAGGCCACACTCCTCCCTTTCAGACACTCACAACAAGGAATGTGGATTGGGACAAGTACCCAGCCATTCAACACTACACACTGCATTCAGGCCAGTTTCGGGCAGGGCTGTCTCAGTCTTTGTCTCTCATGCCAGAAACCAGACAACCACAACAAGGAGTGTATATTGGTCACACACTCCATTCACCCAGGTCCCACCCACAGGAGGTACCCACAACATACAGTCACTGGGAAGGCTCCAGTCAGTCTAGCTGGGCCTTCACAACAACACCATATATGGAACTTCCACCCAACAGCCAGTCAGGGGGAAGGGACAGAGTCAGGGCATCCCAGGACTTTGGGAAAACAAGACAACAGGCAATAGAAAGCAAGAGGCCACAGGGGCCATCTTGTTTCTATCAGGAATCAACTGATCCCAATGGCAGGGCCTGGGTATCCCAAAATGGAGGACACCCAGAGCACCTGTCCAATTCAGCATGGAGCTGCCACCAGCCCATACCCTGCTCTGTGGGCCACCCACAGGTGCCCAAAAACATACACTAGGGGCACAGGGTTGTACCCCCCCACCCATGGGTGCCATAAGGGTATCCCAGGGGTCTGTTCACCAAACCAAAAGAGAGAGCTGCACTGCCAGGAGTCCCAAATGGATTCCTGGGCAGAAAACATAACAGAACACACGATAAAAGGCAGAAGAGGACAAGGATTCAGAGGCCCTGTCCCTCTGATACATTTCCAGCATCACAGTCGCCCCCCCCAGACTGAGGTGGAGGGTGCCTAATCTCCCACGGGATAGACACCCTCATCCAGACGGTCAACATACCTTCTGGAAAGGCCATCTGCATTATCGTGACTCTTCCCTGGTCTGTGCTCTATGGTGAAGTCTAGCCCTTGTAGGCTAATCGACCACCTGAGCAATTTCGGATTCTCACCCTTCATCTGCATAAGCCACTTCAGGGGCTTATGATCTGTTTGGACCTTGAAGGTGGACCCCGTAAGGTAGGGCCTAAAACGCCTAAGGCTCCAAACTATACTAAAACATTCCTTTTCAACAGTAGCCCACCTAAGTTCTCTACCCTTGAGTTGTCTACTGATGAATATGATAGGATGTTCTCTCCCTTTGTCATCTAACTGGGACAAGACAGCTCCAATTCCGGTGTCGCAGGCATCCGTCTGGACGATAAAGGGTCGGCTGTAGTCAGGCGCACTCAACACAGGTGCCCTACACAGACTTTCTTTCAAGCCATCAAAGGCCCTCTGACAGTCTTCAGTCCAATTAACCTTCCTAGGCTGTTTGGGTGAAGTTAGAGCTGTCAGGGGTGCAGCTATGGTTCCATAGTCTGCCATGAAATTGCGATAGTACCCAGTGAGGCCCAAAAAGGCTCTCACCTGGGTTTGAGTAGTGGGAGTCTCCCAGTTCTGTACGTCCTGTACTTTACTGGAGAGAGGTTGGATTTGACCCCCTCCTACCTCATGACCAAGATAGGTAACTTTCCCCTGAGCTATCTGGCACTTGGTGGCCTTGATAGTGAGGTTAGCCCTTTTCAAGGCCTGCAACACCTTATCCAGATGTGTCAAATGCTCTTCCCAGGTGGAACTGTAGACGGCAATGTCGTCTAAGTAAGCCACACAAAAGGCTTCCAGCCCACTGAGCGCATGGTTGACCAATCTCTGGAAGGTGGCAGGGGCATTCTTCAACCCAAAGGGCATGACCCTAAACTGGTAGAGTCCCTCAGGTGTGGAGAATGCCGTCTTTTCCTTGGCATGGTCCGTCAGAGCTATTTGCCAATAGCCTGAGGTAAGGTCAAAGGTGCTCACAAATTTGGCAGCACCTATAGTGTCCACGAGCTCATCAGCCCTGGGCAATGGGTGCGCGTCAGTTTTGGTGACGGCATTGACTCCTCGGTAGTCCACACAGAACCTCCAATCCTTGGTACCCGCCGGGGAACTTGCCTTGGGGACAAGGACCACTGGACTGGACCAGGGACTGGTGGAGGGTTCAATAACACCCAGATCCAACATCTTGGCGACCTCAGCCTGGATGTGGTTTTTGACGGTATCTGACATACGATAGCTCCTGCTTTTGACAGGCACACTGTCACCAGTGTCAATTTCGTGCTTACACCACGGTGTAAGGCCCGGTGTCAGTGAAAACAGAGGGGCATACTGCTGGAGCAAAGCCCGGTAGGCCCTCTGCTGCTCTGTTGTCAAATCGGGAGAGAGTTGTACTCCCTCCACTGAGCCATCCTGAGGGTTGCTATGCAGCAAATCAGGAAGGGGCTCACTCTCATCCTCTTCTTGCCCTGAAGCTAGCAAGAGACATGAGACTCCTGCTCGCCTGTGGAAAGGCTTGAGCCTGTTGACATGGAATACCTGGGGGGCTACCCCAGAGGCTCCCATGTCCACCAGATAATTGACTTCGCCCATCTTGGAGATGATCCTGAAGGGTCCAGTCCACTTGTCTGCCAAAGCTCTAGGCTTGGTAGGCTCCATCACAAGGATTTCCTGTCCCGGAGTCCAATCCACTTGCGAAGCTTTCAGGTCATGCCAGTACTTATTCAATTCCTGGCTGGCCTTGAGATTTGCTGTTGCCTGACCCATCATTTGTGTCATCCTCCGCCTGAGGCCTAACACATAGTCCCCCACTTGCTTGGCGGGACCTGGAGGGGTGGCTTCCAAGCCTTCTCGGATCAAGGCGAGGGGCCCCCTCACGGGATGTCCAAAGAGTAACTCAAAGGGGCTGAAACCAACACCCTCTTGAGGTACCTCTCTGTAAGCAAACAGCAGGCATGGCAGGAGGAGATCCCATTTCCTCCTTAGGGGCTCTTCCAAAGCACCTAGCATGCCCTTGAGAGTTTTGTTAAATCTCTCAACCAGACCATTGGTCTGGGGGTGGTAAGAGGTGGAGAACTTGTAGGTTACCCCGCACTCTTTCCACATGGTTTTCATGTAACTAGACATGAAGTTGGATCCTCGGTCAGAGACAACCTCCTTGGGGAATCCAACACGGGTGAAAATGCCCAGGAGAGCCCTGGCAACCACCTTGGCAGTAACAGTCCGAAGGGGTATTGCCTCAGGGTACCTGGTGGCATGATCTACCAAGACCAGGATGAACCGATGTCCACCTGAAGTGGGAGGGTCAAGGGGACCGACGATGTCGATGCCCACCCTCTCAAATGGGGTGCCAACCACTGGTAATGGCTGCAGTGGGGCAATGACCCTGCCTCCAGTCTTGCCAGACAACTGACAAGTTGGGCAGGTCCTGCAGTGGGACTCCACCTCTACTCCCATCCGTGGCCAGTAGAAATGGGCAGAGAGCCTCTGCTTAGTCTTCTTGGTCCCAAGATGACCAGCCAAGGGCACCTCATGCGCCAACTGCAGTAGGAAGGGCCTGTAAACCTGGGGTACCACCAACCTCTTGCGGGCACCAGGTTCGGGCTTAGTGGGCTCACTAACAAGGAGCTCACCCTCCCAATAAATCTTGAATGTCCTAGGCACTTCACCTTGTGCCTGGGACAGGGCCTGTTTCCTCAGGCCCTCGAGAGAGTGGCACTCTCTCTGTCCCTTACAGAAGTCTGCCCGGGAGGGTCCCCCTTCAGCTAACAAGCATTGAAGGTCGGGATGATCCTCCGGGTTGAGAACCTCTCCCACAGGAGAGTCTTCTGTCTCTTCTCCCACAGGAGTTGAGTTTGGGTTTTCCGCTGGACCCAGCCCGTCCGGAGCATGGATCCCATTGGGTGCTGTCGGAACAGCAGGAAGAGAAGGTGTTCCCTCCACAGAGGTGGCCTTCTTGGTCTTCCTTCTTCTTGCCTTAGGCCTCGCCTTTGGCTCGGATACCTGACTCACAGCCAGACCCGGTGTCACCTGTGACCTAGTGACTGCAGCAGCAGTCATGGGAAGACCATCCGAGATCAACCCCAACTCTACTAGATCGTTTCCTAACAGAATGTTAGCAGGGACATTGTCCTGAACCAGGACAGGAAGCTTTGCTGTCTTGTCTCCAATCATGAGTGTGACTAGGGTTACAGGCGATAATTTGGGAGGCCCACCAGCTAACCTGGTGGTTCTCAGAGGAGCACCTACATAGTCCTCTGGCTTGAGCAGGGTCCTGTCCACCACTGTCATGCTTGCCCCAGTGTCTCTCAAACCAGTAGAAGGCTGGCCATTCAAGAGGACACTTCTCAAAAACCTACGGGTGTTCTGCGGGATAGTCGCCAGTACTTCTGCGTACTGGTCCCAGGCCCCAAGGGACACTAAGGAAATCTCTACTGGAGCACCAAATGTGATTCCTGTAGAGGAGGGGAGGACAGTGGCCTCCACCTCAGACACGGGGTAAGGGTAGGTCAGGCTGACAGCCTGTACTCCAAGTGCCTTACCTTTACACTTGGGGTCACCCCTTTTGTGATCCAGAGCCCCACAATCCCAACAAGTGCCAGGAGTGCGGGGTACGGTACTGGAACCACTGGGAGCCTGCTTTGCAGCAGGTGGACCACTACTCTTATTCCCACCCACAGAGGACTTATCCCCACTAGATTTTTGGGTCTTAGGAGAGGAAGGTTTTGGTTTACCCGACTGTGACTGCTTTTGGGACTCCTCAGCTTTCTGAGAGGCCCCCTTTTCTTTGTCCTTGTCCTTCCCACTGGAGTCCTTAGGGGACACCCGGTGGGAGACCCACTTGTCAGCCAACCTAGCCAGCTTAAAGGGGTCCAAAATGTTCTGGTCAGCCACATACTGACGCAGCTCTGGTGAACAGGCTTCAGAAAAATGCTCAAAAAACAAGAGGTGGGACAACTCAACAAAAGTTTTCACCTTGTATCCATCAATCCACCCCATCATGTTCATGTGCGCAGTACTCACCCAGTCAACCCAAGACACATTCTCTCTTTTCTTAAATTCCCTGAACCTTTTAAGGTATTGGGCAGGTGTCTTGCCAAACTTGGCAATCAAAGCAGACTTCATACACTCATACTGACCCCTTTCTTCCACACTCAGCTTCAGAATACAGTCATATCCAGTTTGAGGCACTCTGCTTAACAAACACTTAGCCCAATCTCTTTTATCTACATCATGAATTGCACAAGCCATTTCAAACGCTTCAATCCATTGGAGGATATCTGAACCCTCCACAAACACACCAACCAAATCTTTCATAAACTTGGTGGCTGGGGACCTGACACTCTCACTGGATCTAGCTGAAGTCTCCACTCTGGCTTTCTCTAGCTGGATTCTCTGACATTCAGTGTCCTGGCTTTTGAGTTCAAGGTCCTTATTTCTGAGTTCAAGATCCCTATTCTTGAGTTCCACTTGCTGTGCCAGCTCCTCTTTCTTAAGCTCAGCTTCTATTTCCAACTTGCGATATTCAAAGGCTAACTTCATCCTCAATAACTCAAGTTCCATGGAATTGCTGGGGTTTGGAACAGAGGCAGCAGGAATGGTGGCATTCCCAGAAACAGATTCAGCGACAACCCCAGGGGCAGAGTCCTCACTGGTTGCATCCCCCCCTTCCTCAAGAGTTTCACCATCAGTCTGGTAATCCACCAGGGCAGCTATCAGCTCAGCCCTAGACTTATCCACAAAGTCTAACTCCCTGGCTTCACAAGCACTCTGGAGAGCCTCTAAGCTCATCCGAGTCAATTTACCATTTGCAATGGCCTCCATTGCTTGTAATGCAGTTATTTGGTACACACCCAAACCTTAATCTAATAAAAGTGCGGATATTTTGTAAGTGGCACGGTTATACACTGAGTCTTAAAACCATAAGCATCCCACCGCTGCCACCAGCTTTGTAAAGAAGACCGGTGGGGGGGTCTGTACTTCTGCTCTCTATATGGTAGAGGGGAGGCACAGGGGACCCCAGCCAAGATTCTCTAATACGGTAGCGATGGACGAGCAATCAAGGCCTAGCTTCTCAGGAGGTGATGCAGGCTGGTTCTTAAGTACAGTGTATCCCCAAGCCCCCACAAAGGAATGTCCACACACTGTATTACTGAAAACACAGTCTTTATATAATTAATATTCAAGGGTTATGTACACTTATCACAATAACGCACTTTGTGCTCAGGAAAATCAGCAATGGTAAATATCTACAATTCTAAAGTGGTACCACTAATATTAGACCTCATTAAAGTGCATTCACAATACTGTAGAAATGGCACACAGATCAATAAGAAGGAAACCAGCAATAGAGAGAGGAGAGATAACAGAGGGTTGAAACAATAGGCAGAATACTGGCCCTTGCTACTGGACACAGTTCTGTGTGGAGATCCCCCCACCTGGGCAACCTGCAAAATAAAGAGATATAACCCCAGCCCAGTCCAGATATTGTTCAATAGTCTATTTTTCTCCTATAATGTTTTTACCCCCCCAATGTACCTGGTGGAGTCGAGTTCCTCGAAAAGGCGTCGACAAGCGTCGAGGGACTCGCTGTTCGGCGACGGGGAATCGACGGCCCTTCTTGAATGCCTTCCTTTTCAGGCGGGAGGCACGGGGCGTCGAACGTCCGTCGACGAACGAGGCCGAACGTTGTCGAAGAGGCGGCAGCTCCGTCCGAGCGGTGCTCGTCGGCGTCGGGGCGTCGGCGTCCTGCAAGGCGGAGGTGTGCGGGGCACCTCGATGACAATAGTTCTGGACCGCAAAGATTGTAGAGACGGGAGCCCAGCAAGGGCGTCGAGTCGTCCGAGTCTTTGGGGTCGTCGGGTGGCGGGAAACCCACCGGCAGGTTTCTCCTCGGCGCGTTGGTCGTCCTCGACTTTCTCCGGCAGGATAAGCGGTCGACGATGCGGTCGAGAGAGTCCTTCGATTGAATGTTCTTAGGCAATGGAGCGGACGGCTCCGATCGTCGGCGGCACGGCGTCAAGTGGTTCCCACGGCTGGGCAACACAACTTCGACGGGCCTCCAGCGGTTACACAGACCTGCGAACCCTGGTCGACGGCAATGGACTTCGACAGCGTCGATGTCCGGGTGCTTCACTTCGATCTCCTCGGCGGTCCCGTCTCGGGTCGGCAGCCTTTCGAGGGTCTGACTTCCAGGGCGCTTCGGCGAAGATTCAGCGGTGCTCGATGGTCCCTCGGAGCACGGGAAGAGGGCGCCTTACCAGGTCCTCTCTCGGGTCAGTCCTCGACGATTTCGACAACCTTCAGTTCCGTCGAAGCAAATGCCACAGCAAGTCTTCTTCTTCCAGCTGGACGTCGAGGATCAGCAAATCCAGTTACTCTTGAGTGGAGACTCAGCTTCTGAATGCTTCTGAACAATTTCCAGTGGTGAGAGGTCCCCAGATATACTATTCTGTCTCTCATCCACACTGCTGGCACACACACAGCAGCCAATCACACAGAAGGGCATTCATGCAGTCAGTCAGCCAATCAGGCACACAGTGCATTCAGGCCACACTCCTCCCTTTCAGACACTCACAACAAGGAATGTGGATTGGGACAAGTACCCAGCCATTCAACACTACACACTGCATTCAGGCCAGTTTCGGGCAGGGCTGTCTCAGTCTTTGTCTCTCATGCCAGAAACCAGACAACCACAACAAGGAGTGTATATTGGTCACACACTCCATTCACCCAGGTCCCACCCACAGGAGGTACCCACAACATACAGTCACTGGGAAGGCTCCAGTCAGTCTAGCTGGGCCTTCACAACAACACCATATATGGAACTTCCACCCAACAGCCAGTCAGGGGGAAGGGACAGAGTCAGGGCATCCCAGGACTTTGGGAAAACAAGACAACAGGCAATAGAAAGCAAGAGGCCACAGGGGCCATCTTGTTTCTATCAGGAATCAACTGATCCCAATGGCAGGGCCTGGGTATCCCAAAATGGAGGACACCCAGAGCACCTGTCCAATTCAGCATGGAGCTGCCACCAGCCCATACCCTGCTCTGTGGGCCACCCACAGGTGCCCAAAAACATACACTAGGGGCACAGGGTTGTACCCCCCCACCCATGGGTGCCATAAGGGTATCCCAGGGGTCTGTTCACCAAACCAAAAGAGAGAGCTGCACTGCCAGGAGTCCCAAATGGATTCCTGGGCAGAAAACATAACAGAACACACGATAAAAGGCAGAAGAGGACAAGGATTCAGAGGCCCTGTCCCTCTGATACATTTCCAGCATCACAGCACCCACACATGTGAGGTACCATTTTCATCGGGACACCTGTGGGAATGTGGTACGGTAGGCCATGTGTTTTTGGGGGCTTGTTTCGATGGGTGAGCCGAGCGAAATGTGCGGAAAATGCATTTCTTTTCCCACATTTTGGACTTAACGGGGGTGTCTGGGAAATACATTCTGGGGCAATTTGCCCAAATCATACCTCTGTGGATTCCCACGGGTGTCCTCTTTTTGGAAATGCATGGGGTTCCCTGTTTTCCTTGGTGGCTTGGACACCCGAGGCCCATATCTGTATGTTGTGCTGGTCGGCAGAGCGTCTGAAATTCCGGTCTGAAAATAGACTTGGGGTTACTTGTGTTTTAGGCTTTCCCATTGGCAGCCAGGTAGGTGCACCCACACATGTGAGGTATCGTTTTCATTGGGACACCTGTGGGAACGCGGGAAGGTATGCCATGTGTTGTTGGGGGCGTGTTTCGATGGGTGAGCCGAGTGAAATGTGCGGAAAATGTGTTTTTTTACCCTCATTTCGGATTTTGCAGGGGTTTCTGGGTAATAAACTCTGGGGCAATTTGCACAAATCATACCTCTGCGGATTCCCACGGGTGTCCTCTTTTCGGAAATGCACAGGGTTCCCTGTTTTCCTTGGTGGCTTGGACACCCGAGGCCCATATTTGTATGCTCGCCGGTCGGCAGAGCGTGTGAAATTCCGGTCTGAAAACAGACTTGGGGTTACTTGTGTTTTAGGCTTTCCCATTGGCAGCCAGGTAGGTGTACCCACACATGTGAGGTATCGTTTTCATTGGGACACCTGTGGGAACGCGGGACGGTAGGCCATGTGTTTTTGGGGGCGTGTTTCGATGGGTGAGCCGAGCGAAATGTGAGGAAAATGTGTTTCTTTTCCCACATTTTGGACTTTGCGGGGGTGTCTGGGAAATACATTCTGGGGCGATTTGCCCAAATCATACCTCTGTGGATTCCCACGGGTGTCCTCTTTTTGGAAATGCATGGGGTTCCCTCTTTTCCTTGGTGGCTTTGACACCCGAGGCCCATATCTGTATGTTGTGCTGGTCGGCAGAGCGTCTGAAATTCCGGTCTGAAAACAGACTTAGGGTTACTTGTGTTTTAGGCTTTCCCCTTGGCGGCCAGGTAGGTGCACCCACACATGTGAGGCACGGGTTTCATCAGGACACCTGTGGGAACGTGGGAAGGTAGGCCATGTGTTGTTGGGGGTGTGTTTTGATGGGTGAGCCGAGTGAAATGTGCGCAAAATGTGTTTTTTTTCCCTCATTTCGGATTTTGCGGGGGTGTCTGGGTAATACTTTCTGGGGCGATTTGTCCAAATCATACCTCTGTGGATTCCCACAGGTGTCCTCTTTTTGGAAATGCATGGGGTTCGCTGTTTTTCTTGGTGGCTTGGACACTCGAGGCCCATATCTGTATGCTCGCCGGTCGGCAGAGCGTGTGAAATTCCGGTCTGAAAACAGACTTGGGGTTACTTGTGTTTTAGGCTTTCCCCTTGGCAGCCAGGTAGGTGCACCCACACATGTGAGGTATCGTTTTCATTGGGACACCTGTGGGAACGCTGGACGGTAGGCCATGTGTTGTTGGGGGTGTGTTTCGATGGGTGAGCCGAGTGAAATGTGCGGAAAATGCGTTTTGCTCCCCAAATTTCAGATTTTGTGGGGGTGTCTGGGTAATATATTCTGGGGCGATTTGCCCAAATCATACCTCTGCAGATTCCCACGCGTGTCCTCTTTTTGGAAATGCATGGGGTTCGCTGTTTTCCTTGGTGGCTTGGACACCCGAGGCCCATATCTGTGTGCTCTGCCGGTCGGCAGAGCGTCTGAAATTCCGGTCTGAAAACAGACTTGGGGTTACTTGTGTTTTAGGCTTTCCCCATGGCGGCCAAGTAGGTGCACTCACCCATGTGAGGTACCGTTTTCAATGGGACACCTGTGGGAACGTGGGACGGTAGGCCATGTGTTGTTGGGGGCATGTTTCGATGGGTGAGCTGAGCGAAATGTGCGGAAAATGCGTTTTTTTCCCACATTTCGGACTTTGCAGGGGTGTCTGGGTAATAAATTCTGGGGCGATGTGCGCAAATCATACCTGTGTGGATTCCCATGGGTGTCCTCTTTTTGGAAATGCATGGGGTTCCCTTTTTTCCTTGGTGGCTTGGACACCCGAGGTCCATATCTGTATGTTGTGCCGGTCGGCAGAGCGTCTGAAATTCCGGTCTGAAAACAAACTTGGGGTTACTTGTGTTTTAGGCTTTCCCCTTGGCGGCCAGGTAGGTGCACCCACACATGTGAGGTACCGTTTTCATCGGGACACCAGTGGGAATGCGGGACGGTAGGTCAGGTGTTGTTGGGGGCGTGTTTCGATGGGTGAGCCGAGCGAAATGTGCAGAAAATGCATTTTTTTCCCACATTTCGGACTTTGCGGGGGTGTCTGGGCAATAAATTCTGGGGTGATGTGCGCAAGTCATACCTCTGCGGATTCTCACAGGTGTCCTCTTTTCGGAAATGCATGGGGTTCCCTGTTTTCCTTGGTGGCTTGGACACCCGAGGCCCATATTTGTATGTTGTGCTGGTCGGCAGAGCGTCTGAAATTCCGGTCTGAAAACAGACTTGGGGTTACTTGTGTTTTAGGCTTTCCTCTTGGCGGCCAGGTAGGTGCACCCACACATGTGAGGTACCGTTTTCATCGGGACACATGTGGGAACGCGGGACGGTAGGCCAGGTGTTGTTGGGGGCGTGTTTCGATGGGTGAGCCGAGTGAAATGTGCGGAAAATGAATTTTTTCCCACATTTCGGACTTTGCGGGGGTGTCTGGGTAATAAATTCTAGGGCGATGTGCGCAAATCATACCTCTGTGGATTTCCACGGTTGTCCTCTTTTTGGAAATGCATGGGGTTTCCTGTCTTCCTTGATGGCTTGGACACCCGAGGCCCATATCTGTATGTTGTGTGCCGGTCGGCAGAGCGTCTGAAATTCCGGTCTGAAAACAGACTTGTGGTTACTTGTGTTTTAGGCTTTCCCCATGGCGGACAAGTAGGTGCACTCACACATGTGAGGTACCGTTTTCAATGGGACACCTGTGGGAACGCGGGACGGTAGGCCAGGTGTTGTTGGGGGCGTGTTTCGATGGGTGAGCCGAGCGAAATGTGCAGAAAATGCGTTTTTTTCCCACATTTCGAACTTTGCGGGGGTGTCTGGGCAATAAATTCTGGGGCGATGTGCGCAAGTCATACCTCTGCGGATTCTCACAGGTGTCCTGTTTTCGGAAATGCATGGGGTTCCCTGTTTTCCTTGGTGGCTTGGACACCCGAGGCCCATATTTGTATGTTGTGCCGGTCGGCAGAGCGTCTGAAATTCCGGTCTGAAAACAGACTTGGGGTTAATTGTGTTTTAGGCTTTCCCCTTGGCGGCCAGGTAGGTGCACTAACACATGTGAGGTACCGTTTTCAATGGGACACCTGTGGGAACGCAGGATAGTAGGCCATGTGTTGTTGGGGGCTTGTTTCGATGGGTGAGCCGAGCAAAATGTGCCGAAAATGCGTTTGTTTTCCCACATTTCGGAATTTGCGGGGGTGTCTGGGTAATAAATTCTGGGGCGATGTGCGCAAATCATACCTCTGCGGATTCCCATGGTTGTCCTCTTTTCGGAAATGCAGGGGGTTCCCTGTTTTCCTTGGTGGCTTGGACACCCGAGGCCTATATCTGTATGTTGTGCCGGTCGGCAGAGCGTCTGAAATTCCGGTCTAAAAACAGACTTGGGGTTACTTGTGTTTTAGGCTTTCCCCTTGGCGGCCAGGTAGGTGCACCCACACATGTGAGGTACCGTTTTCATCGGGACACATGTGGGAACGCGGGACGGTAGGCCAGGTGTTGTTGGGGGCGGGTTCGATGGGTGAGCTGAGCAAAATGTGCGGAAAATGCTTTTTTTCCCCCACATTTCGGACTTTGCGGGGGTGTCTTGGTAATAAATTCTAGGGCGATGTGCGCAAATCATACCTCTGCGGATTCCCACAGGTGTCCTCTTTTTGGAAATGCATGGGGTTCCCTGTTTTCCTTGGTGGCTTGGACACCCGAGGCCCATATCTGTTTGTTGTACCGGTCTGCAGAGCGTCTGAAATTCCGGTCTGAAAACAGACTTGGGGGTTACTTGTGTTTTAGGCTTTCCCCTTGGCGGCCAGGTAGGTGCACCCACACATGTGAGGTACCGTTTTCATCGGGACAACTGTGGGAATGCGGGACGGTAGGCCATGTGTTGTTGGGGAGGTGTTTCAATGGGTGAGCCGAGCGAAATGTGCGGAAAATGCATTTTTTCCCCACATTTCGGACTTTGCGGGGGTGTCTGGGTAATAAATTCTGGGGCAATTTGCCCAAATCATACCTCTGTGGATTCCCACAGGTGTCCTCATTTTGGAAATGCATGGGGTTCCCTGTTTTCCTTGGTGACTTGGACACCCGAGACCCATATCTGTATGTTGTGCTGGTCGGCAGAGTGTCTGAAATTCCAGTCTGAAAACAGACTTGGGGTTATTTGTGTTTTAGGCTTTCCCCTTGGCGGCCAGGTAAGTGCACCCACAGATGTAAGGTATCGTTTTCATCAGAACACCTGTGGGAACGCGGGACGGTAGGCCATGTTTTGTTGTGGGCGTGTTTCGATGGGTGAGCCGAGCGAAATGTGCAGAAAATGTGTTTTTTTCCCCACATTTCGGACTTTGCAGGGGTGTCTGGGAAATACATTCTGGGGCGATGTGCGCAAATCATACCTCTGCGGATTCCCACGGGTGTCCTCTTTTTGGAAATGCATGGAGTTCCCTGTTTTCCTTGGTGGCTTGGACACCCGAGGCCCATATCTTTATGTTGTGCCGGTCGGCAGAGCGTCTGAAATTCCAGTCTGAAAACAGACTTGGGGTTACTTGTGTTTTAGGCTTTCCCCTTGGAGGCCAGGTAGGTGCACCCACACATGTGAGGTACCGTTTTCATCGGGACACCTGTGGGAACGCGGGACAGTAGGCCATGTGTTGTTGGGGGCATGTTTCGATGGGTGAGCCGAGCGAAATGTGCGGAAAATGCGTTTTTTTTCTCACTTTTGTGACTTTGCGGGGGTGTCTGGGTAATAAATTCTGGGGCGATGTGTGCAAATCATACCTCGCAGATTCCCACGGTGTCCTCTTTTCGGAAATGCATGGGGTTCCCTGTTTTCCTTGGTGGCTTGGACACCCGAGGCCCATATTTGTATGTTTTGCCGGTCGGCAGAGCGTCTGAAATTCTGGTCTGAAAACAGACTTGGGGTTACTTGTGTTTTAGGCTTTCCCCTTGGCGGCAAGGTAGGTGCACTAACACATGTGAGGTACCGTTTTCAATGGGACACCTGTGGGAATGCGGGACAGTAGGCCATGTGTTGTTGGGGGCGTGTTTCGATGGGTGAGCCGAGCAAAATGTGCCGAAAATGCGTTTGTTTTCCCACATTTCGGAATTTGCGGGGGTGTCTGGGTAATAAATTCTGGGGCGATGTGCGCAAATCATACCTCTGCGGATTCCCACAGTTGTCCTCTTTTTGGAAATGCATGGGGTTCCCTGTTTTCCTTGGTGGCTTGGACACTCGAGGCCCATATCTGTATGTTGTGCCGGTCGGCAGAGCGTCTGAAATTCCGGTCTGAAAACAGACTTGGGGTTACTTGTGTTTTAGGCTTTCCCCTTGGCGGCCAGGTAGGTGCACCCACACATGTGAGGTACCGTTTTCATCGGGACACATGTGGGAATGCGGGACGGTAGGCCAGGTGTTGTTGGGGGTGTGTTTCGATGGGTGAGCCGAGTGAAATATGCGGAAAATGAATTTTTTCCCACATTTCGGACTTTGCGGGGGTGTCTGGGTAATAAATTTTAGGGCGATGTGCACAAATCATACCTCTGTGGATTTCCACGGTTGTCCTCTTTTTGGAAATGCATGGGGTTCCCTGTCTTCCTTGATGGCTTGGACACCCGAGGCCCATATCTGTATGTTGTGTGCCGGTCGGCAGAGCGTCTGAAATTCCGGTCTGAAAACAGACTTGTGGTTACTTGTGTTTTAGGCTTTCCCCATGGCGGCCAAGTAGGTGCACTCACCCATGTGAGGTACCGTTTTCAATGGGACACCTGTGGGAACGCGGGACGGTAGGCCATGTGTTGTTGGGGGCGTGTTTCGATGGGTGAGCCGAGCAAAATGTGCCGAAAATGCGTTTGTTTTCGGAATTTGCGGGGGTGTATGGGTAATAAATTCTGGGGCGATGTGCGCAAATCAAACCTCTGCGGATTCCCACGGTTGTCCTCTTTTTGGAAATGCATGGGGTTCCCTGTTTTCCTTGGTGGCTTGGACACCCGAGGCCCATATCTGTATGTTGTGCCGGTCGGCAGAGTGTCTGAAATTCCGGTCTGAAAACATACTTGGGGTTACTTGTGTTTTAGGCTTTCCCCTTGGCGGCCAGGTAGGTGCATCCACACATGTGAGGTACTGTTTTCATCGGGACACCTGTGGGAACGTGGGACGGTAGGCCATGTGTTGTTGGGGACGTGTTTCGATGGGTGAGCTGAGCAAAATGTGCAGAAAATGCTTTTTTCCCCCACATTTCGGACTTTGCGGGGGTGTCTGGGTAATAAATTCTGGGGCGATTTGCCCAAATCATACCTCTGTGGATTCCCACGGGTGTCCTCTTTTTGGAAATGCATGGGGTTCCCTGTTTTCCTTGGTGACTTGGACACCCAAGACCCATAGCTGTATGTTGTGCTGGTCGGCAGAGTGTCTGAAATTCCGGTCTGAAAACAGACTTAGGGTTATTTGTGTTTTAGGCTTTCCCCTTGGTGGCCAGGTAGGTGCACCCACACATGTGAGGTACCGTTTTCATCAGAACACCTGTGGGAACGCGGGACGGTAGGCCATGTTTTGTTGTGGGCGTGTTTCGATGGGTGAGCCGAGTGAAATATGCGGAAAATGAATTTTTTCCCACATTTCGGACTTTGCGGGGGTGTCTGGGTAATAAATTCTAGGGCGATGTGCACAAATCATACCTCTGTGGATTTCCACGGTTGTCCTCTTTTTGGAAATGCATGGGGTTCCCTGTCTTCCTTGATGGCTTGGACACCCGAGGCCCATATCTGTATGTTGTGTGCCGGTCGGGAGAGCGTCTGAAATTCCGGTCTGAAAACAGACTTGTAGTTACTTGTGTTTTAGGCTTTCCCCATGGCGGCCAAGTAGGTGCACTCACCCATGTGAGGTACCGTTTTCAATGGGACACCTGTGGGAACGCGGGACGGTAGGCCATGTGTTGTTGGGGGCGTGTTTCGATGGGTGAGCCAAGCAAAATGTGCCGAAAATGCGTTTGTTTTCGGAATTTGCGGGGGTGTATGGGTAATAAATTCTGGGGCGATGTGCGCAAATCATACCTCTGTGGATTCCCACGGTTGTCCTCTTTTTGGAAATGCATGGGGTTCCCTGTTTTCCTTGGTGGCTTGGACACCTGAGGCCCATATCTGTATGTTTTGCCGGTCGGCAGAGCGTATGAAATTCCAGTCTGAAATCAGACTTGAGGTTACTTGTGTTTTAGCCTTTCCCCTTGGCGGCCAGGTAGGTGCACCCACACATGTGAGGTACCATTTTCATCGGGACACCTGTGGGAATGTGGTACGGTAGGCCATGTGTTTTTGGGGGCTTGTTTCGATGGGTGAGCCGAGCGAAATGTGCGGAAAATGCATTTCTTTTCCCACATTTTGGACTTAACGGGGGTGTCTGGGAAATACATTCTGGGGCAATTTGCCCAAATCATACCTCTGTGGATTCCCACGGGTGTCCTCTTTTTGGAAATGCATGGGGTTCCCTGTTTTCCTTGGTGGCTTGGACACCCGAGGCCCATATCTGTATGTTGTGCTGGTCGGCAGAGCGTCTGAAATTCCGGTCTGAAAATAGACTTGGGGTTACTTGTGTTTTAGGCTTTCCCATTGGCAGCCAGGTAGGTGCACCCACACATGTGAGGTATCGTTTTCATTGGGACACCTGTGGGAACGTGGGAAGGTATGCCATGTGTTGTTGGGGGCGTGTTTCGATGGGTGAGCCGAGTGAAATGTGCGGAAAATGTGTTTTTTTACCCTCATTTCGGATTTTGCAGGGGTTTCTGGGTAATAAACTCTGGGGCAATTTGCACAAATCATACCTCTGCGGATTCCCACGGGTGTCCTCTTTTCGGAAATGCACAGGGTTCCCTGTTTTCCTTGGTGGCTTGGACACCCGAGGCCCATATTTGTATGCTCGCCGGTCGGCAGAGCGTGTGAAATTCCTTTCTGAAAACAGACTTGGGGTTACTTGTGTTTTAGGCTTTCCCATTGGCAGCCAGGTAGGTGTACCCACACATGTGAGGTATCGTTTTCATTGGGACACCTGTGGGAACGCGGGACGGTAGGCCATGTGTTTTTGGGGGCGTGTTTCGATGGGTGAGCCGAGCGAAATGTGAGGAAAATGTGTTTCTTTTCCCACATTTTGGACTTTGCGGGGGTGTCTGGGAAATACATTCTGGGGCGATTTGCCCAAATCATACCTCTGTGGATTCCCACGGGTGTCCTCTTTTTGGAAATGCATGGGGTTCCCTCTTTTCCTTGGTGGCTTTGACACCCGAGGCCCATATCTGTATGTTGTGCTGGTCGGCAGAGCGTCTGAAATTCCGGTCTGAAAACAGACTTAGGGTTACTTGTGTTTTAGGCTTTCCCCTTGGCGGCCAGGTAGGTGCACCCACACATGTGAGGCACGGGTTTCATCAGGACACCTGTGGGAACGTGGGAAGGTAGGCCATGTGTTGTTGGGGGTGTGTTTTGATGGGTGAGCCGAGTGAAATGTGCGCAAAATGTGTTTTTTTTCCCTCATTTCGGATTTTGCGGGGGTGTCTGGGTAATACTTTCTGGGGCGATTTGTCCAAATCATACCTCTGTGGATTCCCACAGGTGTCCTCTTTTTGGAAATGCATGGGGTTCGCTGTTTTTCTTGGTGGCTTGGACACTCGAGGCCCATATCTGTATGCTCGCCGGTCGGCAGAGCGTGTGAAATTCCGGTCTGAAAACAGACTTGGGGTTACTTGTGTTTTAGGCTTTCCCCTTGGCAGCCAGGTAGGTGCACCCACACATGTGAGGTATCGTTTTCATTGGGACACCTGTGGGAACGCTGGACGGTAGGCCATGTGTTGTTGGGGGTGTGTTTCGATGGGTGAGCCGAGTGAAATGTGCGGAAAATGCGTTTTGCTCCCCAAATTTCAGATTTTGTGGGGGTGTCTGGGTAATATATTCTGGGGCGATTTGCCCAAATCATACCTCTGCAGATTCCCACGCGTGTCCTCTTTTTGGAAATGCATGGGGTTCGCTGTTTTCCTTGGTGGCTTGGACACCCGAGGCCCATATCTGTGTGCTCTGCCGGTCGGCAGAGCGTCTGAAATTCCGGTCTGAAAACAGACTTGGGGTTACTTGTGTTTTAGGCTTTCCCCATGGCGGCCAAGTAGGTGCACTCACCCATGTGAGGTACCGTTTTCAATGGGACACCTGTGGGAACGTGGGACGGTAGGCCATGTGTTGTTGGGGGCATGTTTCGATGGGTGAGCTGAGCGAAATGTGCGGAAAATGCGTTTTTTTCCCACATTTCGGACTTTGCAGGGGTGTCTGGGTAATAAATTCTGGGGCGATGTGCGCAAATCATACCTGTGTGGATTCCCATGGGTGTCCTCTTTTTGGAAATGCATGGGGTTCCCTTTTTTCCTTGGTGGCTTGGACACCCGAGGTCCATATCTGTATGTTGTGCCGGTCGGCAGAGCGTCTGAAATTCCGGTCTGAAAACAAACTTGGGGTTACTTGTGTTTTAGGCTTTCCCCTTGGCGGCCAGGTAGGTGCACCCACACATGTGAGGTACCGTTTTCATCGGGACACCAGTGGGAATGCGGGACGGTAGGTCAGGTGTTGTTGGGGGCGTGTTTCGATGGGTGAGCCGAGCGAAATGTGCAGAAAATGCATTTTTTTCCCACATTTCGGACTTTGCGGGGGTGTCTGGGCAATAAATTCTGGGGTGATGTGCGCAAGTCATACCTCTGCGGATTCTCACAGGTGTCCTCTTTTCGGAAATGCATGGGGTTCCCTGTTTTCCTTGGTGGCTTGGACACCCGAGGCCCATATTTGTATGTTGTGCTGGTCGGCAGAGCGTCTGAAATTCCGGTCTGAAAACAGACTTGGGGTTACTTGTGTTTTAGGCTTTCCTCTTGGCGGCCAGGTAGGTGCACCCACACATGTGAGGTACCGTTTTCATCGGGACACATGTGGGAACGCGGGACGGTAGGCCAGGTGTTGTTGGGGGCGTGTTTCGATGGGTGAGCCGAGTGAAATGTGCGGAAAATGAATTTTTTCCCACATTTCGGACTTTGCGGGGGTGTCTGGGTAATAAATTCTAGGGCGATGTGCGCAAATCATACCTCTGTGGATTTCCACGGTTGTCCTCTTTTTGGAAATGCATGGGGTTCCCTGTCTTCCTTGATGGCTTGGACACCCGAGGCCCATATCTGTATGTTGTGTGCCGGTCGGCAGAGCGTCTGAAATTCCGGTCTGAAAACAGACTTGTGGTTACTTGTGTTTTAGGCTTTCCCCATGGCGGACAAGTAGGTGCACTCACCCATGTGAGGTACCGTTTTCAATGGGACACCTGTGGGAACGCGGGACGGTAGGCCAGGTGTTGTTGGGGGCGTGTTTCGATGGGTGAGCCGAGCGAAATGTGCAGAAAATGCGTTTTTTTCCCACATTTCGAACTTTGCGGGGGTGTCTGGGCAATAAATTCTGGGGCGATGTGCGCAAGTCATACCTCTGCGGATTCTCACAGGTGTCCTGTTTTCGGAAATGCATGGGGTTCCCTGTTTTCCTTGGTGGCTTGGACACCCGAGGCCCATATTTGTATGTTGTGCCGGTCGGCAGAGCGTCTGAAATTCCGGTCTGAAAACAGACTTGGGGTTAATTGTGTTTTAGGCTTTCCCCTTGGCGGCCAGGTAGGTGCACTAACACATGTGAGGTACCGTTTTCAATGGGACACCTGTGGGAACGCAGGATAGTAGGCCATGTGTTGTTGGGGGCTTGTTTCGATGGGTGAGCCGAGCAAAATGTGCCGAAAATGCGTTTGTTTTCCCACATTTCGGAATTTGCGGGGGTGTCTGGGTAATAAATTCTGGGGCGATGTGCGCAAATCATACCTCTGCGGATTCCCATGGTTGTCCTCTTTTCGGAAATGCAGGGGGTTCCCTGTTTTCCTTGGTGGCTTGGACACCCGAGGCCTATATCTGTATGTTGTGCCGGTCGGCAGAGCGTCTGAAATTCCGGTCTAAAAACAGACTTGGGGTTACTTGTGTTTTAGGCTTTCCCCTTGGCGGCCAGGTAGGTGCACCCACACATGTGAGGTACCGTTTTCATCGGGACACATGTGGGAACGCGGGACGGTAGGCCAGGTGTTGTTGGGGGCGGGTTCGATGGGTGAGCTGAGCAAAATGTGCGGAAAATGCTTTTTTTCCCCCACATTTCGGACTTTGCGGGGGTGTCTTGGTAATAAATTCTAGGGCGATGTGCGCAAATCATACCTCTGCGGATTCCCACAGGTGTCCTCTTTTTGGAAATGCATGGGGTTCCCTGTTTTCCTTGGTGGCTTGGACACCCGAGGCCCATATCTGTTTGTTGTACCGGTCTGCAGAGCGTCTGAAATTCCGGTCTGAAAACAGACTTGGGGGTTACTTGTGTTTTAGGCTTTCCCCTTGGCGGCCAGGTAGGTGCACCCACACATGTGAGGTACCGTTTTCATCGGGACAACTGTGGGAATGCGGGACGGTAGGCCATGTGTTGTTGGGGAGGTGTTTCAATGGGTGAGCCGAGCGAAATGTGCGGAAAATGCATTTTTTCCCCACATTTCGGACTTTGCGGGGGTGTCTGGGTAATAAATTCTGGGGCAATTTGCCCAAATCATACCTCTGTGGATTCCCACAGGTGTCCTCATTTTGGAAATGCATGGGGTTCCCTGTTTTCCTTGGTGACTTGGACACCCGAGACCCATATCTGTATGTTGTGCTGGTCGGCAGAGTGTCTGAAATTCCAGTCTGAAAACAGACTTGGGGTTATTTGTGTTTTAGGCTTTCCCCTTGGCGGCCAGGTAAGTGCACCCACAGATGTAAGGTATCGTTTTCATCAGAACACCTGTGGGAACGCGGGACGGTAGGCCATGTTTTGTTGTGGGCGTGTTTCGATGGGTGAGCCGAGCGAAATGTGCAGAAAATGTGTTTTTTTCCCCACATTTCGGACTTTGCAGGGGTGTCTGGGAAATACATTCTGGGGCGATGTGCGCAAATCATACCTCTGCGGATTCCCACGGGTGTCCTCTTTTTGGAAATGCATGGAGTTCCCTGTTTTCCTTGGTGGCTTGGACACCCGAGGCCCATATCTTTATGTTGTGCCGGTCGGCAGAGCGTCTGAAATTCCGGTCTGAAAACAGACTTGGGGTTACTTGTGTTTTAGGCTTTCCCCTTGGAGGCCAGGTAGGTGCACCCACACATGTGAGGTACCGTTTTCATCGGGACACCTGTGGGAACGCGGGACAGTAGGCCATGTGTTGTTGGGGGCATGTTTCGATGGGTGAGCCGAGCGAAATGTGCGGAAAATGCGTTTTTTTTCTCACTTTTGTGACTTTGCGGGGGTGTCTGGGTAATAAATTCTGGGGCGATGTGCGCAAATCATACCTCTGCGGATTCCCACAGTTGTCCTCTTTTTGGAAATGCATGGGGTTCCCTGTTTTCCTTGGTGGCTTGGACACTCGAGGCCCATATCTGTATGTTGTGCCGGTCGGCAGAGCGTCTGAAATTCCGGTCTGAAAACAGACTTGGGGTTACTTGTGTTTTAGGCTTTCCCCTTGGCGGCCAGGTAGGTGCACCCACACATGTGAGGTACCGTTTTCATCGGGACACATGTGGGAATGCGGGACGGTAGGCCAGGTGTTGTTGGGGGTGTGTTTCGATGGGTGAGCCGAGTGAAATATGCGGAAAATGAATTTTTTCCCACATTTCGGACTTTGCGGGGGTGTCTGGGTAATAAATTTTAGGGCGATGTGCACAAATCATACCTCTGTGGATTTCCACGGTTGTCCTCTTTTTGGAAATGCATGGGGTTCCCTGTCTTCCTTGATGGCTTGGACACCCGAGGCCCATATCTGTATGTTGTGTGCCGGTCGGCAGAGCGTCTGAAATTCCGGTCTGAAAACAGACTTGTGGTTACTTGTGTTTTAGGCTTTCCCCATGGCGGCCAAGTAGGTGCACTCACCCATGTGAGGTACCGTTTTCAATGGGACACCTGTGGGAACGCGGGACGGTAGGCCATGTGTTGTTGGGGGCGTGTTTCGATGGGTGAGCCGAGCAAAATGTGCCGAAAATGCGTTTGTTTTCGGAATTTGCGGGGGTGTATGGGTAATAAATTCTGGGGCGATGTGCGCAAATCATACCTCTGCGGATTCCCACGGTTGTCCTCTTTTTGGAAATGCATGGGGTTCCCTGTTTTCCTTGGTGGCTTGGACACCCGAGGCCCATATCTGTATGTTGTGCCGGTCGGCAGAGTGTCTGAAATTCCGGTCTGAAAACGTACTTGGGGTTACTTGTGTTTTAGGCTTTCCCCTTGGCGGCCAGGTAGGTGCATCCACACATGTGAGGTACTGTTTTCATCGGGACACCTGTGGGAACGTGGGACGGTAGGCCATGTGTTGTTGGGGACGTGTTTCGATGGGTGAGCTGAGCAAAATGTGCAGAAAATGCTTTTTTCCCCCACATTTCGGACTTTGCGGGGGTGTCTGGGTAATAAATTCTGGGGCGATTTGCCCAAATCATACCTCTGTGGATTCCCACGGGTGTCCTCTTTTTGGAAATGCATGGGGTTCCCTGTTTGCCTTGGTGACTTGGACACCCAAGACCCATAGCTGTATGTTGTGCTGGTCGGCAGAGTGTCTGAAATTCCGGTCTGAAAACAGACTTAGGGTTATTTGTGTTTTAGGCTTTCCCCTTGGTGGCCAGGTAGGTGCACCCACACATGTGAGGTACCGTTTTCATCAGAACACCTGTGGGAACGCGGGACGGTAGGCCATGTTTTGTTGTGGGCGTGTTTCGATGGGTGAGCCGAGTGAAATATGCGGAAAATGAATTTTTTCCCACATTTCGGACTTTGCGGGGGTGTCTGGGTAATAAATTCTAGGGCGATGTGCACAAATCATACCTCTGTGGATTTCCACGGTTGTCCTCTTTTTGGAAATGCATGGGGTTCCCTGTCTTCCTTGATGGCTTGGACACCCGAGGCCCATATCTGTATGTTGTGTGCCGGTCGGGAGAGCGTCTGAAATTCCGGTCTGAAAACAGACTTGTAGTTACTTGTGTTTTAGGCTTTCCCCATGGCGGCCAAGTAGGTGCACTCACCCATGTGAGGTACCGTTTTCAATGGGACACCTGTGGGAACGCGGGACGGTAGGCCATGTGTTGTTGGGGGCGTGTTTCGATGGGTGAGCCAAGCAAAATGTGCCGAAAATGCGTTTGTTTTCGGAATTTGCGGGGGTGTATGGGTAATAAATTCTGGGGCGATGTGCGCAAATCATACCTCTGTGGATTCCCACGGTTGTCCTCTTTTTGGAAATGCATGGGGTTCCCTGTTTTCCTTGGTGGCTTGGACACCCGAGGCCCATATCTGTATGTTGTGCCGGTCGGCAGAGTGTCTGAAATTCCGGTCTGAACACATACTTGGGGTTACTTGTGTTTTAGGCTTTCCCCTTGGCGGCCAGGTAGGTGCATCCACAAATGTGAGGTACTGTTTTCATCGGGACACCTGTGGGAACGTGGGACAGTAGGCCATGTGTTGTTGGGGACGTGTTTCGATGGGTGAGCTGAGCAAAATGTGCAGAAAATGCTTTTTTCCCCCACATTTCGGACTTTGCAGGGGTGTCTGGGTAATAAATTCTATGGCGATGTGTGCAAATCATACCTCTGCGGATTCCCACGGGTGTCCTCTTTTCGGAAATGCATGGGGTTCCCTGTTTTCCTTGGTGGCTTGGACACCCGAGGCCCATATGTGTATGTTGTACCGGTCTGCAGAGCGTCTGAAATTCCGGTCTGAAAACAGATTTGGGGGTTACTTGTGTTTTAGGCTTTCCCCTTGGCGGCCAGGTAGGTGCACCCACACATGTGAGGTACCGTTTTCATCGGGACAACTGTGGGAATGCGGGACGGTAGGCTATGTGTTTTTGGGGAGGTGTTTCAATGGGTGAACCGAGCGAAATGTGCGGAAAATGCATTTTTTTCCCACATTTCGGACTTTGCGGGGGTGTCTTGGTAATAAATTCTGGGGCGATTTGCCCAAATCATACCTCTGTGGATTCCCACGGGTGTCCTCTTTTTGGAAATGCATGGGGTTCCCTGTTTTCCTTGGTGACTTGGACACCCAAGACCCATATCTGTATGTTGTGCTGGTCGGCAGAGTGTCTGAAATTCCGGTCTGAAAACAGACTTAGGGTTATTTGTGTTTTAGGCTTTCCCCTTGGCGGCCAGGTAAGTGCACCCACAGATGTAAGGTACCGTTTTCATCAGAACACCTGTGGGAACGCGGGACGGTAGGCCATGTTTTGTTGTGGGCGTGTTTCGATGGGTGAGCCGAGCGAAATGTGCAGAAAATGTGTTTTTTTCCCCACTTTTCGGACTTTGCAGGGGTGTCTGGGTAATACATTCTGGGGCGATGTGCGCAAATCATACCTCTGCGGATTCCCACAGGTGTCCTCTTTTTGGAAATGCATGGAGTTCCCTGTTTTCCTTGGTGGCTTGGACACCCGAGGCCCATATCTTTATGTTGTGCCGGTCGGCAGAGCGTCTGAAATTCCGGTCTGAAAACAGACTTGGGGTTACTTGTGTTTTAGGCTTTCCCCTTGGAGGCCAGGTAGGTGCACCCACACATGTGAGGTACCGTTTTCATCGGGACACCTGTGGGAACGCGGGACGGTAGACCATGTGTTGTTGGGGGCGTGTTTCGATGGGTGAGCCGAGCGAAATGTGCGGAAAATGCGTTTTTTTTCTCACATTTCGGATTTTGCGGGGGTGTCTGGGTAATAAATTCTGGGGTGATGTGCGCAAATCATACCTCTGCGGATTCCCACGGTGTCCTCTTTTCGGAAATGCATGGGGTTCCCTGTTTTCCTTGGTGGCTTGGACACCCGAGGCCCATATCTGTATGTTTTGCCGGTCGGCAGAGCGTATGAAATTCCAGTCTGAAAACAGACTTGGGGTTACTTGTGTTTTAGCCTTTCCCCTTGGCGGCCAGGTAGGTGCACCCACACATGTGAGGTACCATTTTCATCGGGACACCTGTGGGAATGGTGTACGGTAGGCCATGTGTTTTTGGGGGCTTGTTTCGATGGGTGAGCTTAGCGAAATGTGCGGAAAATGCATTTCTTTTCCCACATTTTGGACTTTACGGGGTTGTCTGGGAAATACATTCTGGGGCGATTTGCCCAAATCATACCTCTGTGGATTCCCACGGGTGTCCTCTTTTTGGAAATGCATGGGGTTTCCTGTTTTCCTTGGTGGCTTGGACACCCGAGGCCCATATCTGTATGTTGTGCTGGTCGGCAGAGCGTCTGAAATTCAGGTCTGAAAATAGACTTGGGGTTACTTGTGTTTTAGGCTTTCCCATTGGCAGCCAGGTAGGTGCACCCACACATGTGAGGTATCGTTTTCATTGGGACACCTGTGGGAACGTGGGAAGGTATGCCATGTGTTGTTGGGGGCGTGTTTCGATGGGTGAGCCGAGTGAAATGTGCGGAAAATGTGTTTTTTTCCCCTCATTTCGGATTTTGCAGGGGTGTCTGGGTAATAAATTCTGGGGCAATTTGCACAAATCATACCTCTGCGGATTCCCACGGGTGTCCTCTTTTCGGAAATGCACAGGGTTCCCTGTTTTCCTTGGTGGCTTGGACACCCGAGGCCCATATTTGTATGCTCGCCGGTCGGCAGAGCGTGTGAAATTCCGGTCTGAAAACAGACTTGGGGTTACTTGTGTTTTAGGCTTTCCCATTGGCAGCCAGGTAGGTGCACTCACACATGTGAGGTATCGTTTTCATTGGGACACGTGTGGGAACGCGGGACGGTAGGCCATGTGTTTTTGGGGGCGTGTTCGATGGGTGAGCCGAGCGAAATGTGCGGAAAATGTGTTTCTTTTCCCACATTTTGGACTTTGCGGGGGTGTCTGGGAAATACATTCTGGGGCGATTTGCCCAAATCATACCTCTGTGGATTCCCACGGGTGTCCTCCTTTTGGAAATGCATGGGGTTCCCTCTTTTCCTTGGTGGCTTGGACACCCGAGGCCCATATCTGTATGTTGTGCTGGTCGGCAGAGCGTCTGAAATTCCGGTCTGAAAACAGACTTAGGGTTACTTGTGTTTTAGGCTTTCCCCTTGGCGGCCAGGTAGGTGCACCCACACATGTGAGGCACCGTTTTCATCAGGACACCTGTGGGAACGTGGGAAGGTAGGCCATGTGTTGTTGGGGGTGTGTTTTGATGGGTGAGCCGAGTGAAATGTGCGCAAAATGTGTTTTTTTCCCTCATTTCGGATTTTGCGGGGGTGTCTGGGTAATACTTTCTGGGGCGATTTGCCCAAATCATACCTCTGTGGATTCCCACAGGTGTCCTCTTTTTGGAAATGCATGGGGTTCGCTGTTTTCCTTGGTGGCTTGGACACCCGAGGCCCATATCTGTATGCTCGCCGGTCGGCAGAGCGCGAAATTCCGGTCTGAAAACAGACTTGGGGTTACTTGTGTTTTAGGCTTTCCCCTTGGCGGCCAGGTAGGTGCACCCACACATGTGAGGTACTGTTTTCATCCGGACACCTGTGGGAACGCGTGACGGTAGGCCATGTGTTGTTGGGGCATGTTTCGATGGGTGAGCTGAGCGAAATGTGCGGAAAATGCGTTTTTTTCCCACATTTCGGACTTTGCAGGGGTGTCTGGGTAATAAATTCTGGGGCGATGTGCGCAAATCATACCTCTGTGGATTTCCACGGTTGTCCTCTTTTTGGAAATGCATGGGGTTCCCTGTCTTCCTTGATGGCTTGGACACCCGAGGCCCATATCTGTATTTTGTGTGCCGGTCGGCAGAGCGTCTGAAATTCCGGTCTGAAAACAGACTTGTGGTTACTTGTGTTTTAGGCTTTCCCCATGGCGGACAAGTAGGTGCACTCACCCATGTGAGGTACCGTTTTCAATGGGACACCTGTGGGAACGCGGGACGGTAGGCCAGGTGTTATTGGGGGCGTGTTTCGATGGGTGAGCCGAGCGAAATGTGCGGAAAATGCGTTTTTTTTCTCACATTTCGGATTTTGCGGGGGTGTCTGGGTAATAAATTCTGGGGTGATGTGCGCAAATCATACCTCTGCGGATTCCCACAGTGTCCTCTTTTCGGAAATGCATGGGGTTCCCTGTTTTCCTTGGTGGCTTGGACACCCGAGGCCCATATCTGTATGTTTTGCCGGTCGGCAGAGCGTATGAAATTCCAGTCTGAAAACAGACTTGGGGTTACTTGTGTTTTAGCCTTTCCCCTTGGCGGCCAGGTAGGTGCACCCACACATGTGAGGTACCATTTTCATCGGGACACCTGTGGGAATGTGGTACGGTAGGCCATGTGTTTTTGGGGGCTTGTTTCGATGGGTGAGCTTAGCGAAATGTGCGGAAAATGCATTTCTTTTCCCACATTGTGGACTTTACGGGGGTGTCTGGGAAATACATTCTGGGGCGATTTGCCCAAATCATACCTCTGTGGATTCCCACGGGTGTCCTCTTTTTGGAAATGCATGGGGTTTCCTGTTTTCCTTGGTGGCTTGGACACCCGAGGCCCATATCTGTATGTTGTGCTGGTCGGCAGAGCGTCTGAAATTCGGGTCTGAAAATAGACTTGGGGTTACTTGTGTTTTAGGCTTTCCCATTGGCAGCCGGGTAGGTGCACCCACACATGTGAGGTATCGTTTTCATTGGGACACCTGTGGGAACGTGGGAAGGTATGCCATGTGTTGTTGGGGGCGTGTTTCGATTGGTGAGCCGAGTGAAATGTGCGGAAAATGTGTTTTTTTCCCCTCATTTCGGATTTTGCAGGGGTGTCTGGGTAATAAACTCTGGGGCAATTTGCACAAATCATACCTCTGCGGATTCCCACGGGTGTCCTCTTTTCGGAAATGCACAGGGTTCCCTGTTTTCCTTGGTGGCTTGGACACCCGAGGCCCATGTCTGTATGTTGTGCTGGTCGGCAGAGCGTCTGAAATTCGGGTCTGAAAATAGACTGGGGGTTACTTGTGTTTTAGGCTTTCCCATTGGCAGCCAGGTAGGTGCACCCACACATGTGAGGTATCGTTTTCATTGGGACACCTGTGGGAACGTGGGAAGGTATGCCATGTGTTGTTGGGGGCGTGTTTCGATTGGTGAGCCGAGTGAAATGTGCGGAAAATGTGTTTTTTTCCCCTCATTTCGGATTTTGCAGGGGTGTCTGGGTAATAAACTCTGGGGCAATTTGCACAAATCATACCTCTGCGGATTCCCACGGGTGTCCTCTTTTCGGAAATGCACAGGGTTCCCTGTTTTCCTTGGTGGCTTGGACACCCGAGGCCCATATTTGTATGCTCGCCGGTCGGCAGAGCGTGTGAAATTCCGGTCTGAAAACAGACTTGGGGTTACTTGTGTTTTAGGCTTTCCCATTGGCAGCCAGGTAGGTGCACCCACACATGGGAGGTATCGTTTTCATTGGGACACGTGTGGGAACGCGGGACGGTAGGCCATGTGTTTTTGGGGGCGTGTTCGATGGGTGAGCCGAGCGAAATGTGCGGAAAATGTGTTTCTTTTCCCACATTTTGGACTTTGCGGGGGTGTCTGGGAAATACATTCTGGGGCGATTTGCCCAAATCATACCTCTGTGGATTCCCACGGGTGTCCTCTTTTTGGAAATGCATGGGGTTCCCTCTTTTCCTTGGTGGCTTGGACACCCGAGGCCCATATCTGTATGTTGTGCTGGTCGGCAGAGCGTCTGAAATTCCGGTCTGAAAACAGACTTAGGGTTACTTGTGTTTTAGGCTTTCCCCTTTGCGGCCAGGTAGGTGCACCCACACATGTGAGGCACCGTTTTCATCAGGACACCTGTGGGAACGTGGGAAGGTAGGCCATGTGTTGTTGGGGGTGTGTTTTGATGGGTGAGCCGAGTGAAATGTGCGCAAAATGTGTTTTTTTTCCCTCATTTCGGATTTTGCGGGGGTGTCTGGGTAATACTTTCTGGGGCGATTTGCCCAAATCATACCTCTGTGGATTCCCACAGGTGTCCTCTTTTTGGAAATGCATGGGGTTCGCTGTTTTCCTTGGTGGCTTGGACACCCGAGGCCCATATCTGTATGCTCGCCGGTCGGCAGAGCGTCTGAAATTCCGGTCTGAAAACAGACTTGGGGTTACTTGTGTTTTAGGCTTTCCCCTTGGCAGCCAGGTAGGTGCACCCACACATGTGAGGTATCGTTTTCATTGGGACACCTGTGGGAACGCTGGACGGTAGGCCATGTGTTGTTGGGGGTGTGTTTCGATGGGTGAGCCGAGTGAAATGTGCGGAAAATGCGTTTTGTTCCCCAAATTTCAGATTTTGTGGGGGTGTCTGGGTAATATATTCTGGGGCGATTTGCCCAAATCATACCTCTGCAGATTCCCACGGGTGTCCTCTTTTTGGAAATGCATGGGGTTCGCTGTTTTCCTTGGTGGCTTGGACACCCGAGGCCCATATCTGTATGCTGTGCCGGTCGGCAGAGCGTCTGAAATTCCGGTCTGAAAACAGACTTGGGGTTACTTGTGTTTTAGGCTTTCCCCTTGGCGGCCAGGTAGGTGCACCCACACATGTGAGGTACCGTTTTCATCGGGACACCTGTGGGAACGTGGGACGGTAGGCCATGTGTTGTTGGGGGCATGTTTCGATGGGTGAGCTGAGCGAAATGTGCGGAAAATGCGTTTTTTTCCCACATTTCGGACTTTGCAGGGGTGTCTGGGTAATAAATTCTGGGGCGATGTGCGCAAGTCATACCTCTGCGGATTCTCACAGGTGTCCTCTTTTCGGAAATGCATGGGGTTCCCTGTTTTCCTTGGTGGCTTGGACACCCGAGGCCCATATTTGTATGTTGTGCCGGTCGGCAGAGCGTCTGAAATTCCGGTCTGAAAACAGACTTGGGGTTACTTGTGTTTTAGGCTTTCCCCTTGGCGGCCAGGTAGGTGCACTAACACATGTGAGGTACCGTTTTCAATGGGACACCTGTGGGAACGCAGGATAGTAGGCCATGTGTTGTTGGGGGCTTGTTTCGATGGGTGAGCCGAGCAAAATGTGCCGAAAATGCGTTTGTTTTCCCACATTTCGGAATTTGCAGGGGTGTCTGGGTAATAAATTCTGGGGCGATGTGCGCAAATCATACCTCTGCGGATTCCCATGGTTGTCCTCTTTTTGGAAATGCATGGGGTTCCCTGTTTTCTTTGGTGGCTTGGACACCCGAGGCCTATATCTGTATGTTGTGCCGGTCGGCAGAGCGTCTGAAATTCCGGTCTAAAAACAGACTTGGGGTTACTTGTGTTTTAGGCTTTCCCCTTGGCGGCCAAGTAGGTGCACCCACACATGTGAGGTACCGTTTTCATCGGGACACATGTGGGAACGCGGGACGGTTGGCCAGGTGTTGTTGGGGGCGTGTTTCGATGGAAGAGCCGAGTGAAATGTGCGGAAAATGAATTTTTTCCCACATTTCGGACTTTGCGGGGGTGTCTTGCTAATAAATTCTAGGGCGATGTGCGCAAATCATACCTCTGTGGATTTCCACGGTTGCCCTCTTTTTGGAAATTCATGGGGTTCCCTGTCTTCCTTGATGGCTTGGACACCCGAGGCCCATATCTGTATGTTGTGTGCCGGTCGGCAGAGCGTCTGAAATTCCGGTCTGAAAACAGACTTGTGGTTACTTGTGTTTTAGGCTTTCCCCATGGCGGACAAGTAGGTGCACTCACCCATGTGAGGTACCGTTTTCAATGGGACACCTGTGGGAACGCGGGACGGTAGGCCAGGTGTTTTTGGGGGCGTGTTTCGATGGGTGAGCCGAGCGAAATGTGCAGAAAATGCGTTTTTTTCCCACATTTCGAACTTTGCGGGGGTGTCTGGGCAATAAATTCTGGGGCGATGTGCGCAAGTCATACCTCTGCGGATTCTCACAGGTGTCCTCTTTTCGGAAATGCATGGGGTTCCCTGTTTTCCTTGGTGGCTTGGACACCCGAGGCCCATATTTGTATGTTGTGCCGGTCGGCAGAGCGTCTGAAATTCCGGTCTGAAAACAGACTTGGGGTTACTTGTGTTTTAGGCTTTCCCCTTGGCGGCCAGGTAGGTGCACTAACACATGTGAGGTACCGTTTTCAATGGGACACCTGTGGGAACGCAGGATAGTAGGCCATGTGTTGTTGGGGGCTTGTTTCGATGGGTGAGCCGAGCAAAATGTGCCGAAAATGCGTTTGTTTTCCCACATTTCGGAATTTGCAGGGGTGTCTGGGTAATAAATTCTGGGGCGATGTGCGCAAATCATACCTCTGCGGATTCCCATGGTTGTCCTCTTTTTGGAAATGCATGGGGTTCCCTGTTTTCTTTGGTGGCTTGGACACCCGAGGCCTATATCTGTATGTTGTGCCGGTCGGCAGAGCGTCTGAAATTCCGGTCTAAAAACAGACTTGGGGTTACTTGTGTTTTAGGCTTTCCCCTTGGCGGCCAAGTAGGTGCACCCACACATGTGAGGTACCGTTTTCATCGGGACACATGTGGGAACGCGGGACGGTTGGCCAGGTGTTGTTGGGGGCGTGTTTCGATGGAAGAGCCGAGTGAAATGTGCGGAAAATGAATTTTTTCCCACATTTCGGACTTTGCGGGGGTGTCTTGCTAATAAATTCTAGGGCGATGTGCGCAAATCATACCTCTGTGGATTTCCACGGTTGCCCTCTTTTTGGAAATTCATGGGGTTCCCTGTCTTCCTTGATGGCTTGGACACCCGAGGCCCATATCTGTATGTTGTGTGCCGGTCGGCAGAGCGTCTGAAATTCCGGTCTGAAAACAGACTTGTGGTTACTTGTGTTTTAGGCTTTCCCCATGGCGGACAAGTAGGTGCACTCACCCATGTGAGGTACCGTTTTCAATGGGACACCTGTGGGAACGCGGGACGGTAGGCCAGGTATTTTTGGGGGCGTGTTTCGATGGGTGAGCCGAGCGAAATGTGCAGAAAATGCGTTTTTTTCCCACATTTCGAACTTTGCAGGGGTGTCTGGGCAATAAATTCTGGGGCGATGTGCGCAAGTCATACCTCTGCGGATTCTCACAGGTGTCCTCTTTTCGGAAATGCATGGGGTTCCCTGTTTTCCTTGGTGGCTTGGACACCCGAGGCCCATATTTGTATGTTGTGCCGGTCGGCAGAGCGTCTGAAATTCCGGTCTGAAAACAGACTTGGGGTTACTTGTGTTTTAGGCTTTCCCCTTGGCGGCCAGGTAGGTGCACTAACACATGTGAGGTACCGTTTTCAATGGGACACCTGTGGAAACGCAGGATAGTAGGCCATGTGTTGTTGGGGGCTTGTTTCGATGGGTGAGCCGAGCAAAATGTGCCGAAAATGCGTTTGTTTTCCCACATTTCGGAATTTGCGGGGGTGTCTGGGTAATAAATTCTGGGGCGATGTGCGCAAATCATACCTCTGCGGATTCCCATGGTTGTCCTCTTTTTGGAAATGCATGGGGTTCCCTGTTTTCTTTGGTGGCTTGGACACCCGAGGCCTATATCTGTATGTTGTGCCGGTCGGCAGAGCGTCTGAAATTCCGGTCTAAAAACAGACTTGGGGTTACTTGTGTTTTAGGCTTTCCCCTTGGCGGCCAAGTAGGTGCACCCACACATGTGAGGTACCGTTTTCATCGGGACACATGTGGGAACGCGGGACGGTAGGCCAGGTGTTGTTGGGGGCGTGTTTCGATGGGTGAGCCGAGTAAAATGTGCGGAAAATGAATTTTTTCCCACATTTCGGACTTTGCGGGGGTGTCTTGCTAATAAATTCTAGGGCGATGTGCGCAAATCATACCTCTGTGGATTTCCACGGTTGCCCTCTTTTTGGAAATTCATGGGGTTCCCTGTCTTCCTTGATGGCTTGGACACCCGAGGCCCATATCTGTATGTTGTGTGCCGGTCGGCAGAGCGTCTGAAATTCCGGTCTGAAAACAGACTTGGGGTTACTTGTGTTTTAGGCTTTCCCCTTGGCGGCCATGTAGGTGCATCCACACATGTGAGGTACCGTTTTCATCGGGACACCTGTGGGAACGTGGGACGGTAGGCCATGTGTTGTTGGGGACGTGTTTCGATGGGTGAGCTGAGCAAAATGTGCGGAAAATGCTTTTTTTCCCCCACATTTCGGACTTTGCAGGGGTGTCTGGGTAATAAATTCTGGGGCGATGTGCGCAAATCATACCTCTGCGGATTCCCACAGGTGTCCTCTTTTTGGAAATGCATGGGGTTCCCTGTTTTCCTTGGTGGCTTGGACACCCGAGGCCCATATCTGTTTGTTGTACCGGTCTGCAGAGCGTCTGAAATTCCGGTCTGAAAACAGACTTGGGGGTTACTTGTGTTTTAGGCTTTCCCCTTGGCGGCCAGGTAGGTGCACCCACACATGTGAGGTACCGTTTTCATCGGGACAACTGTGGGAATGCGGGACGGTAGGCCATGTGTTGTTGGGGAGGTGTTTCGATGGGTGAGCCGAGCGAAATGTGCAGAAAATGCGTTTTTTTCCCACATTTCGAACTTTGCGGGGGTGTCTGGGCAATAAATTCTGGGGCGATGTGCGCAAGTCATACCTCTGCGGATTCTCACAGGTGTCCTCTTTTCGGAAATGCATGGGGTTCCCTGTTTTCCTTGGTGGCTTGGACACCCGAGGCCCATATTTGTATGTTGTGCCGGTCGGCAGAGCGTCTGAAATTCCGGTCTGAAAACAGACTTGGGGTTACTTGTGTTTTAGGCTTTCCCCTTGGCGGCCAGGTAGGTGCACTAACACATGTGAGGTACCGTTTTCAATGGGACACCTGTGGGAACGCAGGATAGTAGGCCATGTGTTGTTGGGGGCTTGTTTCGATGGGTGAGCCGAGCAAAATGTGCCGAAAATGCGTTTGTTTTCCCACATTTCGGAATTTGCGGGGGTGTCTGGGTAATAAATTCTGGGGCGATGTGCGCAAATCATACCTCTGCGGATTCCCATGGTTGTCCTTTTTTTGGAAATGCATGGGGTTCCCTGTTTTCTTTGGTGGCTTGGACACCCGAGGCCTATATCTGTATGTTGTGCCGGTCGGCAGAGCGTCTGAAATTCCGGTCTAAAAACAGACTTGGGGTTACTTGTGTTTTAGGCTTTCCCCTTGGCGGCCAAGTAGGTGCACCCACACATGTGAGGTACCGTTTTCATCGGGACACATGTGGGAACGCGGGACGGTAGGCCAGGTGTTGTTGGGGGCGTGTTTCGATGGGTGAGCCGAGTGAAATGTGCGGAAAATGAATTTTTTCCCACATTTCGGACTTTGCGGGGGTGTCTTGCTAATAAATTCTAGGGCGATGTGCGCAAATCATACCTCTGTGGATTTCCACGGTTGCCCTCTTTTTGGAAATTCATGGGGTTCCCTGTCTTCCTTGATGGCTTGGACACCCGAGGCCCATATCTGTATGTTGTGTGCCGGTCGGCAGAGCGTCTGAAATTCCGGTCTGAAAACAGACTTGTGGTTACTTGTGTTTTAGGCTTTCCCCATGGCGGCCAAGTAGGTGCACTTACCCATGTGAGGTACCGTTTTCAATGGGACACCTGTGGGAACGCGGGACGGTAGGCCATGTGTTGTTGGGGGCGTGTTTCGATAGGTGAGCCAAGCAAAATGTGCGGAAAATGCTTTTTTTCCCCCACATTTCGGACTTTGCAGGGGTGTCTGGGTAATAAATTCTGGGGCGATGTGCGCAAATCACACCTCTGCGGATTCCCACAGGTGTCCTCTTTTTGGAAATGCATGGGGTTCCCTGTTTTCCTTGGTGGCTTGGACACCCGAGGCCCATATCTGTTTGTTGTACCGGTCTGCAGAGCGTCTGAAATTCCGGTCTGAAAACAGACTTGGGGGTTACTTGTGTTTTAGGCTTTCCCCTTGGCGGCCAGGTAGGTGCACCCACACATGTGAGGTACCGTTTTCATCGGGACAACTGTGGGAATGCGGGACGGTAGGCCATGTGTTGTTGGGGAGGTGTTTCAATGGGTGAGCCGAGCGAAATGTGCGGAAAATGCATTTTTTCCCCACATTTCGGACTTTGCGGGGGTGTCTGGGTAATAAATTCTGGGGCGATTTGCCCAAATCATACCTCTGTGGATTCCCACGGGTGTCCTCATTTTGGAAATGCATGGGGTTCCCTGTTTTCTTCGGTGACTTGGACACCCGAGACCCATATCTGTATGTTGTGCTGGTCGGCAGAGTGTCTGAAATTCCAGTCTGAAAACAGACTTGGGGTTATTTGTGTTTTAGGCTTTCCCCTTGGCGGCCAGGTAAGTGCACCCACAGATGTAAGGTATCATTTTCATCAGAACACCTGTGGGAACGCGGGACGGTAGGCCATGTTTTGTTGTGGGCGTGTTTCGATGGTTGAGCCGAGCGAAATGTGCAGAAAATGTGTTTTTTTCCCCACATTTCGGACTTTGCAGGGGTGTCTGGGAAATACATTCTGGGGCGATGTGCGCAAATCATACCTCTGCGGATTCCCACGGGTGTCCTCTTTTTGGAAATGCATGGAGTTCCCTGTTTTCCTTGGTGGCTTGGACACCCGAGGCCCATATCTTTATGTTGTGCCGGTCGGCAGAGCGTCTGAAATTCCGGTCTGAAAACAGACTTGCGGTTACTTGTGTTTTAGGCTTTCCCCTTGGAGGCCAGGTAGGTGCACCCACACATGTGAGGTACCGTTTTCATCGGGACACCTGTGGGAACGCGGGACAGTAGGCCATGTGTTGTTGGGGGCATGTTTCGATGGGTGAGCCGAGCGAAATGTGCGGAAAATGCGTTTTTTTTCTCACTTTTGTGACTTTGCGGGGGTGTCTGGGTAATAAATTCTGGGGCGATGTGCGCAAATCATACCTCTGCGGATTCCCACGGTGTCCTCTTTTCGGAAATGCATGGGGTTCCCTGTTTTCCTTGGTGGCTTGGACACCCGAGGCCCATATTTGTATGTTTTGCCGGTCGGCAGAGCGTCTGAAATTCCGGTCTGAAAACAGACTTGGGGTTACTTGTGTTTTAGGCTTTCCCCTTGGCGGCCAGGTAGGTGCACTAACACATGTGAGGTACCGTTTTCAATGGGACACCTGTGGGAATGCGGGACAGTAGGCCATGTGTTGTTGGGGGCGTGTTTCGATGGATGAGCCGAGCAAAATGTGCCGAAAATGCGTTTGTTTTCCCACATTTCGGAATTTGCGGGGGTGTCTGGGTAATAAATTCTGGGGCGATGTGCGCAAATCATACCTCTGCGGATTCCCACAGTTGTCCTCTTTTTGGAAATGCATGGGGTTCCCTGTTTTCCTTGGTGGCTTGGACACTCGAGGCCCATATCTGTATGTTGTGCCGGTCGGCAGAGCGTCTGAAATTCCGGTCTGAAAACAGACTTGGGGTTACTTGTGTTTTAGGCTTTCCCCTTGGCGGCCAGGTAGGTGCACCCACACATGTGAGGTACCGTTTTCATCGGGACACATGTGGGAATGCGGGACGGTAGGCCAGGTGTTGTTGGGGGCGTGTTTCGATGGGTGAGCCGAGTGAAATATGCGGAAAATGAATTTTTTCCCACATTTCGGACTTTGCGGGGGTGTCTGGGTAATACATTTTAGGGCGATGTGCACAAATCATACCTCCGTGGATTTCCACCGTTGTCCTCTTTTTGGAAATGCATGGGGTTCCCTGTCTTCCTTGATGGCTTGGACACCCGAGGCCCATATCTGTATGTTGTGTGCCGGTCGGCAGAGCGTCTGAAATTCCAGTCTGAAAACAGACTTGTGGTTACTTGTGTTTTAGGCTTTCCCCATGGCGGCCAAGTAGGTGCACTCACCCATGTGAGGTACCGTTTTCAATGGGACACCTGTGGGAACGCGGGACGGTAGGCCATGTGTTGTTGGGGGCGTGTTTCGATGGGTGAGCCAAGCAAAATGTGCCAAAAATGTGTTTGTTTTCGGAATTTGCGGGGGTGTATGGGTAATAAATTCTGGGGCGATGTGCGCAAATCATACCTCTGCGGATTCCCACGGTTGTCCTCTTTTTGGAAATGCATGAGGTTCCCTGTTTTCCTTGGTGGCTTGGACACCCGAGGCCCATATCTGTATGTTGTGCCGGTCGGCAGAGTGTCTGAAATTCCGGTCTGAAAACATACTTGGGGTTACTTGTGTTTTAGGCTTTCCCCTTGGCGGCCAGGTAGGTGCATCCACACATGTGAGGTACTGTTTTCATCGGGACACCTGTGGGAACGTGGGACGGTAGGCCATGTGTTGTTGGGGACGTGTTTCGATGGGTGAGCTGAGCAAAATGTGCAGAAAATGCTTTTTTCCCCCACATTTCGGACTTTGCAGGGGTGTCTGGGTAATAAATTCTATGGCGATGTGTGCAAATCATACCTCTGCGGATTCCCACGGGTGTCCTCTTTTCGGAAATGCATGGGGTTCCCTGTTTTCCTTGATGGCTTGGACACCCGAGGCCCATATCTGTATGTTGTGTGCCGGTCGGCAGAGCGTCTGAAATTCCGGTCTGAAAACAGACTTGTGGTTACTTGTGTTTTAGGCTTTCCCCATGGCGGCCAAGTAGGTGCACTTACCCATGTGAGGTACCGTTTTCAATGGGACACCTGTGGGAACGCGGGACGGTAGGCCATGTGTTGTTGGGGGCGTGTTTCGATAGGTGAGCCAAGCAAAATGTGCCGAAAATGCGTTTGTTTTCCCACATTTCGGAATTTGCGGGGGCGTATGGGTAATAAATTCTGGGGCGATGTGCGCAAATCATACCTCTGCGGATTCCCACGGTTGTCCTCTTTTTGGAAATGCATGGGGTTCCCTGTTTTCCTTGGTGGCTTGGACACCTGAGGCCCATATCTGTATGTTGTGCCGGTCGGCAGAGCGTCTGAAATTCCGGTCTGAAAACAGACTTGGGGTTACTTGTGTTTTAGGCTTTCCCCTTGGCGGCCATGTAGGTGCATCCACACATGTGAGGTACCGTTTTCATCGGGACACCTGTGGGAACGTGGGACGGTAGGCCATGTGTTGTTGGGGACGTGTTTCGATGGGTGAGCTGAGCAAAATGTGCGGAAAATGCTTTTTTTCCCCCACATTTCGGACTTTGCAGGGGTGTCTGGGTAATAAATTCTGGGGCGATGTGCGCAAATCACACCTCTGCGGATTCCCACAGGTGTCCTCTTTTTGGAAATGCATGGGGTTCCCTGTTTTCCTTGGTGGCTTGGACACCCGAGGCCCATATCTGTTTGTTGTACCGGTCTGCAGAGCGTCTGAAATTCCGGTCTGAAAACAGACTTGGGGGTTACTTGTGTTTTAGGCTTTCCCCTTGGCGGCCAGGTAGGTGCACCCACACATGTGAGGTACCGTTTTCATCGGGACAACTGTGGGAATGCGGGACGGTAGGCCATGTGTTGTTGGGGAGGTGTTTCAATGGGTGAGCCGAGCGAAATGTGCGGAAAATGCATTTTTTCCCCACATTTCGGACTTTTCGGGGGTGTCTGGGTAATAAATTCTGGGGCGATTTGCCCAAATCATACCTCTGTGGATTCCCACGGGTGTCCTCATTTTGGAAATGCATGGGGTTCCCTGTTTTCTTCGGTGACTTGGACACCCGAGACCCATATCTGTATGTTGTGCTGGTCGGCAGAGTGTCTGAAATTCCAGTCTGAAAACAGACTTGGGGTTATTTGTGTTTTAGGCTTTCCCCTTGGCGGCCAGGTAAGTGCACCCACAGATGTAAGGTATCGTTTTCATCAGAACACCTGTGGGAACGCGGGACGGTAGGCCATGTTTTGTTGTGGGCGTGTTTCGATGGTTGAGCCGAGCGAAATGTGCAGAAAATGTGTTTTTTTCCCCACATTTCGGACTTTGCAGGGGTGTCTGGGAAATACATTCTGGGGCGATGTGCGCAAATCATACCTCTGCGGATTCCCACGGGTGTCCTCTTTTTGGAAATGCATGGAGTTCCCTGTTTTCCTTGGTGGCTTGGACACCCGAGGCCCATATCTTTATGTTGTGCCGGTCGGCAGAGCGTCTGAAATTCCGGTCTGAAAACAGACTTGCGGTTACTTGTGTTTTAGGCTTTCCCCTTGGAGGCCAGGTAGGTGCACCCACACATGTGAGGTACCGTTTTCATCGGGACACCTGTGGGAACGCGGGACAGTAGGCCATGTGTTGTTGGGGGCATGTTTCGATGGGTGAGCCGAGCGAAATGTGCGGAAAATGCGTTTTTTTTCTCACTTTTGTGACTTTGCGGGGGTGTCTGGGTAATAAATTCTGGGGCGATGTGCGCAAATCATACCTCTGCGGATTCCCACGGTGTCCTCTTTTCGGAAATGCATGGGGTTCCCTGTTTTCCTTGGTGGCTTGGACACCCGAGGCCCATATTTGTATGTTTTGCCGGTCGGCAGAGCGTCTGAAATTCCGGTCTGAAAACAGACTTGGGGTTACTTGTGTTTTAGGCTTTCCCCTTGGCGGCCAGGTAGGTGCACTAACACATGTGAGGTACCGTTTTCAATGGGACACCTGTGGGAATGCGGGACAGTAGGCCATGTGTTGTTGGGGGCGTGTTTCGATGGATGAGCCGAGCAAAATGTGCCGAAAATGCGTTTGTTTTCCCACATTTCGGAATTTGCGGGGGTGTCTGGGTAATAAATTCTGGGGCGATGTGCGCAAATCATACCTCTGCGGATTCCCACAGTTGTCCTCTTTTTGGAAATGCATGGGGTTCCCTGTTTTCCTTGGTGGCTTGGACACTCGAGGCCCATATCTGTATGTTGTGCCGGTCGGCAGAGCGTCTGAAATTCCGGTCTGAAAACAGACTTGGGGTTACTTGTGTTTTAGGCTTTCCCCTTGGCGGCCAGGTAGGTGCACCCACACATGTGAGGTACCGTTTTCATCGGGACACATGTGGGAATGCGGGACGGTAGGCCAGGTGTTGTTGGGGGCGTGTTTTGATGGGTGAGCCGAGTGAAATATGCGGAAAATGAATTTTTTCCCACATTTCGGACTTTGCGGGGGTGTCTGGGTAATACATTTTAGGGCGATGTGCACAAATCATACCTCCGTGGATTTCCACCGTTGTCCTCTTTTTGGAAATGCATGGGGTTCCCTGTCTTCCTTGATGGCTTGGACACCCGAGGCCCATATCTGTATGTTGTGTGCCGGTCGGCAGAGCGTCTGAAATTCCGGTCTGAAAACAGACTTGTGGTTACTTGTGTTTTAGGCTTTCCCCATGGCGGCCAAGTAGGTGCACTCACCCATGTGAGGTACCGTTTTCAATGGGACACCTGTGGGAACGCGGGACGGTAGGCCATGTGTTGTTGGGGGCGTGTTTCGATGGGTGAGACAAGCAAAATGTGCCAAAAATGCGTTTGTTTTCGGAATTTGCGGGGGTGTATGGGTAATAAATTCTGGGGCGATGTGCGCAAATCATACCTCTGCGGATTCCCACGGTTGTCCTCTTTTTGGAAATGCATGAGGTTCCCTGTTTTCCTTGGTGGCTTGGACACCCGAGGCCCATATCTGTATGTTGTGCCGGTCGGCAGAGTTTCTGAAATTCCGGTCTGAAAACATACTTGGGGTTACTTGTGTTTTAGGCTTTCCCCTTGGCGGCCAGGTAGGTGCATCCACACATGTGAGGTACTGTTTTCATCGGGACACCTGTGGGAACGTGGGACGGTAGGCCATGTGTTGTTGGGGACGTGTTTCGATGGGTGAGCTGAGCAAAATGTGCAGAAAATGCTTTTTTCCCCCACATTTCGGACTTTGCAGGGGTGTCTGGGTAATAAATTCTATGGCGATGTGTGCAAATCATACCTCTGCGGATTCCCACGGGTGTCCTCTTTTCGGAAATGCATGGGGTTCCCTGTTTTCCTTGGTGGCTTGGACACCCGAGGCCCATATCTGTATGTTGTACCGGTCTGCAGAGCGTCTGAAATTCCGGTCTGAAAACAGACTTGGGGGTTACTTGTGTTTTAGGCTTTCCCCTTGGCGGCCAGGTAGGTGCACCCACACATGTGAGGTACCGTTTTCATCGGGACAACTGTGGGAATGCGGGACGGTAGGCCATGTGTTTTTGGGGAGGTGTTTCAATGGGTGAGCCGAGCGAAATGTGCGGAAAATGCATTTTTTTCCCACATTTCGGACTTTGCGGGGGTGTCTGGGTAATAAATTCTGAGGCGATTTGCCCAAATCATACCTCTGTGGATTCCCACGGGTGTCCTCTTTTTGGAAATGCATGGGGTTCCCTGTTTTCCTTGGTGACTTGGACACCCAAGACCCATATCTGTATGTTGTGCTGGTCGGCAGAGTGTCTGAAATTCCGGTCTGAAAACAGACTTAGGGTTATTTGTGTTTTAGGCTTTCCCCTTGGTGGCCAGGTAGGTGCACCCACACATGTGAGGTACCGTTTTCATCAGAACACCTGTGGGAACGCGGGACGGTAGGCCATGTTTTGTTGTGGGCGTGTTTCGATGGGTGAGCCGAGTGAAATATGCGGAAAATGAATTTTTTCCCACATTTCGGACTTTGCGGGGGTATCTGGGTAATAAATTCTAGGGCGATGTGCACAAATCATACCTCTGTGGATTTCCACGGTTGTCCTCTTTTTGGAAATGCATGGGGTTCCCTGTCTTCCTTGATGGCTTGGACACCCGAGGCCCATATCTGTATGTTGTGTGCCGGTCGGCAGAGCGTCTGAAATTCCGGTCTGAAAACAGACTTGTGGTTACTTGTGTTTTAGGCTTTCCCCATGGCGGCCAAGTAGGTGCACTCACCCATGTGAGGTACCGTTTTCAATGGGACACCTGTGGGAACGCGGGACGGTAGGCCATGTGTTGTTGGGGGCGTGTTTCGATGGGTGAGCCAAGCAAAATGTGCCGAAAATGCGTTTGTTTTCGGAATTTGCGGGGGTGTATGGGTAATAAATTCTGGGGTGATGTGCGCAAATCATACCTCTGTGGATTCCCACGGTTGTCCTCTTTTTGGAAATGCATGGGGTTCCCTGTTTTCCTTGGTGGCTTGGACACCCGAGGCCCATATCTGTATGTTGTGCCGGTCGGCAGAGTGTCTGAAATTCCGGTCTGAAAACATACTTGGGGTTACTTGTGTTTTAGGCTTTCCCCTTGGCGGCCAGGTAGGTGCATCCACACATGTGAGGTACTGTTTTCATCGGGACACCTGTGGGAACGTGGGACAGTAGGCCATGTGTTGTTGGGGACGTGTTTCGATGGGTGAGCTGAGCAAAATGTGCAGAAAATGCTTTTTTCCCCCACATTTCGGACTTTGCAGGGATGTCTGGGTAATAAATTCTATGGCGATGTGTGCAAATCATACCTCTGCGGATTCCCACGGGTGTCCTCTTTTCGGAAATGCATGGGGTTCCCTGTTTTCCTTGGTGGCTTGGACACTCGAGGCCCATATGTGTATGTTGTACCGGTCTGCAGAGCGTCTGAAATTCCGGTCTGAAAACAGATTTGGGGGTTACTTGTGTTTTAGGCTTTCCCCTTGGCGGCCAGGTAGGTGCACCCACACATGTGAGGTACCGTTTTCATCGGGACAACTGTGGGAATGCGGGACGGTAGGCCATGTGTTTTTGGGGAGGTGTTTCAATGGGTGAGCCGAGCGAAATGTGCGGAAAATGCATTTTTTTCCCACATTTCGGACTTTGCGGGGGTGTCTGGGTAATAAATTCTGGGGCGATTTGCCCAAATCATACCTCTGTGGATTCCCACGGGTGTCCTCTTTTTGGAAATGCATGGGGTTCCCTGTTTTCCTTGGTGACTTGGACACCCAAGACCCATATCTGTATGTTGTGCTGGTCGGCAGAGTGTCTGAAATTCCGGTCTGAAAACAGACTTAGGGTTATTTGTGTTTTAGGCTTTCCCCTTGGCGGCCAGGTAAGTGCACCCACAGATGTAAGGTACTGTTTTCATCAGAACACCTGTGGGAACGCGGGACGGTAGGCCATGTTTTGTTGTGGGCGTGTTTCGATGGGTGAGCCGAGCGAAATGTGCAGAAAATGTGTTTTTTTCCCCACTTTTCGGACTTTGCAGGGGTGTCTGGGTAATACATTCTGGGGCGATGTGCGCAAATCATACCTCTGCGGATTCCCACGGGTGTCCTCTTTTTGGAAATGCATGGAGTTCCCTGTTTTCCTTGGTGGCTTGGACACCCGAGGCCCATATCTTTATGTTGTGCCGGTCGGCAGAGCGTCTGAAATTCCGGTCTGAAAACAGACTTGGGGTTACTTGTGTTTTAGGCTTTCCCCTTGGAGGCCAGGTAGGTGCACCCACACATGTGAGGTACCGTTTTCATCGGGACACCTGTGGGAACGCGGGACGGTAGACCATGTGTTGTTGGGGGCGTGTTTCGATGGGTGAGCCGAGCGAAATGTGCGGAAAATGCGTTTTTTTTCTCACATTTCGGATTTTGCGGGGGTGTCTGGGTAATAAATTCTGGGGTGATGTGCGCAAATCATACCTCTGCGGATTCCCACAGTGTCCTCTTTTCGGAAATGCATGGGGTTCGCTGTTTTCCTTGGTGGCTTGGACACCCGAGGCCCATATCTGTATGTTTTGCCGGTCGGCAGAGCGTATGAAATTCCAGTCTGAAAACAGACTTGGGGTTACTTGTGTTTTAGCCTTTCCCCTTGGCGGCCAGGTAGGTGCACCCACACATGTGAGGTACCATTTTCATCGGGACACCTGTGGGAATGTGGTACGGTAGGCCATGTGTTTTTGGGGGCATGTTTCGATGGGTGAGCTGAGCGAAATGTGCGGAAAATGCGTTTTTTCCCACATTTCGGACTTTGCAGGGGTGTCTGGGTAATAAATTCTGGGGCGATGTGCGCAAATCATACCTCTGTGGATTTCCACGGTTGTCCTCTTTTTGGAAATGCATGGGGTTCCCTGTCTTCCTTGATGGCTTGGACACCCGAGGCCCATATCTGTATGTTGTGTGCCGGTCGGCAGAGCGTCTGAAATTCCGGTCTGAAAACAGACTTGTGGTTACTTGTGTTTTAGGCTTTCCCCATGGCGGACAAGTAGGTGCACTCACCCATGTGAGGTACCGTTTTCAATGGGACACCTGTGGGAACGCGGGACGGTAGGCCAGGTGTTTTTGGGGGCGTGTTTCGATGGGTGAGCCGAGCGAAATGTGCGGAAAATGCGTTTTTTTTCTCACATTTCGGATTTTGCGGGGGTGTCTGGGTAATAAATTCTGGGGTGATGTGCGCAAATCATACCTCTGCGGATTCCCACAGTGTCCTCTTTTCGGAAATGCATGGGGTTCCCTGTTTTCCTTGGTGGCTTGGACACCCGAGGCCCATATCTGTATGTTTTGCCGGTCGGCAGAGCGTCTGAAATTCCGGTCTGAAAACAGACTTGGGGTTACTTGTGTTTTAGCCTTTCCCTTTGGCGGCCAGGTAGGTGCACCCACACATGTGAGGTACCATTTTCATCGGGACACCTGTGGGAATGTGGTACGGTAGGCCATGTGTTTTTGGGGGCTTGTTTCGATGGGTGAGCTTAGCGAAATGTGCGGAAAATGCATTTCTTTTCCCACATTTTGGACTTTACGGGGGTGTCTGGGAAATACATTCTGGGGCGATTTGCCCAAATCATACCTCTGTGGATTCCCACGGGTGTCCTCTTTTTGGAAATGCATGGGGTTTCCTGTTTTCCTTGGTGGCTTGGACACCCGAGGCCCATATCTGTATGTTGTGCTGGTCGGCAGAGCGTCTGAAATTCGGGTCTGAAAATAGACTTGGGGTTACTTGTGTTTTAGGCTTTCCCATTGGCAGCCAGGTAGGTGCACCCACACATGTGAGGTATTGTTTTCATTGGGACACCTGTGGGAACGTGGGAAGGTATGCCATGTGTTGTTGGGGGCGTGTTTCGATGGGTGAGCCGAGTGAAATGTGCGGAAAATGTGTTTTTTTCCCCTCATTTCGGATTTTGCAGGGGTGTCTGGGTAATAAATTCTGGGGCAATTTGCACAAATCATACCTCTGCGGATTCCCACGGGTGTCCTCTTTTCGGAAATGCACAGGGTTCCCTGTTTTCCTTGGTGGCTTGGACACCCGAGGCCCATATTTGTATGCTCGCCGGTCGGCAGAGCGTGTGAAATTCCGGTCTGAAAACAGACTTGGGGTTACTTGTGTTTTAGGCTTTCCCATTGGCAGCCAGGTAGGTGCACTCACACATGTGAGGTATCGTTTTCATTGGGACACGTGTGGGAACGCTGGACGGTAGGCCATGTGTTTTTGGGGGCGTGTTGGATGGGTGAGCCGAGCGAAATGTGCGGAAAATGTGTTTCTTTTCCCACATTTTGGACTTTGCGGGGGTGTCTGGGAAATACATTCTGGGGCGATTTGCCCAAATCATACCTCTGTGGATTCCCACGGGTGTCCTCCTTTTGGAAATGCATGGGGTTCCCTCTTTTCCTTGGTGGCTTGGACACCCGAGGCCCATATCTGTATGTTGTGCTGGTCGGCAGAGCGTCTGAAATTCCGGTCTGAAAACAGACTTAGGGTTACTTGTGTTTTAGGCTTTCCCCTTGGCGGCCAGGTAGGTGCACCCACACATGTGAGGCACCGTTTTCATCAGGACACCTGTGGGAACGTGGGAAGGTAGGCCATGTGTTGTTGGGGGTGTGTTTTGATGGGTGAGCCGAGTGAAATGTGCGCAAAATGTGTTTTTTTCCCTCATTTTGGATTTTGCGGGGGTGTCTGGGTAATACTTTCTGGGGCGATTTGCCCCATCATACCTCTGTGGATTCCCACAGGTGTCCTCTTTTTGGAAATGCATGGGGTTCGCTGTTTTCCTTGGTGGCTTGGACACCCGAGGCCCATATCTGTATGCTCGCCGGTCGGCAGAGCGTCTGAAATTCCGGTCTGAAAACAGACTTGGGGTTACTTGTGTTTTAGGCTTTCCCCTTGGCGGCCAGGTAGGTGCACCCACACATGTGAGGTACTGTTTTCATCGGGACACCTGTGGGAACGCGGGACGGTAGGCCATGTGTTGTTGGGGGCATGTTTCGATGGGTGAGCTGAGCGAAATGTGCGGAAAATGCGTTTTTTCCCACATTTCGGACTTTGCAGGGGTGTCTGGGTAATAAATTCTGGGGCGATGTGCGCAAATCATACCTCTGTGGATTTCCACGGTTGTCCTCTTTTTGGAAATGCATGGGGTTCCCTGTCTTCCTTGATGGCTTGGACACCCGAGGCCCATATCTGTATGTTGTGTGCCGGTCGGCAGAGCGTCTGAAATTCCGGTCTGAAAACAGACTTGTGGTTACTTGTGTTTTAGGCTTTCCCCATGGCGGACAAGTAGGTGCACTCACCCATGTGAGGTACCGTTTTCAATGGGACACCTGTGGGAACGCGGGACGGTAGGCCAGGTGTTTTTGGGGGCGTGTTTCGATGGGTGAGCCGAGCGAAATGTGCGGAAAATGCGTTTTTTTTCTCACATTTCGGATTTTGCGGGGGTGTCTGGGTAATAAATTCTGGGGTGATGTGCGCAAATCATACCTCTGCGGATTCCCACAGTGTCCTCTTTTCGGAAATGCATGGGGTTCCCTGTTTTCCTTGGTGGCTTGGACACCCGAGGCCCATATCTGTATGTTTTGCCGGTCGGCAGAGCGTCTGAAATTCCGGTCTGAAAACAGACTTGGGGTTACTTGTGTTTTAGCCTTTCCCTTTGGCGGCCAGGTAGGTGCACCCACACATGTGAGGTACCATTTTCATCGGGACACCTGTGGGAATGTGGTACGGTAGGCCATGTGTTTTTGGGGGCTTGTTTCGATGGGTGAGCTTAGCGAAATGTGCGGAAAATGCATTTCTTTTCCCACATTTTGGACTTTACGGGGGTGTCTGGGAAATACATTCTGGGGCGATTTGCCCAAATCATACCTCTGTGGATTCCCACGGGTGTCCTCTTTTTGGAAATGCATGGGGTTTCCTGTTTTCCTTGGTGGCTTGGACACCCGAGGCCCATATCTGTATGTTGTGCTGGTCGGCAGAGCGTCTGAAATTCGGGTCTGAAAATAGACTTGGGGTTACTTGTGTTTTAGGCTTTCCCCTTGGCGGCCAGGTAGGTGCACCCACACATGTGAGGCACCGTTTTCATCAGGACACCTGTGGGAACGTGGGAAGGTATGCCATGTGTTGTTGGGGGCGTGTTTCGATGGGTGAGCCGAGTGAAATGTGCGGAAAATGTGTTTTTTTCCCCTCATTTCGGATTTTGCAGGGGTGTCTGGGTAATAAACTCTGGGGCAATTTGCACAAATCATACCTCTGCAGATTCCCACGGGTGTCCTCTTTTCGGAAATGCACAGGGTTCCCTGTTTTCCTTGGTGGCTTGGACACCCGAGGCCCATATTTGTATGCTCGCCGGTCGGCAGAGCGTGTGAAATTCCGGTCTGAAAACAGACTTGGGGTTACTTGTGTTTCAGGCTTTCCCATTGGCAGCCAGGTAGGTGCACCCACACATGGGAGGTATCGTTTTCATTGGGACACGTGTGGGAACGCGGGACGGTAGGCCATGTGTTTTTGGGGGCGTGTTCGATGGGTGAGCCGAGCGAAATGTGCGGAAAATGTGTTTCTTTTCCCACATTTTGGACTTTGCGGGGGTGTCTGGGAAATACATTCTGGGGCGATTTGCCCAAATCATACCTCTGTGGATTCCCACGGGTGTCCTCTTTTTGGAAATGCATGGGGTTCCCTCTTTTCCTTGGTGGCTTGGACACCCGAGGCCCATATCTGTATGTTGTGCTGGTCGGCAGAGCGTCTGAAATTCCGGTCTGAAAACAGACTTAGGGTTACTTGTGTTTTAGGCTTTCCCCTTGGCGGCCAGGTAGGTGCACCCACACATGTGAGGCACCGTTTTCATCAGGACACCTGTGGGAACGTGGGAAGGTAGGCCATGTGTTGTTGGGGGTGTGTTTTGATGGGTGAGCCGAGTGAAATGTGCGCAAAATGTGTTTTTTTTCCCTCATTTCGGATTTTGCGGGGGTGTCTGGGTAATACTTTCTGGGGCGATTTGCCCAAATCATACCTCTGTGGATTCCCACAGGTGTCCTCTTTTTGGAAATGCATGGGGTTCGCTGTTTTCCTTGGTGGCTTGGACACCCGAGGCCCATATCTGTATGCTCGCCGGTCGGCAGAGCGTCTGAAATTCCGGTCTGAAAACAGACTTGGGGTTACTTGTGTTTTAGGCTTTCCCCTTGGCAGCCAGGTAGGTGCACCCACACATGTGAGGTATCGTTTTCATTGGGACACCTGTGGGAACGCTGGACGGTAGGCCATGTGTTGTTGGGGGTGTGTTTCGATGGGTGAGCCGAGTGAAATGTGCGGAAAATGCGTTTTGTTCCCCAAATTTCAGATTTTGTGGGGGTGTCTGGGTAATATATTCTGGGGCGATTTGCCCAAATCATACCTCTGCAGATTCCCACGGGTGTCCTCTTTTTGGAAATGCATGGGGTTCGCTGTTTTCCTTGGTGGCTTGGACACCCGAGGCCCATATCTGTATGCTGTGCCGGTCGGCAGAGCGTCTGAAATTCCGGTCTGAAAACAGACTTGGGGTTACTTGTGTTTTAGGCTTTCCCCTTGGCGGCCAGGTAGGTGCACCGACACATGTGAGGTACCGTTTTCATCGGGACACCTGTGGGAACGCGGGACGGTAGGCCATGTGTTGTTGGGGGCATGTTTCGATGGGTGAGCTGAGCGAAATGTGCGGAAAATGCGTTTTTTTCCCACATTTCGGACTTTGCAGGGGTGTCTGGGTAATAAATTCTGGGGCGATGTGCGCAAATCATACCTCTGTGGATTTCCACGGTTGTCCTCTTTTTGGAAATGCATGGGGTTCCCTGTCTTCCTTGATGGCTTGGACACCCGAGGCCCATATCTGTATGTTGTGTGCCGGTCGGCAGAGCGTCTGAAATTCCGGTCTGAAAACAGACTTGTGGTTACTTGTGTTTTAGGCTTTCCCCATGGCGGACAAGTAGGTGCACTCACCCATGTGAGGTACCGTTTTCAATGGGACACCTGTGGGAACGCGGGACGGTAGGCCAGGTGTTTTTGGGGGCGTGTTTCGATGGGTGAGCCGAGCGAAATGTGCAGAAAATGCGTTTTTTTCCCACATTTCGAACTTTGCGGGGGTGTCTGGGCAATAAATTCTGGGGCGATGTGCGCAAGTCATACCTCTGCGGATTCTCACAGGTGTCCTCTTTTCGGAAATGCATGGGGTTCCCTGTTTTCCTTGGTGGCTTGGACACCCGAGGCCCATATTTGTATGTTGTGCCGGTCGGCAGAGCGTCTGAAATTCCGGTCTGAAAACAGACTTGGGGTTACTTGTGTTTTAGGCTTTCCCCTTGGCGGCCAGGTAGGTGCACTAACACATGTGAGGTACCGTTTTCAATGGGACACCTGTGGGAACGGCGGATAGTAGGCCATGTGTTGTTGGGGGCTTGTTTCGATGGGTGAGCCGAGCAAAATGTGCCGAAAATGCGTTTGTTTTCCCACATTTCGGAATTTGCGGGGGTGTCTGGGTAATAAATTCTGGGGCGATGTGCGCAAATCATACCTCTGCGGATTCCCATGGTTGTCCTCTTTTTGGAAATGCATGGGGTTCCCTGTTTTCTTTGGTGGCTTGGACACCCGAGGCCTATATCTGTATGTTGTGCCGGTCGGCAGAGCGTCTGAAATTCCGGTCTAAAAACAGACTTGGGGTTACTTGTGTTTTAGGCTTTCCCCTTGGCGGCCAAGTAGGTGCACCCACACATGTGAGGTACCGTTTTCATCGGGACACATGTGGGAACGCGGGACGGTAGGCCAGGTGTTGTTGGGGGCGTGTTTCGATGGGTGAGCCGAGTGAAATGTGCGGAAAATGAATTTTTTCCCACATTTCGGACTTTGCGGGGGGGTCTTGCTAATAAATTCTAGGGCGATGTGCGCAAATCATACCTCTGTGGATTTCCACGGTTGCCCTCTTTTTGGAAATTCATGGGGTTCCCTGTCTTCCTTGATGGCTTGGACACCCGAGGCCCATATCTGTATGTTGTGTGCCGGTCGGCAGAGCGTCTGAAATTCCGGTCTGAAAACAGACTTGTGGTTACTTGTGTTTTAGGCTTTCCCCATGGCGGCCAAGTAGGTGCACTTACCCATGTGAGGTACCGTTTTCAATGGGACATCTGTGGGAACGCGGGACGGTAGGCCATGTGTTGTTGGGGGTGTGTTTCGATGGGTGAGCCAAGCAAAATGTGCCGAAAATGCGTTTGTTTTCCCACATTTCGGAATTTGCGGGGGCGTATGGGTAATAAATTCTGGGGCAATGTGCGCAAATCATACCTCTGCGGATTCCCACGGTTGTCCTCTTTTTGGAAATGCATGGGGTTCCCTGTTTTCCTTGGTGGCTTGGACACCCGAGGCCCATATCTGTATGTTGTGCCGGTCGGCAGAGCGTCTGAAATTCCGGTCTGAAAACAGACTTGGGGTTACTTGTGTTTTAGGCTTTCCCCTTGGCGGCCATGTAGGTGCATCCACACATGTGAGGTAACGTTTACATCGGGACAACTGTGGGAATGCGGGACGGTAGGCCATGTGTTGTTGGGGAGGTGTTTCAATGGGTGAGCTGAGCAAAATGTGCAGAAAATGCTTTTTTCCCCCACATTTCGGACTTTGCAGGGGTGTCTGGGTAATAAATTCTGGGGCGATGTGCGCAAATAATACCTCTGCGGATTCCCACGGGTGTCCTCTTTTCAGAAATGCATGGGGTTCCCTGTTTTCCTTGGTGACTTGGACACCCAAGACCCATATCTGTATGTTGTGCTGGTCGGCAGAGTGTCTGAAATTCCGGTCTGAAAACAGACTTAGGGTTATTTGTGTTTTAGGCTTTCCCCTTGGCGGCCAGGTAAGTGCACCCACAGATGTAAGGTACCGTTTTCATCAGAACACCTGTGGGAACGCGGGACGGTAGGCCATGTTTTGTTGTGGGCGTGTTTCGATGGGTGAGCTGAGCGAAATGTGCAGAAAATGTGTTTTTTTCCCCACTTTTCGGACTTTGCAGGGGTGTCTGGGTAATACATTCTGGGGTGATGTGCGCAAATCATACCTCTGCGGATTCCCACTGTGTCCTCTTTTCGGAAATGCATGGGGTTCCCTGTTTTCCTTGGTGGCTTGGACACCTGAGGCCCATATCTGTATGTTTTGCCGGTCGGCAGAGCGTATGAAATTCCAGTCTGAAAACAGACTTGGGGTTACTTGTGTTTTAGGCTTTCCCATTGGCAGCCAGGTAGGTGCACCCACACATGTGAGGTACCATTTTCATCGGGACACCTGTGGGAATGTGGTACGGTAGGCCATGTGTTTTTGGGGGCTTGTTTCGAGGGGTGAGCCGAGCGAAATGTGCGGAAAATGCATTTCTTTTCCCACATTTTGGACTTTACGGGGGTGTCTGGGAAATACATTCTGGGGCGATTTGCCCAAATCATACCTCTGTGGATTCCCACGGGTGTCCTCTTTTTGGAAATGCATGGGGTTTCCTGTTTTCCTTGGTGGCTTGGACACCCGAGGCCCATATCTGTATGTTGTGCTGGTCGGCAGAGCGTCTGAAATTCCGGTCTGAAAATAGACTTGGGGTTACTTGTGTTTTAGGCTTTCCCATTGGCAGCCAGGTAGGTGCACCCACACATGTGAGGTATCGTTTTCATTGGGACACCTGTGGGAACGTGGGAAGGTATGCCATGTGTTGTTGGGGGCGTGTTTCGATGGGTGAGCCGAGTGAAATGTGCGGAAAATGTGTTTTTTTCCCCTCATTTCGGATTTTGCGGGGGTGTCTGGGTAATAAACTCTGGGGCAATTTGCACAAATCATACCTCTGCGGATTCCCAGGGGTGTCCTCTTTTCGGAAATGCATAGGGTTCCCTGTTTTCCTTGGTGGCTTGGACACCCGAGGCCCATATCTGTATGCTCGCCGGTCGGCAGAGCGTCTGAAATTCCGGTCTGAAAACAGACTTGGGGTTACTTGTGTTTTAGGCTTTCCCCTTGGCAGCCAGGTAGGTGCACCCACACATGTGAGGTATCGTTTTCATTGGGACACCTGTGGGAACGCTGGACGGTAGGCCATGTGTTGTTGGGGGTGTGTTTCGATGGGTGAGCCGAGTGAAATGTGCGGAAAATGCGTTTTGTTCCCCAAATTTCAGATTTTGTGGGGGTGTCTGGGTAATATATTCTGGGGCGATTTGCCCAAATCATACCTCTGCAGATTCCCACGGGTGTCCTCTTTTCGGAAATGCATGGGGTTCCCTGTTTTCCTTGGTGGCTTGGACACCCGAGGTCCATATCTGTATGTTGTGCCGGTCGGCAGAGCGTCTGAAATTCCGGTCTGAAAACAGACTTGGGGTTACTTGTGTTTTAGGCTTTCCCCTTGGCGGCCAGGTAGGCGCACCCACACATGTGAGGTACCGTTTTCATCGGGACACCTGTGGGAACGCGGGACGGTAGGCCATGTGTTGTTGGGGGCATGTTTCGATGGGTGAGCTGAGCGAAATGTGCGGAAAATGCGTTTTTTTCCCACATTTCGGACTTTGCAGGGGTGTCTGGGTAATAAATTCTGGGGCGATTTGCCCAAATCATACCTCTGTGGATTCCCACAGGTGTCCTCTTTTTGGAAATGCATGGGGTTTGCTGTTTTCCTTGGTGGCTTGGACACCCGAGGCCCATATCTGTATGCTCGCCGGTCGGCAGAGCGTCTGAAATTCCGGTCTGAAAACAGACTTGGGGTTACTTGTGTTTTAGGCTTTCCCCTTGGCAGCCAGGTAGGTGCACCCACACATGTGAGGTATCGTTTTCATTGGGACACCTGTGGGAACGCTGGACGGTAGGCCATGTGTTGTTGGGGGTGTGTTTCGATGGGTGAGCCGAGTGAAATGTGCGGAAAATGCGTTTTGTTCCCCAAATTTCAGATTTTGTGGGGGTGTCTGGGTAATATATTCTGGGGCGATTTGCCCAAATCATACCTCTGCAGATTCCCACGGGTGTCCTCTTTTCGGAAATGCATGGGGTTCCCTGTTTTCCTTGGTGGCTTGGACACCTGAGGCCCATATCTGTATGTTTTGCCGGTCGGCAGAGCGTATGAAATTCCAGTCTGAAAACAGACTTGTGGTTACTTGTGTTTTAGCCTTTCCCCTTGGCGGCCAGGTAGGTGCACCCACACATGTGAGGTACCATTTTCATCGGGACACCTGTGGGAATGTGGTACGGTAGGCCATGTGTTTTTGGGGGCTTGTTTCGAGGGGTGAGCCGAGCGAAATGTGCGGAAAATGCATTTCTTTTCCCACATTTTGGACTTTACGGGGGTGTCTGGGAAATACATTCTGGGGCGATTTGCCCAAATCATACCTCTGTGGATTCCCACGGGTGTCCTCTTTTTGGAAATGCATGGGGTTTCCTGTTTTCCTTGGTGGCTTGGACACCCGAGGCCCATATCTGTATGTTGTGCTGGTCGGCAGAGCGTCTGAAATTCCGGTCTGAAAATAGACTTGGGGTTACTTGTGTTTTAGGCTTTCCCATTGGCAGCCAGGTAGGTGCACCCACACATGTGAGGTATCGTTTTCATTGGGACACCTGTGGGAACGTGGGAAGGTATGCCATGTGTTGTTGGGGGCGTGTTTCGATGGGTGAGCCGAGTGAAATGTGCGGAAAATGTGTTTTTTTCCCCTCATTTCGGATTTTGCGGGGGTGTCTGGGTAATAAACTCTGGGGCAATTTGCACAAATCATACCTCTGCGGATTCCCAGGGGTGTCCTCTTTTCGGAAATGCACAGGGTTCCCTGTTTTCCTTGGTGGCTTGGACACCCGAGGCCCATATCTGTATGCTCGCCGGTCGGCAGAGCGTCTGAAATTCCGGTCTGAAAACAGACTTGGGGTTACTTGTGTTTTAGGCTTTCCCCTTGGCAGCCAGGTAGGTGCACCCACACATGTGAGGTATCGTTTTCATTGGGACACCTGTGGGAACGCTGGACGGTAGGCCATGTGTTGTTGGGGGTGTGTTTCGATGGGTGAGCCGAGTGAAATGTGCGGAAAATGCGTTTTGTTCCCCAAATTTCAGATTTTGTGGGGGTGTCTGGGTAATATATTCTGGGGCGATTTGCCCAAATCATACCTCTGCAGATTCCCACGGGTGTCCTCTTTTGGGAAATGCATGGGTTTCCCTGTTTTCCTTGGTGGCTTGGACACCCGAGGTCCATATCTGTATGTTGTGCCGGTCGGCAGAGCGTCTGAAATTCCGGTCTGAAAACAGACTTGGGGTTACTTGTGTTTTAGGCTTTCCCCTTGGCGGCCAGGTAGGCGCACCCACACATGTGAGGTACCGTTTTCATCGGGACACCTGTGGGAACGCGGGACGGTAGGCCATGTGTTGTTGGGGGCATGTTTCGATGGGTGAGCTGAGCGAAATGTGCGGAAAATGCGTTTTTTTCCCACATTTCGGACTTTGCAGGGGTGTCTGGGTAATACATTCTGGGGCGATTTGCCCAAATCATACCTCTGTGGATTCCCACAGGTGTCCTCTTTTTGGAAATGCATGGGGTTTGCTGTTTTCCTTGGTGGCTTGGACACCCGAGGCCCATATCTGTATGCTCGCCGGTCGGCAGAGCGTCTGAAATTCCGGTCTGAAAACAGACTTGGGGTTACTTGTGTTTTAGGCTTTCCCCTTGGCAGCCAGGTAGGTGCACCCACACATGTGAGGTATCGTTTTCATTGGGACACCTGTGGGAACGCTGGACGGTAGGCCATGTGTTGTTGGGGGTGTGTTTCGATGGGTGAGCCGAGTGAAATGTGCGGAAAATGCGTTTTGTTCCCCAAATTTCAGATTTTGTGGGGGTGTCTGGGTAATATATTCTGGGGCGATTTGCCCAAATCATACCTCTGCAGATTCCCACGGGTGTCCTCTTTTCGGAAATGCATGGGGTTCCCTGTTTTCCTTGGTGGCTTGGACACCCGAGGTCCATATCTGTATGTTGTGCCGGTCGGCAGAGCGTCTGAAATTCCGGTCTGAAAACAGACTTGGGGTTACTTGTGTTTTAGGCTTTCCCCTTGGCGGCCAGGTAGGCGCACCCACACATGTGAGGTACCGTTTTCATCGGGACACCTGTGGGAATGCGGGACGGTAGGCCAGGTGTTGTTGGGGGCGTGTTTCGATGGGTGAGCCGAGCGAAATGTGCAGAAAATTGTTTTTTTCCCACATTTCTGACTTTGCGGGGGTGTCTGGGCAATAAATTCTGGGGTGATGTGCGCAAGTCATACCTCTGCGGATTCTCACAGGTGTCCTCTTTTCGGAAATGCATGGGGTTCCCTGTTTTCCTTGGTGGCTTGGACACCCGAGGCCCATATTTGTATGTTGTGCCGGTCGGCAGAGCGTCTGAAATTCCAGTCTGAAAACAGACTTGGGGTTACTTGTGTTTTAGGCTTTCCTCTTGGCGGCCAGGCAGGTGCACCCACACATGTGAGGTACCGTTTTCATCGGGACACATGTGGGAACGCGGGACGGTAGGCCATGTGTTTTTGGGGGCTTGTTTCGAGGGGTGAGCCGAGCGAAATGTGCGGAAAATGCATTTCTTTTCCCACATTTTGGACTTTACGGGGGTGTCTGGGAAATACATTCTGGGGCGATTTGCCCAAATCATACCTCTGTGGATTCCCACGGGTGTCCTCTTTTTGGAAATGCATGGGGTTTCCTGTTTTCCTTGGTGGCTTGGACACCCGAGGCCCATATCTGTATGTTGTGCTGGTCGGCAGAGCGTCTGAAATTCCGGTCTGAAAATAGACTTGGGGTTACTTGTGTTTTAGGCTTTCCCATTGGCAGCCAGGTAGGTGCACCCACACATGTGAGGTATCGTTTTCATTGGGACACCTGTGGGAACGTGGGAAGGTATGCCATGTGTTGTTGGGGGCGTGTTTCGATGGGTGAGCCGAGTGAAATGTGCGGAAAATGTGTTTTTTTCCCCTCATTTCGGATTTTGCGGGGGTGTCTGGGTAATAAACTCTGGGGCAATTTGCACAAATCATACCTCTGCGGATTCCCAGGGGTGTCCTCTTTTCGGAAATGCATAGGGTTCCCTGTTTTCCTTGGTGGCTTGGACACCCGAGGCCCATATCTGTATGCTCGCCGGTCGGCAGAGCGTCTGAAATTCCGGTCTGAAAACAGACTTGGGGTTACTTGTGTTTTAGGCTTTCCCCTTGGCAGCCAGGTAGGTGCACCCACACATGTGAGGTATCGTTTTCATTGGGACACCTGTGGGAACGCTGGACGGTAGGCCATGTGTTGTTGGGGGTGTGTTTCGATGGGTGAGCCGAGTGAAATGTGCGGAAAATGCGTTTTGTTCCCCAAATTTCAGATTTTGTGGGGGTGTCTGGGTAATATATTCTGGGGCGATTTGCCCAAATCATACCTCTGCAGATTCCCACGGGTGTCCTCTTTTCGGAAATGCATGGGGTTCCCTGTTTTCCTTGGTGGCTTGGACACCCGAGGTCCATATCTGTATGTTGTGCCGGTCGGCAGAGCGTCTGAAATTCCGGTCTGAAAACAGACTTGGGGTTACTTGTGTTTTAGGCTTTCCCCTTGGCGGCCAGGTAGGCGCACCCACACATGTGAGGTACCGTTTTCATCGGGACACCTGTGGGAACGCGGGACGGTAGGCCATGTGTTGTTGGGGGCATGTTTCGATGGGTGAGCTGAGCGAAATGTGCGGAAAATGCGTTTTTTTCCCACATTTCGGACTTTGCAGGGGTGTCTGGGTAATAAATTCTGGGGCGATTTGCCCAAATCATACCTCTGTGGATTCCCACAGGTGTCCTCTTTTTGGAAATGCATGGGGTTTGCTGTTTTCCTTGGTGGCTTGGACACCCGAGGCCCATATCTGTATGCTCGCCGGTCGGCAGAGCGTCTGAAATTCCGGTCTGAAAACAGACTTGGGGTTACTTGTGTTTTAGGCTTTCCCCTTGGCAGCCAGGTAGGTGCACCCACACATGTGAGGTATCGTTTTCATTGGGACACCTGTGGGAACGCTGGACGGTAGGCCATGTGTTGTTGGGGGTGTGTTTCGATGGGTGAGCCGAGTGAAATGTGCGGAAAATGCGTTTTGTTCCCCAAATTTCAGATTTTGTGGGGGTGTCTGGGTAATATATTCTGGGGCGATTTGCCCAAATCATACCTCTGCAGATTCCCACGGGTGTCCTCTTTTCGGAAATGCATGGGGTTCCCTGTTTTCCTTGGTGGCTTGGACACCTGAGGCCCATATCTGTATGTTTTGCCGGTCGGCAGAGCGTATGAAATTCCAGTCTGAAAACAGACTTGTGGTTACTTGTGTTTTAGCCTTTCCCCTTGGCGGCCAGGTAGGTGCACCCACACATGTGAGGTACCATTTTCATCGGGACACCTGTGGGAATGTGGTACGGTAGGCCATGTGTTTTTGGGGGCTTGTTTCGAGGGGTGAGCCGAGCGAAATGTGCGGAAAATGCATTTCTTTTCCCACATTTTGGACTTTACGGGGGTGTCTGGGAAATACATTCTGGGGCGATTTGCCCAAATCATACCTCTGTGGATTCCCACGGGTGTCCTCTTTTTGGAAATGCATGGGGTTTCCTGTTTTCCTTGGTGGCTTGGACACCCGAGGCCCATATCTGTATGTTGTGCTGGTCGGCAGAGCGTCTGAAATTCCGGTCTGAAAATAGACTTGGGGTTACTTGTGTTTTAGGCTTTCCCATTGGCAGCCAGGTAGGTGCACCCACACATGTGAGGTATCGTTTTCATTGGGACACCTGTGGGAACGTGGGAAGGTATGCCATGTGTTGTTGGGGGCGTGTTTCGATGGGTGAGCCGAGTGAAATGTGCGGAAAATGTGTTTTTTTCCCCTCATTTCGGATTTTGCGGGGGTGTCTGGGTAATAAACTCTGGGGCAATTTGCACAAATCATACCTCTGCGGATTCCCAGGGGTGTCCTCTTTTCGGAAATGCACAGGGTTCCCTGTTTTCCTTGGTGGCTTGGACACCCGAGGCCCATATCTGTATGCTCGCCGGTCGGCAGAGCGTCTGAAATTCCGGTCTGAAAACAGACTTGGGGTTACTTGTGTTTTAGGCTTTCCCCTTGGCAGCCAGGTAGGTGCACCCACACATGTGAGGTATCGTTTTCATTGGGACACCTGTGGGAACGCTGGACGGTAGGCCATGTGTTGTTGGGGGTGTGTTTCGATGGGTGAGCCGAGTGAAATGTGCGGAAAATGCGTTTTGTTCCCCAAATTTCAGATTTTGTGGGGGTGTCTGGGTAATATATTCTGGGGCGATTTGCCCAAATCATACCTCTGCAGATTCCCACGGGTGTCCTCTTTTGGGAAATGCATGGGTTTCCCTGTTTTCCTTGGTGGCTTGGACACCCGAGGTCCATATCTGTATGTTGTGCCGGTCGGCAGAGCGTCTGAAATTCCGGTCTGAAAACAGACTTGGGGTTACTTGTGTTTTAGGCTTTCCCCTTGGCGGCCAGGTAGGCGCACCCACACATGTGAGGTACCGTTTTCATCGGGACACCTGTGGGAACGCGGGACGGTAGGCCATGTGTTGTTGGGGGCATGTTTCGATGGGTGAGCTGAGCGAAATGTGCGGAAAATGCGTTTTTTTCCCACATTTCGGACTTTGCAGGGGTGTCTGGGTAATAAATTCTGGGGCGATTTGCCCAAATCATACCTCTGTGGATTCCCACAGGTGTCCTCTTTTTGGAAATGCATGGGGTTTGCTGTTTTCCTTGGTGGCTTGGACACCCGAGGCCCATATCTGTATGCTCGCCGGTCGGCAGAGCGTCTGAAATTCCGGTCTGAAAACAGACTTGGGGTTACTTGTGTTTTAGGCTTTCCCCTTGGCAGCCAGGTAGGTGCACCCACACATGTGAGGTATCGTTTTCATTGGGACACCTGTGGGAACGCTGGACGGTAGGCCATGTGTTGTTGGGGGTGTGTTTCGATGGGTGAGCCGAGTGAAATGTGCGGAAAATGCGTTTTGTTCCCCAAATTTCAGATTTTGTGGGGGTGTCTGGGTAATATATTCTGGGGCGATTTGCCCAAATCATACCTCTGCAGATTCCCACGGGTGTCCTCTTTTCGGAAATGCATGGGGTTCCCTGTTTTCCTTGGTGGCTTGGACACCCGAGGTCCATATCTGTATGTTGTGCCGGTCGGCAGAGCGTCTGAAATTCCGGTCTGAAAACAGACTTGGGGTTACTTGTGTTTTAGGCTTTCCCCTTGGCGGCCAGGTAGGCGCACCCACACATGTGAGGTACCGTTTTCATCGGGACACCTGTGGGAATGCGGGACGGTAGGCCAGGTGTTGTTGGGGGCGTGTTTCGATGGGTGAGCCGAGCGAAATGTGCAGAAAATTGTTTTTTTCCCACATTTCTGACTTTGCGGGGGTGTCTGGGCAATAAATTCTGGGGTGATGTGCGCAAGTCATACCTCTGCGGATTCTCACAGGTGTCCTCTTTTCGGAAATGCATGGGGTTCCCTGTTTTCCTTGGTGGCTTGGACACCCGAGGCCCATATTTGTATGTTGTGCCGGTCGGCAGAGCGTCTGAAATTCCAGTCTGAAAACAGACTTGGGGTTACTTGTGTTTTAGGCTTTCCTCTTGGCGGCCAGGCAGGTGCACCCACACATGTGAGGTACCGTTTTCATCGGGACACATGTGGGAACGCGGGACGGTAGGCCAGGTGTTGTTGGGGGCGTGTTTCGATGGGTGAGCCGAGGGAAATGTGCGGAAAATGAATTTTTTCCCACATTTCAGACTTTGCGGGGGTGTCTGGGTAATAAATTCTAGGGCGATGTGCGCAAGTCATACCTCTGCGGATTCTCACAGGTGTCCTCTTTTCGGAAATGCATGGGGTTCCCTGTTTTCCTTGGTGGCTTGGACACCCGAGGCCCATATTTGTATGTTGTGCCGGTCGGCAGAGTGTCTGAAATTCCGGTCTGAAAACAGACTTGGGGTTACTTGTGTTTTAGGCTTTCCCCTTGGCGGCCACGTAGGTGCACTAACACATGTGAGGTACCGTTTTCAATGGGACACCTGTGGGAACGCAGGATAGTAGGCCATGTGTTGTTGGGGGCTTGTTTCGATGGGTGAGCCGAGCAAAATGTGCCGAAAATGTGTTTATTTTCCCACATTTTGGAATTTGCAGGGGTGTCTGGGTAATAAATTCTGGGGCGATGTGCGCAAATCATACCTCTGCGGATTCCCACGGTTGTCCTCTTTTTGGAAATGCATGGGGTTCCCTGTTTTCCTTGGTGGCTTGGACACCCGAGGCCTATATCTGTATGTTGTGCCAGTCGGCAGAGCGTCTGAAATTCCGCTCTGAAAACAGACTTGGGGTTACTTGTGTTTTAGGCTTTCCCCTTTGCGGCCAGGTAGGCGCACCCACACATGTGAGGTACCGTTTTCAACGGGACACCTGTGGGAATGCGGGACGGTAGGCCAGGTGTTGTTGGGGGCGTGTTTCGATGGGTGAGCCGAGCGAAATGTGCAGAAAATTGTTTTTTTCCCACATTTCTGACTTTGCGGGGGTGTCTGGGCAATAAATTCTGGGGTGATGTGCGCAAGTCATACCTCTGCGGATTCTCACAGGTGTCCTCTTTTCGGAAATGCATGGGGTTCCCTGTTTTCCTTGGTGGCTTGGACACCCGAGGCCCATATTTGTATGTTGTGCCGGTCGGCAGAGCGTCTGAAATTCCAGTCTGAAAACAGACTTGGGGTTACTTGTGTTTTAGGCTTTCCTCTTGGCGGCCAGGCAGGTGCACCCACACATGTGAGGTACCGTTTTCATCGGGACACATGTGGGAACGCAGGACGGTAGGCCAGGTATTGTTGGGGGCGTGTTTCGATGGGTGAGCCGAGTGAAATGTGCGGAAAATGAATTTTTTCCCACATTTCGGACTTTGCAGGGGTGTCTGGGTAATACATTCTGGGGCGATGATGGCTTGGACACCCGAGGCCCATATCTGTATGTTGTGTGCCGGTCGGCAGAGCGTCTGAAATTCCGGTCTGAAAACAGACTTTTTGGTTACTTGTGTTTTAGGCTTTCCCCATGGCGGACAAGTAGGTGCACTCACCCATGTGAGGTACCGTTTTCAATGGGACACCTGTGGGAACGCGGGACGGTAGGCCAGGTGTTGTTGGGGGCGTGTTTCGATGGGTGAGCCGAGCGAAATGTGCAGAAAATGAGTTTTTTTCCCACATTTCGGACTTTGCAGGGGTGTCTGGGTAATAAATTCTAGGGCGATGTGCGCAAATCATACCTCTGTGGATTTCCACGGTTGCCCTCTTTTTGGAAATTCATGGGGTTCCCTGTCTTCCTTGATGGCTTGGACACCCGAGGCCCATATCTGTATGTTGTGTGCCGGTCGGCAGAGCGTCTGAAATTCCGGTCTGAAAACAGACTTGGGGTTACTTGTGTTTTAGGCTTTCCCCTTGGCGGCCAGGTAGGTGCACCCACACATGTGAGGTACCGTTTTCATCGGGACACCTGTGGGAACGGGGGACGGTAGGCCATGTGTTGTTGGGGGCGTGTTTCGATGGGTGAGCCAAGCAAAATGTGCCGAAAATGCGTGTGTTTTCCCACATTTCGGAATTTGCGGGAGCGTATGGGTAATAAATTCTGGGGCGATGTGCGCAAATCATACCTCTGCGGATTCCCACGGTTGTCCTCTTTTTGGAAATGCATGGGGTTCCCTGTTTTCCTTGGTGGCTTGGACACCCGAGGCCCATATCTGTATGTTGTGCCGGTCGGCAGAGCGTCTGAAATTCCGGTCTGAAAACAGACTTGGGGTTACTTGTGTTTTAGGCTTTCCCCTTGGCGGCCATGTAGGTGCATCCACACATGTGAGGTACCGTTTTCATCGGGACACCTGTGGGAACGTGGGACGGTAGGCCATGTGTTGTTGGGGATGTGTTTCGATGGGTGAGCTGAGCAAAATGTGCAGAAAATGCTTTTTTTCCCCCACATTTCGGACTTTGCAGGGGTGTCTGGGTAATAAATTCTGGGGCGATGTGCGCAAATCATACCTCTGCGGATTCCCACAGGTGTCCTCTTTTCGGAAATGCATGGGGTTCCCTGTTTTCCTTGGTGGCTTGGACACCCGAGGCCCATATCTGTATGTTGTACCGGTCTGCAGAGCGTCTGAAATTCCTGTCTGAAAACAGACTTGGGGGTTACTTGTGTTTTAGGCTTTCCCCTTGGCGGCCAGGTAGGTGCACCCACACATGTGAGGTACCGTTTTCATCGGGACAACTGTGGGAATGCGGGACGGTAGGCCATGTGTTGTTGGGGAGGTGTTTCAATGGGTGAGCCGAGCGAAATGTGCGGAAAATGCATTTTTTTCCCACATTTCGGACTTTGCGGGGGTGTCTGGGTAATAAATTCTGGGGCGATTTGCCCAAATCATACCTCTGTGGATTCCCACGGGTGTCCTCTTTTTGGAAATGCATGGGGTTCCCTGTTTTCCTTGGTGACTTGGACACCCGAGACCCATATCTGTATGTTGTGCTGGTCGGCAGAGTGTCTGAAATTCCGGTCTGAAAACAGACTTGGGGTTATTTGTGTTTTAGGCTTTCCCCTTGGCGGCCAGGTAAGTGCACCCACAGATGTAAGGTACCGTTTTCATCAGAACACCTGTGGGAACGCGGGACGGTAGGCCACGTTTTGTTGTGGGCGTGTTTCGATGGGTGAGCCGAGCGAAATGTGCAGAAAATGTATTTTTTTCCCCACATTTCGGACTTTGCAGGGGTGTCTGGGTAATACATTCTGGGGCGATGTGCGCAAATCATACCACTGCGGATTCCCACGGGTGTCCTCTTTTTGGAAATGCATGGAGTTCCCTGTTTTCCTTGGTGGCTTGGACACCCGAAGCCCATATCTTTATGTTGTGCCGGTCGGCAGAGCGTCTGAAATTCCGGTCTGAAAACAGACTTGGGGTTACTTGTGTTTTAGGCTTTCCCCTTGGAGGCCAGGTAGGTGCACCCACACATGTGAGGTACCGTTTTCATCGGAACACCTGTGGGAACGCGGGACGGTAGGCCATGTGTTGTTGGGGGCATGTTTCGATGGGTGAGCCGAGCGAAATGTGCGGAAAATGCGTTTTTTTTCTCACATTTGGGACTTTGCGGGGGTGTCTGGGTAATAAATTCTGGGGCGATGTGCGCAAATCATACCTCTGCGGATTCCCACGTTGTCCTCTTTTCGGAAATGCATGGGGTTCCCTGTTTTCCTTGGTGGCTTGGACACCCGAGGCCCATATCTGTATGTTGTGTGCCGGTCGGCAGAGCGTCTGGAATTCCGGTCTGAAAACAGACTTGTGGTTACTTGTGTTTTAGGCTTTCCTCATGGCGGCCAAGTAGGTGCACTCACCCATGTGAGGTACCGTTTTCAATGGGACACCTGTGGGAACGCGGGACGGTAGGCCATGTGTTGTTGGGGGCGTGTTTCGATGGGTGAGCCGAGTGAAATGTGCCGAAAATGCGTTTGTTTTCCCACATTTCGGAATTTGCGGGGGTGTCTGGGTAATAAATTCTGGGGCGATGTGCGCAAATCATACCTCTGTGGATTTCCACGGTTGCCCTCTTTTTGGAAATTCATGGGGTTCCCTGTCTTCCTTGATGGCTTGGACACCCGAGGCCCATATCTGTATGTTGTGTGCCAGTCGGCAGAGCGTCTGAAATTCCGGTCTGAAAACAGACTTGGGGTTACTTGTGTTTTAGGCTTTCCCCTTGGCGGCCAGGTAGGTGCACCCACACATGTGAGGTACCGTTTTCATCGGGACACCTGTGGGAACGGGGGACGGTAGGCCATGTGTTGTTGGGGGCGTGTTTCGATGGGTGAGCCAAGCAAAATGTGCCGAAAATGCGTGTGTTTTCCCACATTTCGGAATTTGCGGGGGCGTATGGGTAATAAATTCTGGGGCGATGTGCGCAAATCATACCTCTGCGGATTCCCACGGTTGTCCTCTTTTTGGAAATGCATGGGGTTCCCTGTTTTCCTTGGTGGCTTGGACACCCGAGGCCCATATCTGTATGTTGTGCCGGTCGGCAGAGCGTCTGAAATTCTGGTCTGAAAACAGACTTGGGGTTACTTGTGTTTTAGGCTTTCCCCTTGGCGGCCATGTAGGTGCATCCACACATGTGAGGTACCGTTTTCATCGGGACACCTGTGGGAACGTGGGACGGTAGGCCATGTGTTGTTGGGGACGTGTTTCGATGGGTGAGCTGAGCAAAATGTGCGGAAAATGCTTTTTTTCCCCCACATTTCGGACTTTGCAGGGGTGTCTGGGTAATAAATTCTGCGGCGATGTGCGCAAATCATACCTCTGCGGATTCCCACAGGTGTCCTCTTTTCGGAAATGCATGGGGTTCCCTGTTTTCCTTGGTGGCTTGGACACCCGAGGCCCATATCTGTATGTTGTACCGGTCTGCAGAGCGTCTGAAATTCCGGTCTGAAAACAGACTTGGGGGTTACTTGTGTTTTAGGCTTTCCCCTTGGCGGCCAGGTAGGTGCACCCACACATGTGAGGTACCGTTTCCATCGGGACAACTGTGGGAATGCGGGACGGTAGGCCATGTGTTGTTGGGGAGGTGTTTCAATGGGTGAGCCGAGCGAAATGTGCGGAAAATGCATTTTTTTCCCACATTTCGGACTTTGCGGGGGTGTCTGGGTAATAAATTCTGGGGCGATTTGCCCAAATCATACCTCTGTGGATTCCCACGGGTGTCCTCTTTTTGGAAATGCATGGGGTTCCCTGTTTTCCTTGGTGACTTGGACACCCGAGACCCATATCTGTATGTTGTGCTGGTCGGCAGAGTGTCTGAAATTCCGGTCTGAAAACAGACTTGGGGTTATTTGTGTTTTAGGCTTTCCCCTTGGCGGCCAGGTAAGTGCACCCACAGATGTAAGGTACCGTTTTCATCAGAACACCTGTGGGAACGCGGGACGGTAGGCCACGTTTTGTTGTGGGCGTGTTTCGATGGGTGAGCCGAGCGAAATGTGCAGAAAATGTATTTTTTTCCCCACATTTCGGACTTTGCAGGGGTGTCTGGGTAATACATTCTGGGGCGATGTGCGCAAATCATACCACTGCGGATTCCCACGGGTGTCCTCTTTTTGGAAATGCATGGAGTTCCCTGTTTTCCTTGGTGGCTTGGACACCCGAGGCCCATATCTGTATGTTGTGCCGGTCGGCAGAGCGTCTGAAATACTGGTCTGAAAACAGACTTGGGTTTACTTGTGTTTTAGGCTTTCCCCTTGGCGGCCAGGTAGGTGCACCCACACATGTGAGGTACCGTTTTCATCGGGACAACTGTGGGAATGCGGGACGGTAGGCCATGTGTTGTTGGGGAGGTGTTTCAATGGGTGAGCCGAGCGAAATGTGCGGAAAATGCATTTTTTTCCCACATTTCGGACTTTGCGGGGGTGTCTGGGTAATAAATTCTGGGGCGATTTGCCCAAATCATACCTCTGTGGATTCCCACGGGTGTCCTCTTTTTGGAAATGCATGGGGTTCCCTGTTTTCCTTGGTGACTTGGACACCCGAGACCCATATCTGTATGTTGTGCTGGTCGGCAGAGTGTCTGAAATTCCGGTCTGAAAACAGACTTGGGGTTATTTGTGTTTTAGGCTTTCCCCTTGGCGGCCAGGTAAGTGCACCCACAGATGTAAGGTACCGTTTTCATCAGAACACCTGTGGGAACGCGGGACGGTAGGCCACGTTTTTTTGTGGGCGTGTTTCGATGGGTGAGCCGAGCGAAATGTGCAGAAAATGTATTTTTTTCCCCACATTTCGGACTTTGCAGGGGTGTCTGGGTAATACATTCTGGGGCGATGTGCGCAAATCATACCACTGCGGATTCCCACGGGTGTCCTCTTTTTGGAAATGCATGGAGTTCCCTGTTTTCCTTGGTGGCTTGGACACCCGAAGCCCATATCTTTATGTTGTGCCGGTCGGCAGAGCGTCTGAAATTCCGGTCTGAAAACAGACTTGGGGTTACTTGTGTTTTAGGCTTTCCCCTTGGAGGCCAGGTAGGTGCACCCACACATGTGAGGTACCGTTTTCATCGGAACACCTGTGGGAACGCGGGACGGTAGGCCATGTGTTGTTGGGGGCATGTTTCGATGGGTGAGCCGAGCGAAATGTGCGGAAAATGCGTTTTTTTTCCCACATTTTGGACTTTACGGGGGTGTCTGGGAAATACATTCTGGGGCGATTTGCCCAAATCATACCTCTGTGGATTCCCACGGGTGTCCTCTTTTTGGAAATGCATGGGGTTCCCTGTTTTCCTTGGTGGCTTGGACACCCGAGGCCCATATCTGTATGTTGTGCTGGTCGGCAGAGCGTCTGAAATTCCGGTCTGAAAACAGACTTGGGGTTACTTGTGTTTTAGGCTTTCCCATTGGCAGCCAGGTAGGTGCACCCACACATGTGAGGTATCGTTTTCATTGGGACACCTGTGGGAACGTGGGAAGGTACGCCATGTGTTGTTGGGGGCGTGTTTCGATGGGTGAGCCGAGTGAAATATGCGGAAAATGTGTTTTTTTTCCCTCATTTCGGATTTTGCGGGGGTGTCTGGGTAATAAATTCTGGGGCAATTTGCACAAATCATACCTCTGCGGATTCCCACGGGTGTCCTCTTTTCGGAAATGCACAGGGTTCCCTGTTTTCCTTGGTGGCTTGGACACCCGAGGCCCATATCTGTATGCTCGCCGGTCGGCAGAGCGTCTGAAATTCCGGTCTGAAAACAGACTTGGGGTTAATTGTGTTTTAGGCTTTCCCATTGGCAGCCAGGTAGGTGCACCCACACATGTGAGGTATCGTTTTCATTGGGACACCTGTGGGAACGCGGGACGGTAGGCCATGTGTTTTTGGGGGCGTGTTTCGATGGGCGAGCCGAGCGAAATGTGCGGAAAATGTGTTTCTTTTCCCACATTTTGGACTTTGCGGGGGTGTCTGGGAAATACATTCTGGGGTGATTTGCCCAAATCATACCTCTGTGGATTCCCACGGGTGTCCTCTTTTTGGAAATGCATGGGGTTCCCTCTTTTCCTTGGTGGCTTGGACACCCGAGGCCCATATCTGTATGTTGTGCTGGTCGGCAGAGCGTCTGAAATTCCGGTCTGAAAACAGACTTGGGGTTACTTGTGTTTTAGGCTTTCCCCTTGGCAGCCAGGTAGGTGCACCCACACATGTGAGGTATCGTTTTCATTGGGACACCTGTGGGAACGCTGGACGGTAGGCCATGTGTTGTTGGGGGTGTGTTTCGATGGGTGAGCCGAGTGAAATGTGCGGAAAATGCGTTTTTTTCCCCATATTTCAGACTTTGTGGGGGTGTCTGGGTAATATATTCTGGGGCGATATGCCCAAATCATACCTCTGCAGATTCCCACGGGTGTCCTCTTTTCGGAAATGCTTTGGGTTCCCTGTTTTCCTTGGTGGCTCGGACACCTGAGGCCCATATCTGTATGTTGTGCCGGTCGGCAGAGCGTCTGAAATTCCGGTCTGAAAACAGACTTGGGGTTACTTGTGTTTTAGGCTTTCCCCTTGGTGGCCAGGTAGGTGCACCCACACATGTGAGGTACCATTTTCATCAGGACACCTGTGGGAACGCGGGACGGTAGGCCATGTGTTGTTGGGGGAGTGTTTCGATGGGTGAGCCGAGTGAAATGTGCGGAAAATGTGTTTTTTTCCCACATTTCGGACTTTGCGGGGGTGTCTGGGTAATACATTCTGGGGCGATTTGCCCAAATCATACCTCTGTGGATTCCCACAGGTGTCCTCTTTTTGGAAATGCATGGGGTTCGCTGTTTTCCTTGGTGGCTTGGACACCCGAGGCCCATATCTGTATGCTGTGCCGGTCGGCAGAGCGTCTGAAATTCCGGTCTGAAAACAGACTTGGGATTACTTGTGTTTTAGGCTTTCCCCTTGGCGACCATGTAGGTGCACCCACACATGTGAGGTACCATTTTCATCTGGACACATCTGGGAACGCGGGACGGTAGGCCATGTGTTGTGTTTGTGTGGTTTTTATAACGTTTTGACCCTTTTGCTGGTGCCCTTCGTCACACAACCCTTTCTTTTCCCAAATTTGACCTACATTTAGTCGCTGCTTTAGGCACCATACTCTTTTGTAACCTGCACACGTCACCTACCCTTGAAAAGGTCTGTCTGTGCTCTTTCAAAAAATGTATGCTTGTCGTTCCTCACCACATTGGTAAGTGCATCTGTTCAGGCCGTGAGCGTAAAACTCCTGTGTACCATGGCTCAGTGTTTGGCTTGTGGTATTGCTTGTTTTGTAAAACACTACAAAAAATGTGTGCTTTCCTAACTGCAAGAGTCAGGGGAATGTAGCGGAGCATTGCTTTTCTCAAAATTCATAGAAGCCATTGCAGTACCAAGCGAACCATGTCCAACACATAACTTTTTTTTCTGTAATTTCCCCGCTTTTCCCCCAATCTATGGCATTTTCCCCTACCTAGTGTTTGCCTGACGTACACAAATCACCCCTTCCTAAACTTGGAATTTTGTCTACTTTTCAGAAATATATGCCTTTCCATCCTCCAATTCGGTTTTCCTACCCTTTTCTCCCATTCCGTCCATGCATTTCCAATTGTCAAAAATGGCCAAAATCGCCTACCTCTCATAAAACAGTTGATAACCACATCAAAATAATTGTTTTCTGTTTCCACTCAACCTTTTCCTGAAAGCCAGGAAATTGGGGAATTCAGCACAGCAAACCATTTGTTCCTAGCTCTTACAAGGAAAAAACCACATGCTTCTTTGTACATCATTTTATTGGCATTTTTTGAAAAAAACCCAAAATTTCGCCCTTTTTGCTTATTTTCTCTCACATCCCTACAGCGACCAAGGATTCCTGGGTGGCACTACGCCCGCCTACATGTGGGAAAAAAAGGAGCCAAATTTGGCTGAGATACTCATGTAACAAAAAAGTTACAAGCCATTGAATGGCCACATACCAAAATCACCAAAAAAGGCCCTGGCACTGGGGAGAAATACCCATGGCACTTAAAGGGTTACATGAATAAAACTTTGCACGCTTGGTGTTCTTTCTTTGCATTAAGTAGAAAAATGGGAGGGAAATCAGGTATAAGCAGAAAAAGCGGGGTGGTTTTAACCTGACGTAAATGAACTTTCAACAAAAGAGAGGCCACCTCGCTAGTTAGGTTATAGACACATAATTCGCTGGATATTGGTGGGATACTCACATCTGTGGGGGAAGTGCAAACCTAAAAAACAGAAGTCTTAGGAGAATTCAACCTGACTTCATCAGTAATTCTGTTTCAAAAGCAAATTTTAATATAAATAGTAATCATATAAAAACACATAAAAACTAACATAGAAAACTAACTAAAGTGACAAGTGCTTCATAGACAGTGCTTGGTATTCATAATCAAGGAGAAAACTGTATCTCTGCTATGAGGTACTCTACTAACCTCAAATGTACAGGTCAACATGTAAACAGTTCTTGAATACTTGTAACATTCATTCTTCGCTGAACATTAAACCTCACAATATATACATATAGATACCCTTGTTGAACAATGTCTCTAATTGTGATGCCTCAGTAACCATATATTTAGAGTGCATCAAGGTTAATTGATACTCATTTAGATACTACTCAGTTGTATCTGTATAGACCCAACATGTTTCGTTCCTTCCAAAATTCAAACTAGTTGTAGGAACTTCTTCAGGGGGATAGTTGAGCCAAGGCCTACAAACGCCCTTGACCCAATTGGTGATGGTATTAGATGGACACTTGAAGACTTGATGTTGACATAACAGTGTGAGTTTGCGGATGGTTTATCCCTTTGGGTGCATAATAGACGTGCCAAAACCACTTCGTTGGTGTTGAGTACCGAGAAGTGGATCCAGTGTGAACCGTTTCTCAGTGTCGGTTAAGCATCTTCAGGATAGTGCACTTTGCTACTAAGTCGCAGTTCAAATTGGAGCCTTGACTTGTGTTCGAGCGTTGGTACTGCTGGTGCTCCTCTCACCGCGAATGCCTTCACGGGGAGAGGAGCACCAGCAGTACCAACGCTCGAACACTTGCTGTGATCATCTATTAACAGTTTGATCTACAATCCTGCTCACTTGATGTCACGCATGAAAAATCTCTAGTACTGCTACCACAACAAATTACGCATTTAAACTAGAGACACAAGTCAAGGCTCCAATTTGAACTGCGACTTAGTAGCAAAGTGCACTATCCTGAAGATGCTTAACCGACACTGAGAAACGGTTCACACTGGATCCACTTCTCGGTACTCAACACCAACGAAGTGGTTTTGGCACGTCTATTATGCACCCAAAGGGATAAACCATCTGCAAACTCACACTGTTATGTCAACATCAAGTCTTCAAGTGTCCATCTAATACCATCACCAATTGGGTCAAGGGCGTTTGTAGGCCTTGGCTCAACTATCCCCCTGAAGAAGTTCCTACAACTAGTTTGAATTTTGGAAGGAACGAAACATGTTGGGTCTATACAGATACAACTGAGTAGTATCTAAATGAGTATCAATTAACCTTGATGCACTCTAAATATATGGTTACTGAGGCATCACAATTAGAGACATTGTTCAACAAGGGTATCTATATGTATATATTGTGAGGTTTAATGTTCAGCGAAGAATGAATGTTACAAGTATTCAAGAACTGTTTACATGTTGACCTGTACATTTGAGGTTAGTAGAGTACCTCATAGTAGAGATACAGTTTTCTCCTTGATGATGAATACCAAGCACTGTCTATGAAGCACTTGTCACTTTAGTTAGTTTTCTATGTTAGTTTTTATGTGTTTTTATATGATTACTATTTATATTAAAATTTGCTTTTGAAACAGAATTACTGATGAAGTCAGGTTGAATTCTCCTAAGACTTCTGTTTTTTAGGTTTGCACTTCCCCCACAGATGTGAGTATCCCACCAATATCCAGCGAATTATGTGTCTATAACCTAACTAGCGAGGTGGCCTCTCTTTTGTTGAAAGTTCTTTCTTTGCACCTTAACAAGGGATGATTCAGCTTTGCACGTTCACTGCCTTCAAGAATAGATAACCGACCTCGGCTGCCTCAACTTTGATACCAGGCCAGATAGCCTCGCCATTCGTTTCCAGGATCTCAGCTTATTCTTGCAGCAACACAGTTCTCGCCTTTTCTCTCCATGGGTCCTGGCTTACTAAATTCAAGACACCAATGATTAGATATAATATGATATGATAGGTTATTTATAACACACTTAATACCCGGAGGTTTCTAAGAGTGGACCCGGGGATTGAACCTGTGGTGCTCTGTGACGCCTTGCTTCCAAGACGAGCACGTTGCCCCTGAGCTATCCTCCCGAATGTCCAGTTTCTATACAATGGCGACTTCGCCTGCAGTCTATTCACTACAAATAGCCAGCTTATAAAATTACTTAATCTACTTGTGTTACAGGATCTGTACAGTTATTGAACAGCTTGCATTTTCAGCAGTGCTTTGCACACATGCAATCTTCTCTTTGCATATGAAAGTTCACTCGATTCTTAACTTCGTCATCGGTTTCTGCATTCTACTCAGCCAGAATCCTTAGGGTGCCACACTCGTCTTTCATGATGTCACCAGCTTCTCTTTTAGCTTATTTTCATATTCCTTCAGGGAGTTCCTCCCTCAGAGTTTCATCTCTTCTGGGATGCATTTGATAGGGTTTTCTAGGAGGATACCTTCTTTTGAATACTCGCCGTGGTATGGTCACAACTGCTGGTGTTAAGCATTGAATAATCTTAGGCTTCCAACATACAAGCGGTAGGGGGGCGGGATTGCCTGCAGAGGCATGCAGCTACTGCTCTACAGTCACATGAATCCCTTTTTGTATCCAAGAACATAACCATTTTAAGAACATTGTGGTTATTACTGGCCGTACCACCCAGATTCATTACTCAGGGTGCTGCATCTTGATATCTTTGCTTATTCTGTGCTTTTCCTCAAGGGTGGGTTTTGTGTAGTGTTTTTCTAGTTAGTTGTTATTGTACATAGAGTGTTTAATTATAGCACATATATTTGTATAGAACCTTGAACGGACATTCCTTTATTTTGGACTGGTTTACTTTGCTGTTTGGGTTGCTATTGAACCACATTCACACCCCTCTTGAGAATATATCTTTCCCTCAGCCTATGTTACTACAACAGGCAAATAAGGTATATCTTTTAATTGTCCCTGTTTTATCGTTATGATTGTGTTAGCTCTTGGCTTTTAGAATTGTTAGGGCTGAGTAGGTGCTTTAGCCTCTACTCACCCTTGTACGCCTGAATGGCAGAAGTCAATTCATCACACCCTTATTCCCAGTTATTACAGTAAGGCTAGGCACTGTAGAATGAGTTGATCCGATAAAAACCTATTTAACCACTCACAGCATAGGTTTGTCTGATTCCTTTACACTGAGTTTTCATAGCAGCGCCATACTGAAATATGCCCAATAAAATTGACAGGCCACCTGACATACAGTTAGCATAGCAGCACCAGATGTCATTACATGCAGCTACCACAGTATGACCATTTTCCCGTTGGAGCAGGAGGACAAGATCCCATTACATCCAGTTACTAGAACAAGGCAAGATTGTATAGGCCCATTTACCACAGCAGTGCTAGATTCTTTTATGCCCAATGATACCATCACAGTCAAGTATTCCATTATGCAATATAACAAACCAGCACCACATTCCATTATGACAATCTAGCAAATTAAGGCCACATTACAACTCTCTGTGAGAATAGCGAGACAAAGTTGAAGTATTCTCAGTTAGCTTTGAAGTCCAAATTTCATAATATCCGGTGAGCACGGTAAAATGATAGAGGTGACTAAACTTGCACAGGCACCCCAATCGTCTAAGGTGCCATGTAGAGAATTATTGATGGTGCTGGGAAGCCATTTGCTCTTTTTCCAAGATCCTTGATTCTGCTTTGACTCACATATGGATGGGGGGGTATTCAAGGCAGCAGTAGTGCAGGAATATTGGAGCACTACTTATCAGATCTACCCCCACTGGGAAAGATTCTCCCCTCAAGAGAGAAGTGACTAAATCCCATGATTCGTCCCACCAGACAATCCTACAACATGCGCTCCTTTGAAATGTGGTACTACAACAAACACTCCCATGTGACACGATCCTAAGATACATGCTCTTACAAGACATGCTTCTACGACAAGTACTTACAAAGTTTGCACGTACAACAAATGCTCCTACGACAAATGCTCCTGAGACATGCATACCAACAACATGGGGTCCTACAACACACCATCTTACCACACACTCCTAAGGCACATGCTGCTATGACAAGTTCTCCTACTACACACACTCGTACTCTTATGACAAGCTCTTAGCACACAAGGTCCTGTGGCCCTCACTCCTATCACATATGATACATGTGCTCCTATGATAAGTGCTCCTGCGGCATGCACTTTTACAACACACACTCCTACACGACACCCTCTTACCAGAAACTCCTACAGCATGTGCTCCTACCACAAACACTCTTACAACATCTACTCTTATGACAAGCTCTAAGTACACAACCTCCAATAACCCAAGCTATGACATATCCTATAATATGCACTGCTGCAACATATGCTCCTACAACACTTTCTTACCATACACCCCTATGACACGCATTCCCATGACACATGGTCCTACAAAACCACACTGTTACAACACACGCTACCACAACAAGTGCTCCGGTGACACACACTGCTGCGATATGTGCTCCTACAACACATACTCGTACAACACACAATCTTAGGAGACATGCTCTATATATATTTAGTGCATGGCCAGAATTAATGTGCATCTGTCATGTGAACTGTGCTCAGAAGGCATGAGTTTCACAGTTCATAAATTATGACATTGCATCTTATGGACACTCACATGAAAGTCAGGGCTAACTTTGATGTCAGCTTTTAGATGGAATCAATGTGCACAAACTGAACGAAAAGGCATGATAGTTTTATATTTCATATATTACGCTACTCGTACAACATGTGCTCCTACAACACGCCCTCTTATCACACACTGCTATGACACACACTCCTACAGTACACATTCGTCGACAAGCTCTTAGTACACAAGTCCCTACAACTCAGACTTCTATGACATATGCTACTACATGTGCTCCTACTACACATGCTTCTACAACACCCTCTTGCCATACACTCCTAATAAAAGTGCTCCTACGACACATGCTACTATGACATGCACTCCTATGAAAGCGCTCTTAGGTTACATCAACAAAAACTTAAAGTCTACAAACATTAGAAATAATATTGTTATGGTAGCAACTTAACACACTTTATCTCTAAATTTAAAAATATATTGTATTAAAACCAAATAGCATGGTAACCTTAACTCACCTTGTTTTTGATTTTCAATATTTTGTTTCTGATACAAAATGTTTTGAAACTAATGTAATGTGTTTGTGAATATATGTTTTTATTTATTACAAACTTTGTACTGTTATTTATGTTTTTAATGTGTATTACATTTCCAATGCTTTTGTTATTTAAATATTGCCTTATTTGCTAAATTTAATTCACAACACATATACATTTTTGCATATTTTTGTATGCAAAGTACAGTACCTAAATAATGTTACTAATATTGTAAATGATAAATGTTGCGTATATGTTTATTTATATGTAATGTATTGCAGTGAACAGTTCATGTATAATTTGTTATTGTAAATATATGGTTAATTTACTTCTATTTTTGTAAAACTGTTCTGCATCATTTATTTATTTGCACTTTTTTGGAGGAATCAGGCTTAATTTTAGTTTATAATAATATAGTTATGTTAGGCAAACTTATATAGCGCACGGTCGTCCAAGGGCATCATGGCGCTGGAGAGGGAGAGACAAGAACCACAGAGACAGAAAAGCCTTATATATTTTGAAGTACAAATACGTTTATACTTTGTTTTAACATTTAGTATAGGTTTACATTTAATCTTCTTTTCAACAGTATTACATTTTGTATAATTACTTGTTTGTATCAACAAAACATTTAGTATAGGTTTACATTTAATCTACTTTTCAACAGTATTACATTTTGTATAATTACTTGTTTGTATGCATGTCATTATTATTTTATGAAAATATTGTATGTTTTTATGTTTGTGGGTGGTTTAAGGTTAACATGATATTTGGTTTTAATATACTTGTATGTATCGATAAATACTATTATGTTTTACCTTAACATTATTATTTCTAATATTTGTAGACTTTCTGTTTTTGTTGGTTTGATTAACTCTTTTGTAAAAAAAAACATTTTTCACATAATTTCTTTCAGGTAACGTCATTGTTTTTGTTTTTGTAGTGCTAAGGAGTGCATTTTTTTGCTTATAGTTGTGTAATGCACATAATCTACATGCCATGAACATGTGGTTTAGAATATGTACATTTTATTCTAAGCGTGCATTTAATGCCTGTGTATATTTTGTATAGAAGCTGTGCATTAATTTTAAGCATGCGTAATGTACATACTCCACATGTCTGTGTGCATTTTGGATAGAAGTGGTACATTTATCCTGAGTTCACCTAATGTACATATGTTGTTCCTGTAGGAGCCACCTTTCACAGTTAAGAAATAGAACTACAACAAAAATCTATTCGACTCCATCTACTTTACATTTCTCAGTAAAGTACATAGACTTAATACGTTTTTCCAACATTTCCATTAGCATTTTGTGTTGTGCTAATGGAAATAATGTGATGTTCATCCCCCGATTCAGAGACTGGAACAGGGGATAACAGCGCGGCAGCCCAAGTTAGCAGCCCAAGTGAAGTGTGTCTGTGCGTGCCCTGATGTCTGTGGGCTTCGGCGCATTATAAATAAATAAATACATAACAAGGGCTCCAGACCATTATCCTCCATCCCAAAGCGGGAACCCGGGGTGCTAAAAAAATAGATTTTTCTCCCTACACCGGGATGCCTGCAGTGTCCCACTGTAGGAAGGAAGGATTCCTTCCTACAGCAGGAAGGAAAATCTTTTTCGAAGATGGCCACCATGGAAAGAAAAGGTGGGGCTCTGTACAGAGTCCTCTTCCCTTTCCATGGTAGCCTGCAGAAACCTATGACCATATTACCACAAGCAAATTTTTCCTCTTTCAAACCTATCCCACTTCCGAATAACTTTACCACATAGCCGGTCCCAGGTGGACATGGCCACTTTAATTTGTCATCCCTCATGGTTATGGACAGTAGCCAGATTGTCCGGGTCATGACCTTATGCCATGACCCAGACTATCTGGCCACTGCCCATAGCCACAGACTATACCTCAGTCACCAAAGGTATATCACAATTTTTTGTCCCTACATTAAGACACTGCAAAACCATGCGTTAAGGTCCTTGCCAGTGCTCTTTACACAAGTTTGCTGGAAATCCACCCATGTTTTATTTTTTCAAAAGTATCAAAATGTAAGTACATACAATAGTCATATAACTTAACCGCCACTTGACATAATACATTCAGACTTTACACAAACATTCGAGGTTGGGTCTATAATTTTTCTGAAACCTTGTGTCTACATTCGTCAAATGGCAACAAAGTTATAAGTCATCTACAAATGTTGAGACCCCCCCTTTAATTTCGCCCTCTCTTGACATGATCCCACCAAACTTTACATATACATGTATATCTAGATCTAAAATCTTTTTGCAAACGTTTGTGCAAATTCTCCGAATGGCACCACATTTATAAGCCTTTACAATATTTTGGGAACCCCCTCTAATTTTGTTCCCTCTTGACAAAACAGCTTCACACTTTCCAAAGCCATTCAGAATCAGGTCTAGAATACAATTCAAAAATGTCATGCAGTTTCATTGAGTGGCGCCAAAGATATAAGCCATCCAAAAACTGCTTTTCACCAACCCAGTAATGCAGATATAGGCATAGATGTCCCCGAACATCTGAAGTGTTCGCGAACATCACAGGACTGTACCTAAACGGACTTCAGGGATGAAAAACACAATTCTTTTTGGCTTCTTACGGTCATATCCCATCCCAGCCTCATCACCCCCCACCACCCCAGACATTGTTTGATGAGTTTGAAAAGTGCAATGTTGTGTTTTTTAATTGGTTTTTACTGCAATGTTCGCAGACACTGGGGGAGTTCCGTGAATCCAACATGGCAGGGGTTTCCAAAAATCGGACGCATTTCATGCTTTTCACCATCCATTCAGCAGGGGCCCCTGGACCGAACAGGGAAGTGAGTCAGCGGACCGAACCCAGATATCACTAATTTCTTTTGACCTACTTTTGGGGCGTTTTAAGAAAAACTACTTGCCGGATTTACATCAAATTTACAAAAGCACACTTTCGGGAACAAACCATCGCTCATGCCGCAAATTTGGTGAAAATCCGTCCAGTGGTTTGGGCTGTAGACATGAGCAAAAAAAATGTTCAATTGTGCCTATGGAAAAACAAAATATTTGCAACCACAACTTCAACTTTGCCCCCCTTGATAAAACCTCACCAAACTTGTCAGAATAATTTAGAGGGGGCCATGCACTTTATTTGCAAAATTTGGTAAGGATTCGTCGAGGGGGAGCAAGGTTATAAGCCTGCAACCTTGAAATTCAGCAGTTGTTGGAAGTGATGATCATCTTAACTCAGTGTCCCCTGTTGATGACCGCTAGGATCTAATGATGTGTTATTTATATAGCAATTATGCCTAAGCACTTTCCATAGAACACATATGCATACCATACCACCCAACCTGAGTTGGTACTCATTTATCCACCTCAGAAGGATGAAAGGCTGAGTTGGCTTTGCCGGGTTTTGAACCTGGGACCTGCAGATAACACATTGATCATATCAGCAAGTGGACAACCTACTGAACTATCATATCGGCCTCTAATTGTTTATGTCATTGTATTGTGAATCCGATCTGTTATGTATGTACTCAGGGGCTTTGCAACAGGGAGGACGCTGAGTTAAAATGATCATCACCTCCGGCGTTTGCTGGATTTCAAGGGGTTTCTTTTGTTATATCTAACTAAAGTTTTTCAGTGAATTTCAAGGGTTTTGTTATACCATAGTTCATTCAAGGGCCACTAGCCATGGCCAGTGCCTATTGCACCAATAGGTTTCTTTAGGACCCACTAGCCATGATCTTCAGCCATGGCCAATGTACATGTTCCACCTAGGAACATGTACATTGGCCATAAACATATAGGTTTCTTTGATGACCACTAGCCATGTCCTTTTGCCCTGGCCAGTGAGCATGGCCTTTGACCATGTTTTAAAACACTAGGTTTCTTTCAAGCCCACTACTCATGGCCTTCCGCCATGACCACTGTACCAATTGCACCAATAGGTTTCCTTGGTGCCCACTAGCCAAGGCCTTTGGCCGTCGTCACTGTGCATGTTGCAACAATAGGTTTCTTTGGGGCTCACTGGCCAGGGCCACTGTTACAAAGATCCATTTCCCCCTACCTAGCAGATGTGATCACAACTGATGACTGCATTTATTTTGTTTCCTCTGTTTCCATTACCCGATAATCCCCTGGTAGTTACTGCAGTAACCTAGCAAGATTCACCTGAAATTCCCCCAATAATGCGAAAAATGTCTGAACTGTATCTGGCTCCCCAGACCACCTCCAATTTCTCATGATGTCCTCCCCATCCCACCGCGCTGCCTGATGCAATTCCAACCTTTTTCCTCCTCCAAATTGCTTTGAATTTCTGCATTTCCCCGATGTTACCGTGATAATCGCTTGCACGAAGCAAAAAGAAAGCAGGTTTTCATTTCTGAAAAGCCTCCTTGCTGCAAAGCGCAATGGGAGCTAGAGCTATAATTTTGGGAGAAAAGGGAACCCCCTTCCCCATAAAATATTTTAAAAACTACTTGACAGAATAACATCAGACCTCTCCCAGAAATTGAGTCAATGCTTCATGACCAAGTTGTTTCTTTTTTGGTCCAATTCCTGTGATGTTTGCACTGCGCTGCACAGAAATGTGGACTTTTTCTCTATTGGAAAATAAATGGGTGTAGGCCGATAACAGTGTTTTTTTTCTTTCTTAATGTTTTACATTTTTTGACGAATGTCCAGTCTGGGGGCGCCTGCCACAAACATTTTGTTTGAAAATATCAGCCAAAACCATCCTGCAAGTCAAAGATTTTAGCAATTACATTTTCGGGTTTCTCATGGAACTAGTGTGATCGCCGCAATACAATATATAATATGTATATATTAAATGGTTTCATGCATTAGTCCTTCCTGAACATTGTTTCTACCTTAACAAAAGGCCGCTAAATATAAAGGTAAAAAAATGCTGCGTGCTTCCTAAAAGTAGACAGCTATTTTGCAATAAAAACAACAACAAAAATCAATGGTTGCCAAAAGGAATTGCTGCTGTAATAATGTAAAAAGAATCAGGGTATCACTTATGGTTTCAGGTTTATAAAACATTGTTTTCATCTTTGCTCTGCAAATTCACACACGATAATCTGTTCTCAACTTGGGTGACTGCGTAAAGTACAGTGTAGTTCCCGGTTTTGTGGTATGAGTACTGTGCCTTCTGTAGCAGCTTGAAGCAATTGATCAAGATGGAGTTGGGTCTGAAGGAGGGATCCACTAGGGGTTTAATGTTGGCAACCAACGCCTCGTCAGATCATTGATCTTCCCTATGAATGAAAGAGCAGGAGCTGTTTGGAGACACCAGCTGCATACCACACAACCTGCTGACCCTCGGCGCACATCAAAAATGTGGACAGCTATCAAAACAGCCGTTTAAGAGGCATTTCATTTTGAAACAGATCATTTGCGAAATCCATCCATCAACTTTGTAATCTTCTGAAATGGATTACTAATAACTCCACGAAGCTAAAGGTCCATATGTGCTTCGTCCATAGACACCAGTTCTCACACACGCACACCACATGCACAGAACTGCATATGCATTCAAGAAAGGTCCAGTGGTTTTTGAAATAGCTTTTACTTCTCAGTTAGAAAAGGGAAAATGATAACCACTTGTGAAATGGACTGGTTACAATTGAGTCAGCAAATGGGTTCATAATGCGTGCGAGCTTGCATTTGGGTATATCCCTTCCAAAACATTAGAGACGTTGGCAATGCGTGTGCTCCTATATGCCACTAACATTTCAAATTGCATTTCGTGAAGCAGACATTATTGAGGCATATGTTAAGCTTCAGTTTTCTGGCAGACCTCCTGCACACGAATCGTACATGAACTCTGATGCCAAACAGATGATCAGCACACAATAAATAAATTATGATTGGGCCATCTCATTTTGGCTTCGCTCTCTCATTGGGTGATTGCTTCTTAGCGTTCCAAGTGGAGCATGGATGCCACACAATATGTGCCTCCACGGGCGGAAAATTGCAATTCTGTACTGTTTGGTGGCATGATAAATTGTTGCATCCACTGTTGGGTCTGAGACACTGAGTGCAGCAGTGGAGACTCGTGTATTACAGTTCAAGTCCCAGATCCTCCTCCCACCTCCATTTCCAGTTCCGTCAACAGCTCCTGGACGATCCAGATGTTGGCGAAGCCAGGCATAGAGATCAAGGGCTGCAGCATTTTAGTATGAGAGGTGCAGGATACCGTGGGAATTGTACATACACCTTAAACTGTGTGTGTTTTGTCATGATCACAGAAGACATCCATGAACTGCCCTCCAGCAAAGAGTTTCACGGTTTCCATCTGGAAAAAAAACACAAACATAAGTGAAGGCACACGAACAACTGTTGCACCAGGTCCCCTTTACCTTCAAGTACATAAGCAAATCCCAGCCTGGTGCCTATGTTCCTACCTCAATGTTCCTTCCCCAAACTCCTCCACATGTGCACATTTTCCCAGCACTCCATTCTTCCTTACTCCTTCACACTATTCTTTTTGAACCCTTGTTTCTCCTTTTGGGAAATCTAGCATGCGGTTTCTCTCTGCTCCTGTCTCTGTGCATGGGTTCCTGGGTGAATGTAATGTTAGTGTGTGTCTGTGTGATGTCACTTATGGAATGTGTTCACCTGAGTGTTCCACCCAGGACCATTGGGCACCGGTGAGTTCCTCCATGGACATAGTCATTTATTTATACGTTATACTTAATACAGGACCTTGGAACTTACCAGAAACTCCAGAGAACTTCCTGAGTACAATTGCATTTCAGGAACCTGTAAATCTCTCTCTCTCTCTCTCTCTCTCTCTCTCTCTCGCTCTATATATATATATATATATATATATACCTACCCCTCTGAATATACATACCCCGCTTGCGCCAGGTAAATAGCGTAGAAAAAGCACCCCCCTGTGGCGTGGGCTGCCTATGGGGCATGCCCAGGGTGGATGGGGTGCCTGCGTTGTATTTGGGTGGTGTGTGTGAAGCATCACACGCGATAGGCCTTGTGCTAGTGGGGTACGTGTATTCTGGGGGTGCGTGGTACATTTTACATGCGTTAGGCCTTGTGCGAGTGGTACGTGTATTTCGGGGATGCACGCGAAGTATCACATGCGATAGGTCTAGTGCGAGCGGGGTATGTGTATTCTGAGGGGTGCGCAGGGAGTTTTACATGCATTTTCGCTGCCGCGGGAGGGTATGTGTATTCTGGGGGTGCGTGGGATGTTTTACACGCGATAGGCCTTGGCCGAGAGGGGTACGTGTATTCTGAGGGGTGCACAGGGAGTTTTACACGCATTTTCGCTGCCGTGGGAGGGGTACGTGTATTCTGAGGGGTGCGCAGGGAGTTTTACATGCGTTTTCCCTGCCGCGGGAGGGGTACGTGTATTCCTGGGGTACCCCAACATGAATTGGCAGTGTGTGTCCTCCCAGGTGTGCCCTCTCCCCCCTCCCCAGGCCCTGCAGGCAGCCCACAACACGGGACTACCCTGCACCCCTGGCCATGCCCCGCAGGCAGCCCATCCACCCTGGCCATGCCCCCCAGCCAGCCCACATGTCACCATGCACAAGTGAGCACCGACACATGTCCCCCCCACATCCCCACCCACCCAGCAGTGACAGGCACCTGCCAGCAGGCCCTGACTCATGTTCCCCCACTCACCCACCCAGCAGTGACAGCCACCTGCCAGCAGGCCCCGACTCATGTCCCCCCACCCACTCACCCACCCACCAGTGACAGGCACCTGCCAGCAGGCCCCGACTCATGTTCCCCCAGCCACCCACCCACCCAGCGGTGACAGGCACTTGCCAGCAGGCCCGACTCATGTCCCCTCACCCACCCAGCAGTGACAGGCACCTACCAGCAGGCCCCGACTCATGTCCCCCCCAACACGTCATCACCATCCACAATCATGGGCCTTATGGCCACCCAAATCACACCCCACGCCACCCCAGTCCAAACACACAACCAAGTATTACATCCACCCCACATTGAAATCCCCATCACATGATACATCCCAAATGGCAAGTATGCACATCAACACATTTCCGTCACACACACACAATGGGTGCATTTGATTGAGAAAACACACATCGTGACATGCATGAAACCAAAGAGAGAATACCACACATTGAAGTATGAAATAAAAATGTATTAAACACAAAAGCAAGGGAATGAAATGAAACACACAATAATGGAAATAATTAAGAAAAAAGCTGCATGTCCAAATTATAAAAAGATAAATGTGTGCAAGCAGAATCCAAATCAATCCAAAAGCACATGGGTCCAAAGTGTCTGTCCGTCAAAACAATTCCAAAGTGAAAAAATAAGACAAAACCATTGATCCATGGAACATAAACAAAATAAGTGAAATCCAGTGTTGAACTACATACAAAGTACAAATCCAGGGTCCATGAGCCCAACCATAGAAAGCAAACCTACAAAAAACCCTACCTAATGAATAACTATATACAAAAAGGTAGGGCATTGTCCAAGCACCCCAAAAGAAATAAAAACAGAAAGGTAACCTAACACTAATTAACTATATACAATGGTGGCGGGCAAGTCCTACGGCTCACTCTGTGATGTCCCGGGCCATGGCATCATCGAACTCCTTGTCGATGTCCCGTAGGCGGGCCTCTCCCCTGTCCCCGAGGTCTCGCAGGGATGCAGTCATGGTCTGTTCCAACTCCCTGCGAGTTGCCTCGAGGCACTCAGCCCACCTTAACGCCCTGCGCATGGAGAATTATGCCCTGACCATAGTGAGCCATGCCTCTTCCGCCCGCCGCCACTCTGCATCTATCCGCTGGCCCAACCGCTGCCACACGGAAGACACTCCCATTCCAGGGTCCTCCTGCCCTCCGGCCAATGCCTGCCCCTCTGATGTTGATGTCCCCGAGCCATCATCGCTCTCACCTTGAGCCTGCTGCTGCTGTCCATGTGCTCTGCCCGATGATGCCGGCACATCCTCCATCTGCTGGTCTCCAGTTGGTGGGGTGTCCACCCCTGCTGGACTTCTGACTCCCGACTGTGACAGGGATGTGATCTTCACCAAGCTGGCTGCGTTGGTAGGGCCAGGTCCACAGGGGGCCCTGGTGGAATCTGGGCCGGAAGACGGCAGGGAGAACGACTGGCGCATAGTCTCCACAGAGGAGGAGAGTGCCGCCAGAGTGCCCGACACATGTAGGAACCCACCGACCAGGGTCCCTCCCAATTGTGCCACGTTGCCACGCAGCTCTTCATGATGGCGTGCGTGGTCCCCCCAGGAAGCATGCACATCATCAGGAATATCACACATGCGCAACACGACACCAATCAGGACGGAGCCCATATGGTCATGGGTCTCCTCGTCCACAGGTAGCGGAGTGCCAGCTGACATGGGCCTCCCCCCTACCTCCGGACGGGCCTGGGACGGGGAATCCCTGCTGGTGCATGGTGGTGCAGTCACAGGGTCAGGGACAGTGACATGCACAGGCCCCTCTGCGGCGACCTGTGCTGCCTACTGACCCTGGCCCTGGACTGCACCACTTGCACCAGTGGTACCACCCCCACCAGGCCCCATGTGTGGCTCAGTGGTGGCCTCCTCCTCCTCTGTGTAGACCACCAACCTGGATGGCTCTGCACCGACTTCCGCCATCGCAAGCCCCTGTGGGGGCTCACCCAGCCCTTCCACTGCAGCCGTAGTGGCAGACGCGGCACCAGTCCCCTCGCTCCCGGATGGTGGTAATTCCTGGGAGGGTTGCTGGGGCTTGCATCGCCGGCCGGTGGAGGCATCCCCACCGCTTTGCTCCACAGCGCCGTCTTCGCCCTCTTCTTCACTCGACGCTGTGTAGAGGGAGACATAGAACACAAGCATCAGAGTACTGTACAATAGTCCCCTAGACAGGAAGCAATAGCACATGAGTGGCACTGTCAAACGTCACTTCCATCCTTTCCCTCCAGAACACATGGGTCAATGCAGGCAACACACAAGCAGAAACAGGCACGGCGCATGCAATCAACATTAGAATCCATGTACTAGGGCCTCTATTGACATGAATGTTGTCTTCAAACTCACATGCTTCATGGGTCATACTGTTCCCATGCACACACATCACCAGAGGCTCATGCATCGGGCCTCGTACACCAGAGACACAGTGGATACAAGGATGACTAGACTGCATCAGTGAATCAACACATCATCACGGACATGTGTCATGCATCCATGGCATTTCAAAGTCACACACACACTACTCAGACACAGACATGTACACCATGCATGTCCATGACAGCAGCACTCATCTCTCACACCCCAACCATGCCCAAGAACAGCGACAGGCATGCATTCATGTGTGCATTCAGCATGCTACTCCCCATGTTGCATTGTAACACATGCACCATCCATGTGGTTCACGCATGACTGGTCTCACATGCAGCACCATGATGTCCCTGCACACACACATCCATACATGGCCTATGTCACACATATAGGCAAGTAGCTGACTACCAGCACACTGCAACATACCCTGTTTCACACAGCAATGCATGGCCACTTACCGCTGAACTCCAGACGGGTCTGCCTCTGAAGGATCTGGATGTGGAGTGCTAGGTTTATGCATTCCAGGACCCTCGTCTGGATGTTGGTCAGGCTGACCCGGCAGCCCTCTGCATCCTCTGCCTTCAATAGGCGCTGGGCCTTGCTGAGGGTCCTGGACCTGAAGTCCTCCCAGCGCTTCCGGACGTGTTTGATGTCGCGGTTGCCACCCCCTCCATGTTGATGGCAACCACTACATCCTCCCAGATCCTCTCCCATCCTTCCTTGTTGGCGTGCAATGGTGTGAAGAGGGCATCCTAATGCCCCAGAACTTGGTCCACCAGGATACCAACTTCCTTATCTATGAAGATGGTAGCCCTCTGCCTCTCTGGCTGGGGGTCGCCAGTGGTCTCAGATGGTGTTTGCCCCGACATGGTGACCCCCAAGGCAGGTGTGGGTGGGCAACTGGGTCCTGGGGCTGGGCTGTGGAGCGATGGTATACCAGTCAGGAGTTTTCTGTTCCAGCAGGGGTGGACACAGAAACTGGACCCCTGCAGATGGCTGACGTGCAGGCACCAAATAGCAGGGCACGTGGGCAGCAGATGGCAGGTGGTGAGCATGCTCGGGGATCTGGGGGGCAGGAAAATGGCCTTCTGGGCAGGAGCGTGGTCTTCCGTGTGTTGTCGTGTGGCCAGCTTGATACGGAGTGATTTGGCACGGGAAAAAACTGCACGTCAGCGTGTAATTGGAGGAAAGGCCCTTAGCGCGTATGCGCACGGGCGTTTCCCTTGTGACGGGTGCATAGTGATTCAGCACGTGAAAAAACAGCATGTCCGCGTGTTAATTTGCGTGATCCGAGGAAAGGGTCTAAGCGCTTAAGTGACGTAACATGCGCAGGTGTTTCCCTGGCACGGGTTGAGGGTCCCACGTGGGTTTCCATCGCTCTGTGCATGCTTTTCATTGAATGCGGTGCGTGTGTTTTCCAGGCGTTGGGGTTCACACGCGATTACTTCACAGCGGGTGGGTGATGGCTACTCATTCTTCTTCTACAGGCAAGGCAGACAGTGAGTTGCAAACGCTATTTTTCACACTGGGGGTGTCCATGTTTGTTTTATAGCCCTTTTTTCATGGGCATACTAGCCTGCGTGTTGATCGCATATGTATTTTTGGGGCTCCTGGCTCCCACTGCGTACTGCGTGTGTTTTTTTACACGCACATAGGCAACAGGGGTCGCTTACCTCTTTTTCTTGCTTTTCGGGGATGCCTGTGCATTGCGTGACACGTCATTTGTCCTAGGGGGCCACTGAATGGGACATTCATCGTAGCTGTATTTACGTGTTTTTTGTTTGCGCACACTTTTGTAATGCGCAGGGATGATGCCACCTGCCGTGTCGCGGACCTGTTTAGGCCTGTGCGTGTCTTTGGCCGTGCGTGGGTTTGCCCTATTCGATTCCATGAATACGTGTGGTTCGCCTGCGTGTGGGCGTTCTGTGTACTTCCCAGCAGTACATCCCCAGTTATGCACTTATTTTCACGCATTGTTCCCCATTCTGTGCGTTATGCCCCGTGTTCTGCCCCCTTTTTGATGTGTGCGCTAACGTTGTGCGTTTTCGCTGTGCGCCTCGCAAACGGCGTTCTGTATGTTGCAATGACGTGTGCGCCCATGTGTGCCACGCACGGATTTGGCGCTCATCCAGAGGAAAACACGCGCAGGGTCTTCCATGAATCGCATGCGTGTGCGTGTGCATGCTTTTGCACGCTTGCGGCAGCTTGCGCCTGCTTGCACTGTGATTTTCGGTGCACATTTGTTCCATGAATCGGTCCCTAAGGGTCTTGGCATACATGATACCTGCATCGTGTGCACTCCTACCAAGACATCCTTCCTGACTTTCATCCTTTGTCCCTGTCCATTTCCCTCCATTTGCAAAGGCCACTGTGTATCTGTCACCCTTCTCTCTAAACATGCATGCGCGTGTACACACACACACACACACAACTTTTTAGCAAAGCTTGCTTTGTTTGCCCAAAGAAGTTACCTCTTTTGCTTATGCTCTGTAGATCACTTAGACTTGAATTCCACATGAAAAACAGGTAAAGTCCCTAAATAAATTCCCATGCTATTTTTCATATTTGATGTCTATTTATATTTCATATAAATGCCATATCATAATGTGATATGGCATTTATAACGCGCCTGTGCACAAGTGTTTCTAGACGCAACAAGACACGAAGTGGGAAACAGGGGGAGGACAAAACAACAATCTTACTAGGCCTTGTGTCATTCAGATCACGCAAGCACAGCGAAAGGGGAAGGGGAGAAGTGCAAAAGGTAGAGGTGGTTTGAGAAGTGCAGGTAATCAAAGTGCAGCCAGTGGGTGGCTTAGTGCAGGTAATCAGAAGTACAGCCAACAGGTGGTTCATAAGTGCAGAGAGAGGGGCCTGTAAGGTGAAAGATACAGACCACAAGTGCTGGGGAGCCAAGAGGCAGTGCAGGGTGAAACTGAACAGGCAGGGACCTGGGCCCAAATTCAGAGGGTGGTTAGGTGACTAGTGCGTGAAACATATGGGTCATCAGCAGGGGAGAGGTAGAGAGAAAGCGTAAGTGAAGAGGAAGTTCTTGAGTTGCTTCCAGAACCAAAGAACTGAAGATGGTTCTGCTCAAGTTTGAGATAGGCAGGGTGGCTGTTCCAGAGGGAGGCCCCGGCTGAGGAAAGAGATCTGCCCCCAAATGTCTGCACTGAAAAGTGGCTGACCCTCAGAGAGTTGGAGGTGGATGAGCGGCGAGCTCGAGATGGGAGATATTTAGGAAGAGGGAGTTGGAGGTAGTGCAGTCGCAGATCCCAGAAAGCCTTGTGGCCAATGCAGAGGGTCTTGAACTTGATCCTTGCTGCCACTGGGAGCCAATGAAGAGATTTCAGAGCTGGAGAAATACGATCCCTGGGCTTGAGGAAGTCTCCCAGTCCGGTTCTGGATACGTTGTAGAGGTCAAAGAGTAGAGGCAGGATCATTTAGACAGTGGCTGTTGCAGTAGTCCAGCCTTGAGAGGACCAGAGCTCTGGAGCCAGTGAGCTTCTGGGGAAACTGAGGAGGTGCAGCTAATAGTTTGCCTTCTTAGAGACGTTGGAAATGTGAGGAGGGAAGGAGAGGGTGGAGTCGAAGATGACCCCATGGTTCATAGCCTCACAGGTAGGAGCAGGGAGAGGACCCAGAGTGGGTGGCAAGAGAAAGATGGCAAAAGAGGGAGCTGGTGTTCCGATGAGGAGTATCTCCTTCTTACTGGCATTAAGGCAGAGATCATAGACATCAAACCACTCCTGAATTGCAGACAGACAGTCAGGAATGAGAGAAGGAGTAGAAACATATGAAGGGAACCTGAAAGAGAGCTGGGTGTCATCCGCATAGCACTGGAAGTTGGAGCAGAGAGCAGCTATGCGGTAGGCGAGAGGTGCCAAGTATTGGTTGAACAGCCAGGGAGAGAGGTTAGACCCTGGGGAACACCACAGTTAGAGTGAGAGATAGAAGAGAGAAAGGACCCCAGTTGGACGTGAGAGGGTTGGTCAGTGAGAAAGGAGGTCAGCCAGGCCAGGGCCTGATTGGTAATACCCAGGTTATCATGAAGGCGCTTGAGCAGGATTGCATGGTTGACTGTGTCAACAGCAGAAGGAATATCGTGGAGAATGAGGACAGAAGGAAGGTTAGAGTCAAGGTTGGAGAGCAGGTCTTCACAGATGTTCAGGAGAGCAGTTTCCATGCTTCTGGCCCCCCTGAAGCCAGACTGATGGTCATGGAGACAACCAGCAGATTCAGTTTGAAGGTTAACCTGGGAGATGGCCAGCTTTTCCAAGAGTTTGCCCACGAAAGGAATGATCGTGATCGAGCGATAGTTAGCCGGAGAGGAAGGATCGGCAGAGAGTTTCTTAAGGAGGGGGTGCACAAGGGAGAGCTTCAGTGGAGGGGAATGTTCCAGTAGCAAAAGAGTGATTGCAGAAATCGTCCGGGGCTGGAGCAAGGGTGTCGATGTGGTCCTTGATGGTTCGAGAAGAACACTGAAGAACCTGTTTTGATGAGACTTTCATATATTGGACTTGTCTAGAAACATTGTCTGGGGTGAACAGGGAAAAGGAAGAGAAGGGAGGAGGAGAAGAGGCCACAGGCAGGCCAGGAGTGGAGGAGGAGGAAGAGGAGGAAGAGAGGGTAGACAGGATGTCCTGAGCTTCAGTGATGAAATGAGAAGCCAGGTGTACATGTCATGTATATACATCCTCCATCTCCCTCCAGGTCCAACCACACTTCCTCATACCATTCTCGTGAACGGGGCGCCTTTATAGTGGTGTGGTATAAATGATCCACTACATCTCCATCATAATATAATGGCACTATTCTATATGTGGGCTCAGGGTCCTCTCCTGTTTGCACTTGTGCTTCTTGGGTCATCTTTGCCACTTCTCTAGTGTTGCCCATTGTCACCATCATCATTGCACCGTTAGGGACTGCGTTTGCGCAGAACTAAAGACTCAACTGGCACACACAAAATATCAGAAGCAAAAACACAATGATGGGTATCAGCAATTTGACGGACATCCCGAGCAAGGAAGGCACCCATGAAAGAATGTTGTCGAACCACGAGCTTGGCGCCACACCTCCTTTTTTCTTCATCCGCTCACCCAGGTTGTGCACGGCTGTGATAACGTGGGATAGGGTTCTGTTGTCTGCATCTGCAGAAGGTACGAACGTGCAGCATGCGCTCCCGATTTTTCGGCTGTGCAGAGGGCCTGGGAGGGAACAAGAGAGGTACAGACTGCAGCAGGTTTGGCCAGCTCCTTGCAGATTTTGAAGAGTTTGCATTTGATTTTGAAGAGCATGCATTTGAAGACATTCTCGCTGTCCAGGTGCTACTAATATTGGTATTATAAAAACATGGTAAACGTGTCAACATTAAAATATTATGCACTTAGACATAGACCTTTTAAAATAAATTCTTAGAGCCTTTTAAACTGTAATTATCATGAAGCTGCCTGGCAGAAGGATTTGCAAAGATGTTATGATTGAAGGCCGAAGAGTTCTGGACCCAGGTTTCTCATGGGATGAGCCTTGTGATGTTTAGCGACCCTTCATTCCCTTGTAAGTGTGCCTTCTTAAATGTATGTTGTTAGTGTTCCAAAGAGGGAACTCTCACCTATTGAAGCGCATTAAGATTTCTCCAGCTGTTAAGTATGCTTTCATGAGCGCAAGTTATCACCAGCCTATATATTCACCACTACAGTTGTTTATAGAAATTTGCACTGCATTCAATATATTTTAGGACACTATGATGATTTAACTTAAAACTGTATATGGTACCACATATGCTATTATATTGTTATTATCTAAGAAATATCATTATTTTGCATTAATGCAAATGCTTACATACAAATGAAAGCATGCTACATCCATATTGCTTGTGCAGCATTTTATACCATGTAGAGGTGACACACTGGCATCCACACATTAATGTGTGAGCCCAGAGGAGCGCCAAGCACAGTTATATGATATGATATGGCATTTGTAACGCGCCTATACACAAGTGTTTCAAGAGCAGCAGCATTGGTCACAAAGGGTTGGAATAAAGATTTTTCAGAATAACTTTTAAGAAAGCCTTGATTTTATTAAAGGCACAGAGGCAAGCATTATGCTTCTCTTTCTTCATTTTAAATCCATAGAGAAAGCTCAGCAGCAAAGTGTATGCACCAAAGTTATATTAATATTATATAAATAGCATGAAAAGGTGCAGAAATCCCATAAAAACACAACCATTTTAACATATTAAACAACCCTAGTCCATTGAAGGAAAGTCATTGGGAAGAAAGAACTCAGTTTCCCAGAATCCTTAGTCAAGTCCATAACTGGTCACAGAACATGTGACTGAAACATCCAATAGGGCGTAGCTAGTCCCTCCAAATAGGTGTTAGCCATGATCCACTTCCTCTATCGACGCTGCGAATCATGATAAAGGAAAAACAGATGTGGACAGGGTTATGTTGCTGTGGACCTCCTGCTGGACCCCACTCAGGAAACAAGAGAAAAGACATCAGAGGGTTACCTGATGTGTGTAATAACCCTATTAGATGTGTGGGAGGGAAGAAATTAGTTCAGTTAATATATAACTTTGCATTGTGTACGATAGAGCAATAATCGTAAGCTTCCAAATAACAGATTGAATTACTTGCACCCTCTAGTTCTTGTGCTATTTAATTTCTTTAATCGGACGGGATAATGCTCGCCTCTGTGTCTTTAATAGAATCAGACTTTCTTAAAAGTTATTCTGGAAAATATTTATTCTATGTCAAGACCGGGGGCTCCCATTATGCTAGTTTAAAGCTTACTTACCACTACAGTTGTGGGTTGTTCTACCGGTTTTAGGTAGAATTGTTTGAAAACTGGCTCACCTGCCCAGTCAGTCATTCTCATAATGTCATCTAATCGGACTCCTATTCTGAAGGCTTTGGAGGCCATGGCGCCTCTTACTAAGTGTGCGTTAAAGTGATTGGTATCAATTCCCGCTTAAGCGAGAGTCCAGCATACCCAGCGAGCTAGCTCAGGACGGAAACCGCTTTATGTGGTTTCCAGAGTGCAATCAAGAGCTGTCCGGTGGTGTTGGTCCTGAGAGGTGCCGACACATATTCTTAGACCTTTAGGCACCTTACTAGACATAGGGGGTCATTACGGGGTCAGCGGTAGGGGTTTAACAGGGCCGGGAGAGCTACCGGCCCCGTTAAACCCCTACCGATGCATTACAAGGTTTGCTTGTGGGACCCGCAAAGGGCGCCTGGTAAAACCAGGTGCCCTTAGGGGGTCCCGCTAGAAGACCAGGGAGCTAACAACGGCCCGTTACTAACGGGCCAGTTGTTTGCTCCCTCCCCATTCCCATTGAGCCCTATGGGGGCTTGAATGGGAATGGGGATGTACCGGGTCCGGGTTCCTCGAATGAGGAATTACCGGGTCCTAAAGGGTTGGAATGGCCCGGTAATTCCTCATTTAAGCAACCCAGACCCGGTACCCGGTAAGGGGGTAGCCATGCTGCAACCTTGTAATGACCGCTATAGTTTAGGTTGCTCACTAAAGGCTGGATATGATATCAATCTTGAGTGGCACTTAGTTCTTCTCGATGTGTGGAACACTATCCCATCTGGAGAGAACGGCCTGCCTGCTAGATCAAGAGCTCTGATGTCCGAGACTCTGCGGAAGACTAGGCATAGTAAAGTAGTGAGTTTGTCAGAGAGGGCTGTACGAGATAGTTCCTCATTACGAGGCCAGGAAAGAAACAGGCTAAGTATACTGTTAACATTCAAAGGTTTGTCTTAGTGGGCCAGAGGGGGTACTGTTAGGCGAATACCGTTAAATAGCCTGCATACGAGGTGGTGTCCTCCTGCTGGGGAGCTCTCGACAAGATTGTGCCCGGCTGATATTGCAAACGCTAGACATTCACTGTCCTATAAGCTAGACAGTGCACTACCAATGAAGCTAGGAAGTTTAGAATCTCCTCTACAGGTGCTGAAACTGGACGGAGTTCCCGTTCCAAGGACCAGCGTTTCGAGGTGCTCCAAGAGTTAGAGTACCTCTTGGAGGTTGCGGGGGCCCAGCTCTCCTCGATAAGTCTAACTGCCTTGTTTGAAATGCCCAGGACCCTCCAACTTGCCCTGAAATCTTCCAGGCTGCTAAGGTGAATGCCCCGCTCAGAAGAAGGGGTGGTGTTGACCTGTCGAAACCAAACAGCAGATCCAGAGATTGAGGTAGTATGATTGGAGAATCCAATGAAAGTTCCATAAGAACGATACCAAGTCTGAGAGGTCCAAACCGGGGCTATGAGAACTAGCTCTGTTTGTTCCTGATGGGCCTTAGCCAGGGTCCTCGCTATCATGGAGAATGGGGGAAAGGCGTAAGCGATTCCCCAGGCCCACTGTTGTAGAAAATCGCATGTCGCCGTGGCTGCTGGATCTAGCCTCCAGCTGTAGAATTCCAAAAGCTGGGTGTTGAGGCGAGAAGTAAATACATCCTTGTAGAAGGGACCCTATATTTGCTGGAGGCTCTTGAAGATCTCCCTGGCGAGTCTCCAGTTGCTGTTATCAGTGGAGTGGTGAGAGTACCAGTCTTCCACCTCATTTCTTAGGCCTGGGAGGTATTCTGCTGTATCAGATATCTGGTGTTCTAGGCAGAAATGCCAAAAGTCCTCAGCTAGCTCTGCTAGAGGCTTCGATCTGGTGCCACCCAGATGATTGATGAAAGAGCGCCCTGCAAATGAACATGCCAGAAGCTCTAGGCAGTTCATGTACATTTCTAGCTCATGGGGAAACCAAGTCCAGCCACGGCTACGGGGCCGCATATTGCTTTCCATCCTGTATGGCTTGCGTCCCACTCTATCACTATGTTGGGAGTCGAACCGAAGATCACTCTGCCATTCCAGCCCTCCATATGTGTAAGCCACCAGATGAGCTTTGTTCTTGCTTGGAGCGAGAGGGCTAGATGCTGTGAGTAAGAAAGTTTGTGCCTCAGATGCTGACCTTTCAGTCTCTGTAATTCATGGTAATGATGTGGGCTGGGAAATATTGCCTGAATGGATGATGACAGGAGACGTATTACTATCGCTAGACTTATTACTGGCGTTCCTCTGTAGAAGCCTGCAGATCTCTCAGTGAGTGGAGTGGACCTAGAGAGTCTGCAGACAAAGCTGCGAGTTCTGAGTGTCTACTATGAAACCTAGATTATCTAGGCTTCTGTCGGGCGAGAAAATTGACTTCTCCCAGTTGATGAGGAAGCCTAGGTAGTGAAATAGGTCTATGGCGAACCGGGCTTGCTGCTTTGTCAGGTCCTCGGACTGAGCCATGAGAATGATGTTGTCTAGGTATATGATAAGCCTGACACCTTTCTCCCAGAGCTGTGCTACGACCGGCCTAAGGAGTTTGGTAAATGCCCAAAGTGCAGAGGAGAGCCCAAAGGGCAAGCTCGTGCACTCCCAATCCTGACACCTCCATGTGAACCTCAGGTAACTAACATGTGCTTGGTGGATGGGCACAGCTAGATAGGCATCCTTTAGGTCTAGGTGAATGAGGCAGTCAACAGGTCTTAGAATGTCTCTGAGCATGTGAATTCCCTTCATTTTGAAATGGTGGTAGACAATGAAGATGTTCGCTCTGAGGTTTATCACCGGTCGGACCTTTTGTTTCCTGTGCACCAGGAATGTTGGGCTGAAGAATCTGCCCTGGTCTGAGCATGGGCGTATGGCGTGTTTTAGGTGTAGACTGCTCACCTCGCTGTCTAGCGCAAAGGCATCTGCGTGCGACATTACAATCTGTGTTGGACGACACTCTTGTAAAGGTTGGGCAAAGAGTTCTAGTCGAAACCCCCTTGCAGTGTCTCTGATCCAGGCATCTCCTGATAAGGAGTCCCACACTTGCCCGAAGAGTGCTCTCCTCCCGCCTATGGGCGTTTGCGGTGCTGTCGCTGCCATGCTTACATTGACCTTGTTGAGCTGGGTATCTTGCTGCCCTTCTACAGCCGCGGCCCCTTCCTCTTCCTCTGTAAGGGAAAAAGGTGTCTGTTTGGTCTTGCCAGTAGGAATGCTGGTCTCTTGATTGGTGGGGCATACTGTCGAAGGAATAATGTCCGAATGAGCAACCCCTACCTCGTCCTGCCCGAGAAAAAACCTTAGTGGCGAAATCTCTTTTAATTGATGCATGCACCTTACCTAAGGTGGTAAATGTGCCCACAAATTTTGACATTTCCTTCACAAAAGGGTCGTCGAACAGTAGTCCCTTTGCGGCTGTGCCTGATTCAGTGTTGGCGAGTTCCCCAAGTTTAGGGTCAATCTTCATGAGGATACCTTTCCTGCGTTAAAGTTGATATGGCACAGTTGACATTGCTGAGCAAGCAGAGTGCTCTCTCCGACTATCCTGATAGAATGGATGGGTCGATTAGTTTCCCTGTGTCTATGGCCTTCTCATCCAAGTCCATGATTTTTGCTAGGAGGCCCTGTGATATCTAGGACTTTGTCCTGGCAAGACCTCCAGGCTCTGTCAATGCACTGCTTGCGGTCCTTCGTATTCTTTTCCAGGAAAGTAATCATCTTTGCATCCAGCTCGGGAGTTAGGGCTACCTTTCATGTGATCTACAAGTGGGGACATTCAGCTTTAACCTTGGTCCTAACCTCCTTCTCAAGGGGCCGATGGAGCCTTGCTTTAATGTATTCCCTAGCCCTGAATGATGGAGCCTAGTCAGATGACCTGGGGTGAATCACCAAATAACAAAAGAAAGACTCTGGGGAAAGTTTAAACGGCCCGAGATTCATCCCCAAAGTTAGGCTTGCGACAGCTTCTGAACTAGAGAATCTTGTTGCCTTCATGTTGTTGCCCCCTTTGGAATGGAAACACCACCACTTTTTGAGCAAATCTGACACTTTAAACAAATGTACCATAGAATATAACAATTAATTGCAATACTTTATTATATCAAAATTGTATCCACATAGTTCATACAATTTAAAACTAAGTGCAGAACACTTTTCTGCCATAAACACAATTTTTTCTTTCTTTTTCTGTTTTCACAATGTGCAATTATAGCTATAAAACAGACTCTAACTTACTATTCCTCATAAATACAGTTATAAGACCCTTTCGATGAACCAATTGTTCACCTACTTTCTACCTAAAAATTACAAACGGCCTTCTGTAGTGATAATTACTTAAATTTAGTTCAGAAGACAGTCCCTGTTTTGTAGGTTACACTCTTATGATATCTAATACCCTTAATAAGTGAATCCTCATGTGTACAGAAACGTTGTTCAATTCAACTCAATACTTCATTGAGACCTGTTGGCAACTGTACAACACCCTAAAGCACCCAACATGTTTCGTTCTTTATCACCAATTACAACTGAATAAGAACTTCTTCAGGGAAACAGAAAGCAATTTATCAAATGCAGGTCTTCACACTTAAAAAAATATATTTATACTCTTCTCTGTGGTGTTCTTCATTAACCTTAGGGGGGACAACATAAAATAACAGCAGTTAGTAAAGCTGTTCACTATTAAATATAGCCTAAAAACAGCAGGAGCAAAAATTCTCGTACTAATGGCTCACCGTATTGGATTTATTATTAACGCCTTTTGACGGATGAGTAGATTCGTCTTCACTGTAGACTTGCGATCTATAGACATAAATACACCGATCAGTAACAACCATGCCATTCCAGTTCCAATCCAAAAAATGAAGGGATTACCCTTATTTGCTCAATACTCGATCTAACATGCTAGATTATTTCATGCTAAATTTTACCAGTTTCAGCACTTAGAATGGAACTGGAAGCAGTCAAAACCCATTAAGGGTATGATGTCAGCCACTCGTGCTAACTTTAATATATATAGAAAAAGCCTTTTACTCTGCCTCATTAACAACAGGAAAGAAAACTGGTGCCTGTAGGCTAGAAACTTACTTGTATTCATGTATTGTGTTAATAGAATCTTAAGTGCTAGATACCTGCATCCCAACTACCTACATGATACCTCTCTTGAGGAGCAATATTTTTGTAAAAAACCGTTCGTTTTAACCTGCACTATTTCTAGTAAACATTGAAACCTAATGCTTACCCTCAATTTTTACAGCATGCGTAGATCTACGCTTCACCGTGATGGAACCGTCCTTCCTGATGTTGAAGCGTAGTGCCTCTGTGTTCGCGAGCTGAAAATGCTCTGCTGCAGATTGCTGCAGAACGCGTTGTTAATTCCCTCGCAGTCTATTATTCCTACTCCGGTATAATGCTCAGCATCACCCAGTCTCCCATAAAGCAGGGAGATGAGGCACGTGTGAACACATAAAACGTACTACGAGGATGAAAAATCAAGCCGGCAAACTTCTAACTTGTCCGAATCACGTTGTCGGTCACCTGATCATCTGACATGTTGTAGCAATAGCGTTTATAGCGGCATCTAATCCTATGCAGCTGTATACCACTTACGGTAATTGTGAAAACTTAACCTGCATGGTATGTTATACGTTATGCAGTGGCAACATCTCGGTGGAAACCGTAAGTAAAAGAGTCACTTATTTAGATTAACATGCTCAAACTGCATGAATAATCAATTATGACCCAGTAATAGGCACGCTTGGTGAGACAATATATATGGTTAGTTGGGAGCCGCTTATAAGTTATACCGAGACTATCAATAGCAGTTGGTCTTGCGCCAATCAATTTCAAACTCTAAAAACTCGTACCCACTCGTCTCTAATCCAATTCCAGCAGCCCAAGAAGGGCAAGCTACTTGAAGGGGTTCACAAATGTTTTTTTATTAAGATAAACCCAAATATATATCTCCTTTAGTTGCAAGTGCTTAACTCTGTATATGTCAATAAAATTAGCAGAGGTTTAGTAAACCGCATATTTCATACCACACCATTCCAATCAATCACTTCATTTAGCCCTGTCACTGTTGAACTGCACAAAAAAATCAATCAAGATTCCTTTATTTGTAATCTTTTGATTACAGACTCACCATCATGGGATGGTGACACGTGTGAATACTGTCCATCTGAAGTCATTCGCTCCATGATACATCATTAAAAAAATATTAACCATTGGGGCTGTGGACACTTTGTTTTTTATACAGCTTTTGTGCTCTGAAATTCAAACCTTGATTTTGTGTTTTGTCATCCATATATGCAATTTCTTGCATGGACACCATATTGCATATACTACATTACTACTGTTGCAATTGGTAAACATCATTTGTGACCACGGTTTTCTTAAACCTAAGTCCACTTGTGTGGTTCTTCTTGTTAGATGGCAATTCGCACACTGCCCACAGGGTGCATGCCCTAACGTTTTCGGTAGGCCCCATGTCTCTGTGACACTCCTCTGTTGTGCAATACATCTAGAGACATCATTTTTCGTGGTGAGGAGATTTTTTAAATTAGGTCCTCTTTTGAACACACACAATGGACGTTCCAAAGGACATTCTCCACCCATTGGGATATGCCAGTTATTTCTAATGATCTTTACAACTTGATTGGCCAGGGGGGTAAATGTGCTGACAAACACTAAACTTTTCTTCTCTACGTTTCTGTCTCAATATTCTAAGAGTGCCTCACGGTTGTTATTCGTGGACGTTTTTAGTGCCCGTCTTATTATTTTCTTCAGATATTGCCTAGCTTTAAGTTTAGAGCTTAGGATTTTGGCTTCCGACTGAAAGATCTCTTGTGTCAAACTTTTCCGTTTCAAATACAAAAATTGCCCAAACGGGAGATTCTCCCTGGTATGACGAGGATGGCAACTGTCAAAAACCAAGAGAGAATTACGGTCAGTAGGTTTGTGGAACGGTTTGACTTTGAGAATATTGAGACTAGTGTCAACCCAGATTGTGATATCTAAAAAATGTATTTCCGTATCACTCTGTGTGGAGGTAAACTTGAGATAACGGTTTTGGCTATTAATCCACTCCATAAATTCATTAAATAGAGAGGAAGAGCCATTCCACACAATTAATATATCATCAATATAGCGGCGCCACAAACCCAATTTTGAAAAATAAGGGTTTGTGGGGCTATAGATTGTACGCCGTTCGAAACTTTCAACAAACAGATTCGCTGCCGAAGGGGCTACTGATGACACCCATTGCTGTCCCATGGGACTGATGGTATAGTTGGCCATAGAGACCGAAATAATTTTCGGTCAATGCCATCTCAGCGCACCATAAAATAAAACTATTTGGTGTCTTACCTTCTGTTCTCTTGGAGAGTAAGGTCTCCTCTAACACTTGTAAAGTCTCTTGCTGAGGTATACATGTGGAGAGAGACACAATATCAAGACTCACTAGAAGTTGCTTACTTGGATCAAACTGCATGATGATTTCTGTAGTACCATATTGTAGATTTTGGTAGTATCTTGTACAAAAGAGTACATTGTTGACACACATGGTTTCAGATATCTATCTGCAAACTTGGACAGTGGTTCTAGAAGGAACATCAGGTCAAGAATCAGGTCCTCAGGAACAAACATTCCATAGAGAGCAGAATGTTCGCCAGTTGGCTGTTTGGAAATGGGGGCTGCTGCATTCCCGTATGTGCTGGGTCTTGACCCTGCATCCGGTTCGTCCTCTTCTTCTGATGATTGGGGAGTCTGATCATTGTGATGCTCCACCTTATTCACATATTCGTCATCCATGCCCTGATGATACTCCTCTGGACTCGAGGGTCTAGCACCCGCATTATCCTCCTCTGGGTTAGAGGGTCTAGGATCGGTAGGGGTCGCCATCCTGGTCAAAAAGGCTTTCTTGAGCCTGGAGAAGGCATCTGTGATGGCGGTCGTGGCTGATGTTGAGGCTGGTTCTGACTGGCTCGGGGGAGGGGGGTGAAAGTGTCTCTTTACTCTTACGAGCCATTGTACTTCCCCCTTCAGAAGTGTTCTTCCTCTTCTGAGTTCTCTTTTTCCCTTGTGGCGGAGCTGCCCTCAGGTGTGCCTCCATGTTATCCAGGCATTGTTGGATAGACATCAGCATATCTGATACACGGGCACCCCTGACCGGGGCGAGCAAAGCCCACGGTAACTGGACGGGTGACATCAGATAGGCAGGAACACAGGCGGCACGCACGGAGACTGAGTCAACTAACACAGACAACCCACCAACACCTACGCCCACCTTAATTCAATTACCGCCAGGTACCACATTGGTGTGGAATTACCGAGACACTGGCAATCTCCCCCACTACCTGAGAGGTTGTCATTGGCAAGCCCACTAGAGTCTAAATGGAGGATATGGGGACTATCAGAGAGCATATTAGAGGCGGGGGCTAGAGGAGTATGGAACCTGCATGCCAGTCAGACCCAGATCAGGACAGAGCTGTAACAGGGGAGACTACACAAGCCGAGCACTCCAATTCAGGATAGAGACGCAAACTAACCAACCCTACTAACAATTCCCCTTTTCTGCATACACCTCTCAAACTCCAAACCAAACACAACCAAAACCTACAGCACAACAAACCGCACAAACTTCACTACATGGCAACAACAAAACAAAAACACACATAGCCTTGCACAACAGTACACGACGACTACTGGCCGCAAACACCCCAGGCCCAGCCAACGGACCCACCGGGCTGAGGCCGCCAACAGCACATCACTGCTCTCTTGCACTTTTCCTGCTTCCTCCCACTAACCCATCCTCCCCTCCTCTTTCAGAGCCGCCAGAGCGCCAAGGGACCACTACGGTGGTGATAGTGCGCGGTACAAATGTCCTTTAACATTAACATTTAACATACAACCTTTTTGATAGTAGTCTCCACTGAGGAGCCCAGCACTCTTTTAAAACTGTCTGCCATAGCCACATCATCTTCTTCATATACTTCCTCCTCTTCCTCTGACCATTCCTGATCAGCTTGGGGAGAGTATTGAGCCACCATGTATGCTGAGAGGTTAGATAATATTCCTCTTTTTTAAAAAAAAATGTAATCAATGTCTGTCAATGCGAATACGAGAGCCTTGACTAAGACGGAACATATTGCACAGCCTCGTATACTTCCCACAAAGGTAAGATATTTTGGGAGGAGGGCGCGAGCAAAGGAAAAAGCCAAAAGTCACACTGAAGCGTGAAACAGTCACGGGAGGCTTCACGTGTGAAAGGTGAGCCTCCGTTAGTGGAATGCAAGGCTTCTGACACCCTCTGAGGAGATCAGCTGTGTCGGAAGGGAAAGGCTGTGAGTGTTACTGCGGTGCTGAAAGCAAACTCTATTACTGAGGCAACAGAGCCTCAACAGTGCAGTTGAGCGACTGTAAACAATACAATATTACGTTTCAAAGCACTAACGCTGCATATTAAATACATTAAACAATCATAGAACGTGTAAGAAAATTCCCACCTATCTCTTGCTGTGAGCAGCAAAGAAGGAGGAAGTGGTTCATGGCTAGCTCCTATTTGGAGGGACTAGCTACGCCTCATTGGATGTTTCAGTCACATGTTCTGTGACCAGTTATGGACTTGGCTAAGCATGCTGGGAAACTGAGTTCTTTCTTCCCAGGGACTTTGTTTCATGGACTAGGGTTGTTTAATATGTTAAAATGGTTGTGTTTTCATGGGATTTCTGCACCTTTTCATGTTATTTATGTAATATTAATATAAGTTTGGTGCATAAATCTTGCTGCTTTCTCTATGGATTTAAAATAAAGAAAGCACAGTGGGAGCCTCCGGTCTTGACATAGAATCCCGTCCTTCATCTGACTTTTGAGAGGAGTCTAAGTTGTCTTGCAAGGGGAAGCAATCAGGAACAATTCACCCGTTTAGTGTACCTCTGTCCTCCTACAAATGACTACGACTTCCGCATACATGCATATATTTATCTGACTGCTGAAAGCCTTGCATCCTGAGGAGGAAGAAGTCAGTTAACGAATGATATATCCCCTGCAGCTGTAGTGACACTTCCTCTCCAGGCAATGAATCCGATGATTGGCTTCTGCGATCACATAACATTCCTTCATTACCAAGTGTCCAGGGTGGTTAGAAGAGGAGAACACCTCTTTATTCACCGGGCACCATTTCTTCATCAGAAAATTGCTGCCACCATCACCTACAAAGTCATCTAATCTCTGATTCCAAAGCCCTCTCTACTAACTACATAGCATTCACAAAACTTCTTAAAACCTGGCTGTTCAACAAATATGACTATACCCACATCTGAATCTTTGACTCATAGTCATGCCGCTTGACTGACGATCTTTACCTATCTAGGTTCAAGGGACCTGATACCCACGGGTTTGGGCGCTACACAAATGTTATAAATTAATGAAATAAAAATTCACACATGCACTCTCCTTGTATCATCCCCACCACTATCCTCTAGGACAATATTCCTTTTACCTATTTACCAAATTGGTTTTCTTGTTGTTGCTGCCAGCATATGCTGTACTAATCTGGAAGCTACTGGCCTTAGCTTCCTACATGACTCCCTCCTCTGAGAGAAAGGAACTCCTGATAGACTTCATCATGCTCACTCTATTAACTTGACTCTACCCTACGGACAAATCCATGGTGTTTGTACACAACCTCAAACCTACCCTGATGGAAACTCTCTTGACCTTATTTTTTTTTCGTGCCAATAATTCAGTCACTCCTCCCATCATCAAATACACATTTTTACCTGACTCCTTTTCTCACTTTCCTGGGGCTGTAAGGATCTCTCCCTATTCTCTTGCCACTCCTCAGTCCATCTTCCTAGACAAAGAATGTTCTGGTTTCAACACAGCACTTAACATCGCTTGTGACACTGCTACCATGCTTGTTCCAAAAGGCCAGCACTTTCCATACCCCCAAACGTGGATCGCCCCCCTGATTAAACAACTGAAAACGGCATTGCCCTTTCAGGTTCACTGATGGGAGAAGACCCACACCCCTTGCAACATAAAAGGAAACTCTTTTATTATTTCCTCTGCTCTGGATTCTCTAACTGTTTACATGGTGCCCCTCTGTTCTCCACTGCAATCATCATAAACTTTTGAGTAACTGTCAAGCAATGCTCACCCCTTCCCAACTTGATCTCACCCTCTCTGCTGATGTTTTGCGCTTCCCTTCCTCCTCCGCCTGCCCACTTGCCAGCAGCTCAATCATCTTTTTTCTGTCCTCCTTCCTCTCTCCTTCCCCAGATGAACTGACTACTATGATTCAAGTTACAAACACTCCCAGCTCTACTTTTGACCCATTTGCTCCTCAGGTAATTAGCACTTTTGCATCCTCAATATGTTCTTTCCTATCCCCAATCTTAAACATGTTAATGCACTCATGTGCAGTCCCTGTCTCGTTTAAGGTATCAGCCATCCAATCTATCTTTAAAAAAATCTGGTGCCCATAACAACCGAGACCCAGTAAGCTATTGGCTTGCTGGCCCCCTTTGTTATTACTCTAAAGTTCTTAAATATGCAGTGTTTTGCTAGATATCATCCTATTTGGAGAACAACCATCTATGTGATACCCGTAATTCAGAAGTTTGCAATAAATACTCCATAGAAGCTCACCTACAACATTAACTGTCTCACCAATGATCGGTATCGAAAGCTGTTCTGCATCCTAGACCTCCTTGATCTCTTTGGTGCATTACCGAACACAGACACAAATGGATTGCCCCTCACCTCTTCAATGGATGCTTCAACATCAACATTATCTGTCACCCCTTTACGAGTTGGAGACCCCCAATGCTCAGTCCTTGGTCCCATACTATTCACTTGTTACACAACTTCTCTTGGCAAGTTACTCTGTGCCTTCAGTTGCACCACCATCTTTCGTAGATGAAATCCACTTCTCCTTTCCTTCCCCACCTAACCCCTGAACAATCAATTCACCTTGCCAACTGTCTCTCTGCCATTTGTTAGAAAATGGCACTCTCCTAATGTATACTTGCTGATTTTAAAACTGAGTTACCATCCTTGCTGCTAATATTTTTCTACCCCTCACACCCTTTCCTCTGTTAATTCCACCTGACTTCCACAATTCCTCAAACCATTCCCTATGGCTTTCCACCAGGAAGTCCTCTTTGATAGTGAACAAAAACATATTCTATCATAACCAAGGCTATGGTGGACTGACACAGCCTACTTAACATAGGTCAAACCTGCCCTTACCTCATCTTCCAACCTGCCCTTACCTCAGCTTCTTACCAGAAATATCATTTCAACTCTGGTAATCAATGGACTGGTTTCCTGCTTCAGTTACCTCATGTGCCTTACCACAAACAAAACACACATCTTCTCCACCTGTAAACTTCCCCTTAACTACTGTCTGTTTGCTCACGACTGACTAGCTCGCTGTGCAAACGCAGCTGCTCTTTAAATTCCTTATTTTCATGTTGAAATCAATCCAGGTGCTCTTACCATCATATACCTACTTGAGCACTACAATGCAAAGCCATTTTAAAACCCATTTCCACTCCTTCACCCTCATGCTCCAAACCCCTTAAAAATGCTGTATAACTATTTAGTGCTTCATGACTGTTCTCCAGGCACCTCTTAGCCTTCCAAAGAACGCCCGAAATTCACAGTGGAAGTACACCACCCCCTCGACCATACTTTCTTTATCTATTTTACCTGACTGCTCATTAGTGCAAACATCTGTACATTTTGAGTGTCTATGCCAGCTAATAACTACTGTATTGCACTGTATTGTTATGTGAATATCCTTTAGTGCATATGACCACTATTACAGTATGTGTATATAAATGCATATTGACTATGCCCCTTGGAAACTGTTATTTATAACTCTACTATCAAAATGTAAGCTCATAACCATGCCTTCACTCCCTCCTCTCTTTTATGTAATCCTGCGCAGTATTTATCTTCACCATGACTGTAGAAAGTTATACATATTTTAAAATAGTCTATATAAACTTTATACATTACAAATAATGAAGAGAATACATTCATTACTAAAAGAGAAAAAAAACAAGATTAAAATACACATTTCATTAAATTCTAAAAAATGTTTTTGATACTTTCATCACGTCTCTAAAATCTACTGCTTCATTTCATTCTATGATATTAGGTTTTTTGAGATATTGCACAATCCGTATTAGCAACATTGTTGGTCTACCATGCAGCATATATGCATATATGACCATAGGTTCTCCCTATCCAAATGCTCAAATCAATATATAATACAACCAAAACATTCTTCTCTAAGGCTCCTAAGAGCAGGACAGAATATCGATAGGTGTTTCAAGGTTTCCATAGGATCTTGGCAAAATCTACACATTGCATTTTCCCATTGGCCTCTTAAATACAGCACTCCCGTATATAATAGGTTTAAACGGAATCGCATAAAGAGTTAGCTAAAACGCCTATCTGGGCATTGTTTCAAATAGGTCGGAAGAGCTCCCCTCATTTTACACTCCAAGCTGATTTCTTTTGTCAGCCATAATTTTCCTCTCTCATCACATGTATTCATCCAGTCTTAATCTAGGATTTTCCTTTTTGCTTTCTCTGTGTGGTGGAGCAACATTTCAGATGATACTTCGAGCCTTCCCAATATTTGTTTGCTTTGTTGGGAGAATATATGGAATGGCTTTCCTGTCCCATTTCTCATTTGAGCTCCCATTGCAGCGTACAGAGAGTCCAGGGAATTACTCATTAATTTTCGAAATATAAGCAGCATCTTCATCTGAACAAACGAAAGGAGTGAATTTAATACCAGTTCAAAGCGGGGGATTCACAGGGGGACGCAAGATATGACCAAAAGCACCTTCCTCCAGATCATTCCTTCTAACTTGTTCAGTTGCATTTTCTCTAACTGTCTATATACTTCTAGCCCATATATTAATCACGGGACGATTTCGCTTGTGTAGAATAATATTAGGGGTTCGTGCGTGAATCGACAGAAGTTAGCATTAATGTATTTCAGTTGTCCTATGTATTGGGTCCCTCGTGCCCACAAAGCTGACTTCCCTATCTTATGCTATGTTGGCCTAAGGAGAGTGAACCCCAAGTATTATATTTGCGGCGTAACTGCTTTTGGTATCGAGTCAAGTTTCCAACTAAATTTTGCCTTTTTACATTCTTTCAATTGTAATGCAATATGGTTGATTGAATTTGATTTATCGACAGGTTATTCGTTTTAACGTACTCAAAGAAACAATTAAGTAGTATTTGTAGGCCAATCAGGGTCCTGTCCAAGAGTAGTAGGTCGTCAGCATACACAACCCAAAAACTCTGCTCTCCCGCTACCCTCAGGACAATGAACAAGGCTTCCTCAAGAGCATAACCCGCATCTCATAAGTATAAGTTAAAGAGGCAGGCAGCCAAAATACACTCCTGCCTCACACCACAATCAGTTTGTATTGGCCTGGATACCTCACCATTTATTTCTAGTCGTACTCTCACCTCAGTGTTACTTTATCAAATACGAGACTTAGATCGATCCTGGCTACATACAGTGGGTTGTTCCCTTCAGTACATGATTAATCTATGATCGACTGTATGTATAATCCATTAGCATCAGTCCCTGTTCTCTTTCTAAAGCCTGTTTGGTATTGTGAGAGTCTTCCTGTCGAGGCCACCCATTCCTCCAGGCACCTCAGAAAACAGCGAGCAAATATCTGGCTCTCCACATCAAGGACAGCAATCGGCGGTAGTTTACAGGATCCATTTTGCTACCTTTTTTGTATATTGGTACAATAACTGAGGAGTACCAAGAGCAAGGGAATGCCTTATTAGCCAGGACATTTTGGAATAGTGTATGTAGTACTCTGGTACACATTTCGGGATTATTCTTCATCACAAGGTTACAAAGGCCGTTAGGTCCCGGTGGACGAGAATTTGAAGAAGATTTTATCATTTTAAATAAGAATTCTGGAGAGATATCTAAATTCTAAGAGTCATCAGAATTTACCTTTGGGTTTTTGCCACCCACATTTTAGTACAGATGTTAAAAATTTGTACACCAGACTTCTTCTGGTATTGGATTCGTGATTTCAGGAGACACGTACCCACTACCTTACAAAAATTTGCATTCAGATCCCCAACCATTATTATTTCAGAGAATGGAAAATCTTCCTTGTAACTTTCAAGGATTCTCTACAGTCTCTCTATAATAATAGAACGTTCACAAAGTTCGCAATGGGTGGGATACCCATAAACATTCACCAAAAGTATGTTCACTTCAACATTCTCAAATTGCATTTTTAGGTTTACTCCAACACACTTCTACATTCATCAGAGAATATAGTTGCTGTTATTCTGTGACCATGTTTGATTATTGTGCACAGGCCTCCTGATGGTCTCCCACCATTACCTCTAATAGCCACCTGTTGAAAGATCACATGCCCATACCAGACAAGGTCATCCAAAGCATTGGTCTGTTGGAAACACAATATAGGGTAATCCTTTAAAGATGCCAAAAGATGCCAATAAGTTTACCAAAGCCCCTAATGTGCCATGTTCCTACCACACGCCCTTGGTTATGATATGATATGATATGATATGATGTGGCATTTATAACGAGCCTGTACACAAGTGTTTCTAGATGCAACAAGACAAGGAGGGGAAAACAAGGGAGGACAAAACAATGATTCTACTAAGCTTTGTGTCATTCAGATCGTGCAAGTGCAGGGAAGAAGGAGGGGGAGAAGTTCCATGGGGCAGGGGAAGGGGGAAGTGCAGTAAATTCACAAGTGCAGCCAGCGGAGGGCTCATAAGTGCAGAGAAAAGGGACTTTAGGGTTGAAGATACAGACCCTTAAGTGCTGGGGAGCCCGGAGGCAGTGCAAGGGCAACTGGACATGCAGGAGCCTGGGCCCAAGTTCAGAGGGTGACCAGGTGTCCAGTGCACAGAGCAGTCAGGTGCATCAGCAGGGGAGAGGAAGAGAGAAAGCGGAAGCGAAAAGGAAAGTATTCACCGGAGGTGGTTCTGCTCAAGTTTGAGAGAGGCAGGGAGGCTGTTCCAGAGGGAGGCCTCAGCCGAGGAGATAGATCTGCCCCCAGCTCTCTGCTTCGAGAAGCATCGGACCCTCAGAGAGTTGGAGGTGAATGAGACGAGAGCTCGAGAAGGAAGATGCTGTGGAAGAGAAAGTTGGAGGTAGAGCAGTCCCAGGCCCGAGAAAGCCTTGTGGACAATGCAGAAGGTCTTGAAGTTGATCCTTGCACCCACAGGGAGCCAGTCAAGAGATTCCAGATCTGGAGAGATGCGCTCCCTGGTTTTCAGGCCAAGGACAAGTCTCACAGTCCTGTTCTGGATAACCTTGTAACGGTCGAAGAGTAGACACAGGAAGATTTAGAAAAAGGCTGTTGCAATAGTCCAGCCTAGAGAGCAACAGAGGTCTGGAGACAGTGAGCTTCTGGGGGAAAGGTAGAAAAGGAAGAATGCCTCTGAGTAGGTGCAGCTGATAGTTTGACTTCTTAGAGACGTCAGAGATGTGAGAAGAGAAAGAGAGGGTGGAGTTGAAGAGGACATAAAGGTTCTTAGCCTCACAAGAAGGAGAAGGAAGAGGGCCCAGAGTGGACTGCCAGAGAGAGAGAGGAAAGGAGGGAGCGGGTGTCCCAATGAGGAGGATCTCAGTCTTACTGGCATTAAGGCAGAGATCATTGACAGCACGCCATTCCTGAATTGCGGCCAAACAGTCTGGTATGAGAGAAGAAGCAGATGTGGCTAAGAGGTGACAGGTAGTGGTTGTCAGTGTTTTCTACAGAATCCCGCAAAATTGTATGACTACACATTCCTTCAATCTTGAGGCTACCAACACGATGTTCGCCACAAGGTGGAGACAACAGCTGCCCAATTGGTCTTACTGAAGATTCTTTTGGGAGAGGGGTATACTTGCGCATGGATGTCATTCATGTAGACATGTTCCCCTCCTCTCTCCAGTCTCTCATTTCCCCTTTCTTTTGCTACTTCTTCATTCATAGGGGCAATCACAAAACCAAGATCACATAGTCTCTTCCTCTCCGACAGTATAAGATCGAACACAATTCTTGAATTGAGATGCAAAATACAACAATTTGTATCCCTCTTATCAGGAAATTCAATTCTCTCAATGTCAGCAGATACCGGGGATCCTAAATTTGGAGTTTCATTGACAATTAGAATAATATTCATTCTATTTAAAAAGAGGATATGTTGCCGGCCAAAAGTGTGGGTAAACATGATTTTCAGAGCATGGCCTTTGGGGTGACCCATTTCTTGTATAGGTATAGAGTGTGATCTAATGTCTCGCTGAATCATTCTAGATGCTTTGTGAGGCTCTTTTGTATGAGCTCTCTCGCTATACCTATTCGTACCAGCATTTGAAGTCATACCTCTTTTCTGAATATTCATCAAATTAGTATTTTTTCCTCTTGTCACACATCTACACACATGATCCACTGGCTGTGGTTTGTACATTCTTTTAAGCAAGTCCCCTAGATTCACGTTTCCATTCAAAACTCTCTCCCCTATATATGTATCTAAGGGAGGGACTTTTTCTCCCACATATGTTTCCTTTCTGTTTTGTGAGAAGCCACCTTCTTTCGCTGTGCGCCCAAGTGGTGTTTTGTTCCTAATGGTCACAGAGGAACACAAAAACCATTCATTTCTTCCAGAGGACTTGTGTTCCATTTAGTACCTTTATTCTCATATTCATAAATGCTTTTTGCGTGACATGCACAGAAGTTTTCATTCATATTGGTCATATAAGCGATAGACCTTTTGCATTATTTCCTGAATTAGTGGGGGTTTTACCTAAATGTGTCTCTCCTTCCAATGTTGGGCAATTACAGTTTTTGTGCAGTGAATGCAGATTTTGTGAGCTTCTATGACCGAATTATCACTGATTCCTTTTTGATCAGCACAAGGTGAAATAATGACATTCTTTCGACAGCCATAACCATTATCACTCATTATTATCAATTGACAATCCTCTTAATTTCTGGTTATCATGGTTCTTTGTGAGCCCTCACATTTTTTTAATCCCAGGTTTGGCTCTAGAATGGGCCACTTCACGTCGGTCCGAAGTGCAGCAGTCAAAAACATGGGTGAATTAACAAAACGTCCCATCAGCCCTAGGAGATCTATTCCCATTTGGGTAGCAGAGGAAGCATTCAGTTTGACACTCCCCTCAGGTTCGCTCACATGTGATCAGATTTTTTAGACATAAATACCTACGGGTTTCGCCCACACTGCTGAGGTGCAACTTTCTGTGTGCAACTGCTTTCTCTTATAGTTCTGTCATTTGCACTCCCATTTGCATTCTGACACTCACACAAACCAACTCCATATTCAGTTTCCTTTGGTTCTGGCATTGGTGACAAAGGAGAAGAAATACAAATGTTCGAACTGCCACTTTTTTCCTTTTCTTAGTTTTATAGTTCTTGGTTTTCTTTGTCTGGTTAGGCATTTCCTCCTGATCTTTTCCAGTGGTTATGGTCTTTTTCTCTTTCGCTTTGGAAGGGCATTTTTAGGGTGGGGCAACCTGAGATGTAACAACAGCCTTTCATTTCTCAGCTTTAGAGGCGCATCTTTCATTGCAGGTTTTTGACTCTCCAAATTCTTCCTCTGAGTCCGTCAAGATTACAATCGGTGGATGAGATGTTACTTCATCCATTTGTCCTACAGATTGAGCCCCTATTTATGCACCAAGTACGCTCAATCCTTTAATGGGGACCAACTCTTCAATTTTAGGTTTAAGTCCACTGGCATAGAAGTATGATCCCTGACCTCATTCCACATATTAGCATATAGAGTAACAAATGAACTTAGGAACATATTTAGGGCAGGTAAGGTAGAAAAAGTCAGGAAAATATGTTCATTGACTTCTATCAGCATATGATGGATGGAGTTTGCAAAGTCTTCTTATCTATGATGTTAGTGAGGTCAGTTGATGATCCCTGTTTTGAGGGATCACATGTGGATTGCAAAACGCTGTCACCCTAATGTTGTTCTGCTTCAAATTCCATGGAGTCAGTATGTTCGATCAGGCTCAGGTCCAGGGGTGTTGCTAGTTCTGGAAAAAGATCTGGGGCTAGGCTATGTGGAGACTGTCAGGACTCGGGGCTTGCTAGCCTTTTGGTTGTAGCCTCTGAGCTTCTATTCATGGCTACAACCAAAAGGTCTGGGGCTATAGCCCCCTCAGCCGCTCCCTAGTGACACCTCTGCTCAGGTCGTTGCCATCATGGAAGTCATAAATATGAGAGCCATCAAGTGTCACCCTGGATAGGACTTCCCTTGGTTTAGTTGTAATGTTTAAGTCTGAGACCTTGAAATAATCCTTGGTTGTTTGCCCAGCAATTGGGGGTGTTTGAGGATGTGGGGAAAAGCTACGTCCCTGGAATTTGATAAGAGATTTATATGTCGGTTTGAAGCATTTTGGATGTGTTCCAAGGTGCATGGCCTCATCTGCTTCTAGGACTGCTATATTGTGTTCCTCTTGGAGATGCTCTATTTGGTGGGACGTGGCACCTAAATTAAACATTAGCACTGTCACCATTTGGTCTTCCCTCATAGTTGAGGTTGGGCTCCACTCCTCAAGCCCCTGATTCACCATGTCTTCAACTTGATTGGCTTCGCAGGCCTCGCCTTGTAACCATACTTAGTGAAGTTTTATACGAGAACTAAACAAACTCACAGATGTTCACAGAGTGTTGCGGGTTATCAGGGAGTCAGTTTGTGTATTTAGCTCACAATAAGTAAGTTGCAAGTCTGTTCGATGTTGGAAGCTTTTGTTGTTGTTTTGTTGTTTTGCAAGTAGAAAAGGTTGCTGGGGTGGAAGAAAAGGTTTATAAGGTTGCTTTGTTCATCATGTAGGCTCTGTGGCAAGTGCGGGGGCAGAGACAAAGTAAGGTAATAGAGGAAGTGGAGACCACGGCTCAAAGGGTATTACCCTAACAGTCACTGTGGAAACAACCTTGTGTTTCTTTCTGATGTGCGTGCTTGAGAAGTAACAAAAACACAAACCCGTACCTTGTCTTTATATTTTCATCTTTGAGTCCGGAGCTTCTCTGCACCCTCGATGGACCACGACAGACCACTTCTGTCCACTTCCGTTCTGTTTTTGGAGTTTTGAGTGTTCTCCTCAGTGAGCTATGCCTCCACAACAATGGTAAGTGAAACAAGACTCACCTCTCCGCCACAACAGATCACTTCTGCCCATTTCCATCTGCGTCATGCTCCTGACTGTTGTTGGTGTTTTGAGTGTTCTCCTGAGTGAGCTCTGCCTCTAGCAGCAATGGTAAGCGAAAAGAAGAATCTCCTCTCTGCCACAACAGACCAATTCTTCCCACTTCTGTCTGCGCCGTGCTCCATGCTGTTTTTGGTGTTTTGAGTGTTCTCCTGAGTGAGCTCCGCCTCCAGCAACAATGGTAAGTGAAACAAGACTCTCCTCTTCACCACGACAGACCACTTCTGCCCCCTTCCGTCCATATATATTAATGTTGACTTTATTTTGTCCACAAGCATTTCACACCATCTTACTGCACCTCCACGTCCACTTACATGTTGCACTGAACTGCATCACTGATCCTCTGTGCACCGGTAAACTGTGGATATAAGATACGTACTCCCGTTGACCACTGAATTGCAGCCATCTCTGATTGTATTTCTTTTAATGCTCTTAGTCTGCTCTATTTCTCATGTCAAATTAAAATCCCTTAGCCTCCTGACTCCTGCGCTATGATAATGTGATTTACAGCTATATTTCCCTCCCATTCATGCTTTCCCTGGCAGTAATGGTGCCTTGGACCTACTTAAAGATTTTCACTTCACTCAGCAAGTTTACCTTTGTGTGCTGGTCATTACCACCCACAAAAGCCTGCATGGGTCGTTATTATTGCTGAATGCTGCGAGCGTTATCCTACTTTTGTCATGAAACATTCATTTTAGATTTCCATGGTAATGGTAATTGTTTACCATTCAGTATGTACTGCATTGCATTATTCAATTTGTTTGATGTTTTCTCAGTGATATCCATAGAAGACGTACATCTGATAGCTGTGTATTCAAGCAGGACATCAGTCTTCGTTTCCATATCTTTATATGTGTTTTGTTTTTGGTCCACTCTGTTAACCCCCTTTGCATTACTAAAGATTGTCGAATGTCCTTATGTAAAGACTCAAGGGGGATTATCTGTACTCCTGCCCTCTTTATGGCAAAGTAGAAGCAGAGAGCACCCCAGCCAAGATTCTCTATTGTTGGTAGCAATGGACGGGCAATCAAGGCTTGGCTCTCAGGAGGTGATGCGGGCTGGTTCTTAAGTACAGTGTAGTCCCCAAGCAAAAGTAATATCCACACACTATGTTAGGTGATAACACAGTTCTTTATATAAATAAGGTTCAATATATATACACAATCAAATACACACTTTGTACTCTGGCAATTCTAATATGGTAAATACGTACAATATCTATGTGGTACCACAGTTAACTCTTGACTCCTTTAAAATGCACCAAGTGCTGACAGTTTCAATGGCATACAAATCAAACAGTAAAGTGAATCAACAATAGACATGGGAAGGAAGACAATTTGGGTTAAACAAATGGCAGAATACTTTGTCCTGCTACCAAGTTACAGTTCTGTCGGAGGATCCCCCCACCTAGGCAACCTGTAAAAAAAGTGTTCTACTACCCCAATGTACCTGGTTGAGCAGAGTTCTCTGATGGGTCAGCGACGGATCCTTCTTGAGTGAACTCCCTTTAAGGCAGGAGCCAGGGGTCATCGAGATTCCTCAAAGAAAAGGTGAACAATGTTGTCGACAGAGCAGCTCCAACCTTCACGGTGCTCGTCGACGATTGGTCATGTAAGTCCTGTGAAGATGAGGCATGTGATACATCTCGATGATGAGAGTTTCTTGCTGCAAAGCGTCAATGAAGAAAGTAGGCCCAGAAAGGGCATCAAGTCGTCGGTGTTTGGCATCAGCAATCAGGACTCGACCACAGCTGGCTTTCGGATCTTCATCGACGTCTTTTTGGACTTTGGGTGGTGGAAAACCCACCAGTGGATTCTCCTCAGTTCGGCGGCGACCTCAACTTTCTCCGGTGGGACAAAGCGGTCGATGGTGACAAGCAAGGAAGTCCTTGATTTCAAAGTGTCTTGGGCAATGGAGCATTGCGGCGCCGGTCGACGAGCTTACAACGGTCCTCCAAACCTTGGTCGATGGTGACGGTGGTCAACAGCTTTGCCGCCCTGGCGCTCACTTCAGATTCCTCGGTGGTCCCCGTCTCCAGTGAGCAGCCTTTCGAGGACTTACTTCCAGGGAGCCTTGGTGAAGGTTAACTCGTAGCCTGGGAAGAGGTCTCCTAGCCAGGTCATCACTTGGATCAGTTCCTGGAGACATGACAGCTTGTGATTGCATCGAAGAAAACATTTATTATTAATAATACCTCCAATATATGCAATATCTTATTTTATCATTCCTACTAACATACAGATGTTTCTGTTATTTGCAGCCTGCAGTTTTCCCAGATTAATGTCAACCAAGGGAATGTGTGCGTCAGTTTTCGTTAAGTTCTGGGCTCTTTCTAGCATAGTAGATTGATTCTAAAATTGGGTGTGATGTGTTATGCACAGCCTACTATATATCATCTTGTAATCAATTGTAACTTGTCACATCTGTTTTATTGGTTAGATACATAGGCATTGGGAAATATTGTGGTCACTTGTGGTCATTGAGAAGGGGCGAGTATGCTTCTGTTAGTTTCTTCGAATATCCAGTCCACGGATATTCATAGGCTTTTCTAAACTGATTCTGAGTTTGTATGATTGCTTGAGATTGTACCAAAGTTATAACTGAAATGTTCATCAATGTTCCTATTAATTCCATGTGGACCTATGATGGATACTTTTAAATTGTCACATTTTGCATACATAATTGTAACAATTTCTCGTCCAATGGGGATGGAGGTTTTCTTGTGTTATTTTGCTCAGTCCTCATTGTATTTTATTTACTTACTGGTGATCTGATAGGCACCAACTGGGACCCAGGGTTGGCCTTGACTCCAAAGCAAAAGAAACAGTTTTTCAACACTGTAGAGGAGCAGGTGATGTAATCTCTAGTACCCGCACCATCACCTCCATCATTCGTGGATGAACAGCAGTAGAAGAGCCCTATGTGCGACACCAGGTATTGTCCCAATACCACATCGAGTATATGAGAGATGTTATGCACTCAGGCAACCGTATCGAATGCACCCTCGAACTGAAGTAGTGGAAGGATGTCGGCATACACCACTGGACATAGAAGAGCTGTAATTACAAGTTGACACAAGTAAAGTGATGTCATAAAGGGAAGATACGAGGATATACAGAAATTATATGCAGATACGTTAATAATGAAGGTTTAATTGAAAAAGCAAAGTAATCAAGTTAGAAGAGTTGAGGAAATTGTTTATGTTGAAAAGACAAGTGAGATGAAGCCCACCGAATGTACATGTGCAGAAATGCAAGGTAGATGAGACACATAGGAGCTTGCTGCAGTAGAAACTATAACGTAAATTGAGCGGCCATGTTGAAAAGATGGATATCAGATTGTGATGAAACTACACCAGAGACAGGGCAAGGTTGCAGAGCTGGGAGACACTGTAGAAACAGCTTCATGCAAGGAACAAAGAATATCCTTTTTTACTAAGAATGACAGAGCAAGGCATAATTGGAAAGTGCAACAGGGGTCAACCAGCATATGCTATAAATGAAGGGCACATTTGTCTTAGATTAAGCAGAAGCGAAAACATCTGCAAGTGCTAAATATTGGACAATCAAAGATGCGAGAAGCAGAAGTAAAATGGAGTGATCAAGTCTCCGGAGGCCAAGACGAGTAATAGCAGCCAGCACAATTAAATCGAATAGCAGTAAATAGAAGGATGAAATGGACAAATTTATTGTCCTCTAACACATGATTCAGAACTTGAAAACAAGGTATATTCATTAAGCCTCAGACAAAGATAACAGTGTCCACTAACTCCCTTAAAAGTTCCAGAGAAGAACACAGTCATCAAGGTGCACTATAAAGGAGAAGCCTTGGCTTGAGGCCTAACTGATGAGAGATGGTATGCTAATTGACCAAAGTGGGCAGTAATAATAATAATAATTATTATTATTATTATTGTTCTGACATCGTTCTCTGCACCTGGGTTTTGTTATGTTCACATGCTGATAGCGATCCGAATGTCCAAGGAGAGTATGCCAACTCATCATGAGTGGATATGAAGCTGCATGATCTACAACATTGCAGAAGCCAATCTGCTCTTAGTTTTTTTTGATATAATTAGTATTACACGTATGTTGGAGGTAGTTTGAGCTAGTTTGAGGCGTGCCCACCAGATATGGGGCAGGCAATTATGTTATTAACACTTGCACATGTTATAAGTATACATGTTCTTCTAACCAATCCTTCCCCTTGTCCCCTTGATAGGTTTTGTTGTTTGCCACATAGGATGGCCTCATAGTTGACGTACATCAAGGAATAAAGTCTTTGTGTAAGAGGAAAGTAACCGAGAGAGTGTGAGCTGCGACTCGTTATGCTTGCCACATTTCCCTACTTGATTTGACCTGACAATAAAGTAGTACTTTGCCATATTCTTTGAATTTGACTGGTTATTTGGGTCTGAGCACGTTTATTATGGTAATTTCATTATGCGCATGAGATACGCTCCAAGGTGCTACTGCACAACAGTGTGGACGATTTTTGTATCAGGGAAGTGTAAGGAGAAAGGTAAACTGGAGTACAAATTGAGGATCCAATAAGTAAAAATCAAGGCAAAGATTAGAACTCAGTAAGTGCAGGAAAATGTAGCAACACATAGCAAGTTTGAAGTCTAAATCTGATGAGCACAATTAAAGGACCTTGACAGAATAGCAAATTTACTACCACGGGCAAAATGTACTAGTTCATTTTCATTTGAAAGGGAGCTTATGGAGGGGAGTTTAAAGAGGAAGAGATAAGCATTACGCATGTTACAAGATAGGAGACCAGGCTGTTCACATTTTCGGACCAAAGAAAGTTAATTCAAGGCAAATGCCCCAGTAGTGGCTGGGGTTTTCCTCCTTATATCTTTTTCTTGCAAATTGGCACCAACATAGTCGTGGGGCTTGCGGTTCTTCGATGCCTTGAAGCACAGCGCATTTTCACTTCAGGATGAAGTTGATACCAACAGAGTCTTGGTGCTCGAGCATTTGCGATGCCTGGAAGCACGGCACATTTTCACTTTCAGGATGAAGTTGCCACCAACATAGTCTTGGTGCTCGAGCATCTGCGATGCCTGGAAGCACAGCACATTTTCACTTTCAGGATGAAGTTGCCACCAACAGAGTCTTGGTGCTCGAGGATCTGTGATGCCTGAAAGTACAGTTAATTTTAACTTGCAGATGAAGTTGCCACAGCTGCAGTTCAGGGAGGCTTAAAGTTTCTACCACTGAGAGAAAGAATGGAGAACCAAATACAATTATTTAAGCCTTAGATGCTTTGAGACACAGGCTATTGCCTTGTTTTTTGGTGGAAAGCTAGAGATGCGATATATGTCCAATGAAAATAAGGCAAGTTTGAAAGATACCTGGGCATCATCTGCGTCTGTTTCAAATGTGTAAGAGTAGTGTGATATCTGCTAGAGGATTGTGGAGGGCAGAGTGGGTATTAATCCTTGGTGTGGTCTATATGTAAGAATAGTGATTTTAGAGTGAAAAGGCCCTGAGGAGACTTGAACCTACCTATCTATCAGGAAAAATATGACCCGCTTCAAAGCCACATGTTCGATGCAAATGTTTGGTTTAAGGTGGTGAATTAGGAGAACATTATTAACATTATCAAATGCTGCCAAGAAATCTAAACAAATGTAAATGAAAGGAGATTTTTTTGTCTAGAGCCGTCATATATAGAAGAGCACCCTCTATTACTCTAGTTGGTTTGAAGGTTGACTGGTAATGATGTAGGAGCTTAGTGTTATTGAATTCACTTTTGTATTCATCACCTGTTGTATTGCCAGTTTTTCCAGCATCTTGCTATGTAAGGGCGTGTTCACCATTGGGCAGTCGATAACGAGGATCATGGGATCACAGAGAGGGAAGATGTGGGTCTTCTTGAGGAGGCAATGGATTTAACCAGAGAGAAAGGAGCTATTAACCAGAGGTATTTTTGATGGGTTATTTGTCTGAGAAATGCAGTCATAATTAATTAATCTTGTATATAACACTTAATACCATCTGTAAGCGCAGAATTGGGATTCAAACCTGTGTTGCTCTGAGTTGTCTTGCTTCCAAGATAAACGCGCTGCCCCGACCTCAGAAAAGAAGTCTGTCTTTTTTGGAGTCATTTGGTTCCTTGTATTTATGCCAGAGAATTACTGCAGTGCTCTGCGTTTTTTTTTATGTTGCATTTGCTGAAGCATCCAAGCACCATAATAAATTCTTCTTTTTCTTCAAACCTTTTTTTCTTTTAGGAGAGCAAGTACAGTGTCAAACCAATAGTTGTTTTTGATAGGTGGTTTAAGTTTTTTACAGATGATCTGGAAGAGGTGGTCAAGGAAGCTGAAGAGTGTATTGAACAGTTAATTGGTCAGGACTTTACGGATGTCACTCGGTGCTGTGGGATCTATGATGTAGTCAACAAAGCAATCTATAATCACTTCTTACATGGGTCTGACACGGGTGAAGCCCTGCTTGGGAATTGAATTTCAAAAGTCTTCCCTGATTTTGTCAAGTTGGTTAAAAGTAGATAGTGGTCCGTCCATGGATGAAGATGAACTTGAATGTTTGAGAACTGTGTGTATACGGAAGTAACAACGGCATCCAAGGAGTGACCTCCTAATTGGGTTGCGCCTGATGGCCATCCTTTCAAGGCCACAATGGCATGTCACAATGATTATGAAACGATTTAGGCCAATGGGACAGTCCAGCTATATATTTAAGTCCCCCATTGGGAGGATTGTGTTCATTGTTGCTTGGAGATTTGCAAGGTAGTCAACTCATTCTGCCTCACAGAGAGAGAGGACCCCATGCATTTCTAAACATGGTGACTGTTGTCAGGGACGAGAATGCATCTACATGCATTACTTTCAAAGTATGAGGTAGTTTGCATAGTTCTCAGAGTAGTGAGACGGTGGGCCTCATTACGACTTTTGAGGTAGCCGTGCCCTTAATAAGGGCAGGCTGCCTCCAAAGTTGGGTCTGGGTCCGTGTTCCTTGAATGAGGAATTACCGGGCCATTCCAACCTTGGAGGACCCGGTAATTCCTCAATCAATTTACCCATCCCCATTCACATTGAGCCCCCATAGGGCTCAATGGGAATGGGGAGGGATCTAACAATGGGCACGTTAATAACAGGCCCGTTGTTAGCTCCCTGGTCCCCTCGCGGGACCCGGAAAGGACGTCTGGTCTAACCAGAGGTCCTTCCCGGGTCCCGTGAGGGAACCTCGTAATAGGACGGAGTGGGTTTAACGGCACCGGCACCATTACTGGTGCCGTTAAACCATTCTGCCCGCCTCGTAATGAGGCCCTGTGTGCTGTAAAGATCAGAGGTAGCCTATTCATAGTTTATCCTGTCTATTGTTTACCATGATTGTATTCCTATTTGTATTTTATTTGTACTTATGTGGCACTTTTGTCACAGCACTGCCGTGGATAAAGAAATGCAGAAAATTGTAGAACTACAAATGTAATGGTAAAAAGAATTTTAAAATAGTCTAAAACAGAAATAATTAAGTGGCAGAAAGGAAAGAAGCCGGCAGGTTCTAAGTCAAGTATAGAACATGTGAAGAGAAGGTGAAGAACGCATATGTAAAGGCAAATAATTCCAAAATGTCAGCACAAGAAGGAAAAATGAATGGCAGCAGGAGTGGGCACAAGGGGACTTTGGAATTGAAAGGAGATGTAGATATTGTGAGCAAATGGATCGAGTAGGGATGTATAGAGAGACCACATCAGCAAGATAAGAAGTTGCAAGAATCCTACAATACAAAGAATGTGAAGATGAAGACAGGAGTCAAAAGGCAGACAAGAGTTAGCAACAAGTGACACAGTGGTAGAGGAGTGGTAGAGGAGTGGGCAGATAAGCCGCATAGATAACACATAGACAACACATATCTGTAAGCCCGAAAGGAAGACCAGAGCAGTAGTCGAGAGAACACAGAGGAATAGATTTGGTTAAGTTAGGGAGGCAAGAGTCAAAACAGGGAGATTGTTATGGCTTCCCAGAACCATTATTATGCTGTTTATGTATACATGTGTGTCCCCCCTCATATGCAAAGGGAAATCTAGTTTTACATGCCACCTCTTACCTACATTTACCTCTACGTATTCAATTGGACCGAATGTGGACAACATGAGTGATTCCCACAAGCTGGGTAATAGCAATAGATACTGTCATCATTTATACATAAAACAAAATAAATGTTTGTCACCAAGATCATCCTACATCAAAAGAAAGCCTGTGCTGTTTAGACTTTGGTTATTGGTATGCCATGACCTATCCCCAGTTGACTGTATAACTAGAAAATGTTGAAAAGTGTGCAACTTTCATGAGTAATTCCTTCACTGAATCTGCCATGTCATTCCAAATAAGATGTTGAACCCCACAGAAACAGCTTTACCACTTATGCCTCTGTGGTATTCTCTCTGCTCGCTCGATTATTGTGAATATCTGCATGGATTGGGCCAACTACTACTCCATGTCAATAACCTACATTGCTCTCCTCTGGACATTCATGCGTGCACTGTATAGTAAAGTAATGGTGGCCACCATCACTATTGACCAATGCAGACTGTGCCTGCAAATGGGCAGGCATATAAACTGCCAACAATGTCCATAGTGATCAAGCCTATCTGCAAGTGAGGACCACTCATCCTCATGAATATGATTTATTCTGCACAGAGCAGAAAACACACTTCATAACACCAGGTTAATGTTTCATCACTGATTCCTGCTCAATGTGGGAATTCATTTTAGAATTTAACACATTTTTCTTTGTGTCTCCATTCAGCCTGAACAAGAATGAGGCTATTATTTTTTAAGGGAGTTTCTAATTCCAGCCTTTTATGATATGATATGATATGATATGGTATTTGTAACGCGCCTATACACATGTGTTTCAAGGCGCGACGAGGCAGGGAGGGGGGGACAAGGGGAGACAGACAACGATCTTACTAGGCCAGGTGTCATTCAGATCGCGCAAGTGCAGGGGTGGGGGAGGGGGAAAAGTGCAAGGGGAAGGGGAGGGGGGGAAGTGCAGTACAAGGTAAGTGGCGTAACGTAATAAATAAATAAATAGGGCCAGCTGGTGGCAAGTGTGAGGTAAGTGCAGAACAAGTGCTGGGGGAGGGAGGGGGGGGCTGTAGGGATACAGAGACAGTCCCGCAGTGCAAAGGGGTTCCAGGGCATCAGTGCAAGTGGAGAGTGGCAGGGCCCAGGGCCGAGGCCGTTTAGAGTGGTCCAGTTGCAGGATCAGTGCAGTTTCAGTGAGGAATTAAATTAGCTGTTCAGCAGGGGAGAGGGAGAGAGAAAGCAGAAGCAAAGAGGAAGGTTTTGAGGTGCTTCCGGAACCGGAGATGGTTCTCCTCAAGTTTCAGGGAGGCAGGAAGGCTGTTCCAGAGGGAGGCCCCTGCCGCGGAGAGAGATCTACCCCCAGCTCGTTGCTTCGAGAAGCGGCTAACCCTGAGGGAATTGGAGGCGGATGAGCGAAGGGCTCGGGAAGGAAGAACTTTGGGAAGAGAGAGTTGAAGGTATTTAGGACCCAGGCCCCAGAAGGCCTTGTGGACAATGCAGAGGGTTTTGAACTTTATCCTCGCAGCCACTGGGAGCCAGTGTAGAGATTTCAGTCCTGGAGAGATACGGTCCCTGGGCTTGAGGCCAAGGACAAGTCTCGCAGTTCTGTTCTGGATGAGTTGCAGAGGGCGGAGAGTGGAGGCAGGCAGATTAAGATAGAGGCTGTTACAGTAGTCCAGCTTCGAGAGAACCAGGGCTCGGGAGACAGTGAGCTTCTGGGGGAAGGAGAGGAAGGGAAGAATACCTCTGAGGAGGTGCAGCTGGTAGTGTGACCTCTTGGCGACGTCAGAAATATGAGGAGAGAAGGAGAGTGTGGAGTCGAAGATGACCCCAAGGTTTTTTGCCTTGCAGGTAGGAGCAGGGAGGGGGCCAAGGGAGGCAGGCCAGAGAGCTACAGGGAAGGAGGGAGTGGGAGTACCGATGAGTAGGATCTCAGTCTTACTGGCATTAAGGCAGAGGTCATTGGCGGCACACCATTCTTGGATAGCAGACAGACAGTCAGAGATGAGGGAAGGAGAGGGGGAGGCTGAGGGTAGCCTGAAGATGAGTTGGGTATCGTCCGCATAGCACTGGAAATTAGGGCAGAGAGCGGCGATGCGGTGGGCAAGGAGTGCCAGATACTGGTTGAACAGCCAGGGAGAGAGATTAGATCCCTGGGGGACACCACAGGTGGAGAAAAAGATGTCGGAGAGGAAGGACCCCAGTTGGACCTGGGAGGGTCGATTTGAAAGGAAAGAGGTCAACCACGCCAGAGCCTGACCAGTGATACCCAGGTTTTCCCGGAGACGGTTGAGCAGGATGGCATGGTTGACAGTGTCAAAGGCAGAGGAGAGATCGAGCAGAATGAGAGCACACGGAGTGTTGGAATCGAGGTTCAAGAGCAGGTCTTCACGGATGTTCAGGAGAGCAGTTTCCGTGCTTCTGGCAGCTCTGAAGCCAGATTGATGGTCATGAAGACTACCAACAGATTCAGCATGGAGGTTAAGCTGGGAGATGGCCAGTTTCTCCAGGAGCTTGCCCAGGAAGGGAGTGATGGAGATAGGGCGATAGTTAGCCGGGCAGGAGGGGTCGGAAGAGGGTTTCTTGAGAAGAGGGTGCACAAGGGAGTGCTTGAGGGGGGAAGGGAAGACTCCAGAGGCGAAGGAGTGGTTGCAAAAGTCAGCCAGGGCAGGAGCCAGGGAGTCGATGTGGTCCTTGATAGTTTTGGAGGAACAGGGGTGAACCTGTTTAGACGAGACTTTCATAGATCGGACTTGTCTGGAAACCTCGTCAGCAGAGAAAGGTGGAAAGGCAGAGAAAGAGGGAGGAGGGGTGACCGCAGAAGGGCCAGAGGAAGGGTCGGGTAGGGAGGGAGGGAGGTGAAAGGAGGAGAGCGAGGACAGGATGTCCTGAGTTTTAGAGATGAAGTGAGAGGCCAGTGCAGTGCAGAGGGCCTGGGAGGGGACAGGAGAGGTAGAGACTGCAACAGGGTTGGCCAGCTCCTTGCAGATTTTAAAGAGTTCGGCGGAGTTGTTTGATGCCGCAGAGATGCGGGCTTGGATAAGGGCTCTCTTCTTGGTGAGAACGGAGAGCCGGTACTGCCTTTGGAGCAGGCGGCAGGCCAGTTTGTCAGAGGATGAACATGAAGCACGCCATTTCCTCTCTGCAACCCTGCACTTGCGTTTTAGGGTGGCGAGATCCAAGTGATACCAGGAGTTACATTTGGCTTTGGGCTTCAGGCGGATTCTCATGACGGGGGCAAGGATATCAAGAGTAACAGATATAGCAGAGTGGAGCATGGAGAGGGCTGTGTCAGGGTGGGAGTCAGCCGAAGGGGCAGGGGGGGGCGAGAAGGTAGCAGCAAAAGCCTCAACTGACACACGCTTCATGGGTCGGATGACCGAGAAGGTGGGTGGCAGTGAAGAGGGTGGCTTTGCCTGTGGGGTAGGCAGGGTGAGGTGGGAGGATAGGAGAAAGTGATCACTCCAGGAGAGAGGAGTGGAGAGAGGGACGGAGAGGGGAAGGTCAGAAGAGATCAGAGCATCAAGAGTGTGCCCAGCAGAGTGAGTAGGCCCAGATGGGAGAATAGAGAGTGAGAGAGAGTCGCAGAGGTCACGAAAGAGACCAGTGGGGGGACTGGAGGCATCAAGGTGGATGTTAAAGTCGCCAAGAAAGAGGAGTTGAGTGGTTGAGGACAGGAGTGCGGAGGAGAGGTCAGCCCACTCAGAGAGGAAGGAGGAAATTTGACCAGGTGGCCGATAGATAGTAGCCACGGTAAGGGAATGGCTAGGAGAGAGAGAGAGTCGGCAGACAAGGCATTCAAAAGAGGAGTAGGTCTGCGTAGGAGTGACAGTGGCAGGAATCCACTCAGGGAAGATAAGGGCAACACCACCCCCTGCACGGTTGGGCCTGGGCACGGAGAGGATCTTGTAACCATCAGGTAGGAGTGTGTCAAAGCTGGTGGCAGAGCTGGCTGTGAACCATGTCTCAGTGAGACAAAGGACGTTGAGGTCCAGTTCCTCAAGAAGGTGACAGATATTTGAGGAGTGCTTGATGGCAGAGCGAGTGTTTAGTGTGGCAATGTGGAGAAGGCTGCCATCCTTGAAGAACTTCCGGGGAGGGGTACAGATCAGAGGTACGCCCTGCGGAGGTATTGAAGAAGGAGGTGAAGAAGGAGCACGAGAGGGGGCAGGGAGGGAGGGTAGAGGCAAGGTAGCCAAGGATAGAGGAGGGGGGACAGCAGGAGAGGAGAGGAAGTTGATGAGGTGTGGGAAGCGTCTATCGAAGAGGTGAAGGTTGGCCTGAGGGCCTTGGACCAAGACGGTCCCATTAGCGTAGACATTAAGGATGGCCTTGGAGGAGCGGAAGGGGGCCAAGAGGACATCCCAACGGGTGCCACCATTAATGGGACAGGAGGAGAAAGGAGAGAGCACAGAGACCATATGAAGGGTCCATAGGTCAGGCGAAGGCACGAAAAAGAGGATGTCAGTGAGAGTTTCCTTAGAGCAGGCATTAGTGTAGGTGTCAGCGATAGGGAGGCCTGGGTTGGAGACCAGGATGTCCTTTTTAAACTTTTTCCTACCAGATTTAGTGAGGAGAGCAGGATAGTCAATGGAGAAGCAGTTAGAGAAGATAGGCGAGACGGAGAGCACCATGGAGTAGGAGGGAGGGAGGGGGGGGGAGACAGACGAAACAAGAGCACGCAGACAGGAAGTGAGCGGCAAGCACAAGTTACCACAATTAGAGCAAGCAAAACAGTAATGCGTATTAGGTACCGGGCCACCTAAGATTGAGAATCCTGCGAGGGGAGAAAAAGCACCCTAGTATACCACAAATCAGAGCAAAACAGTAATGCGTATTAGGTACCGGGCCACCTAAGATTGAGAATCCTGCGAGGGGAGAAAAAGCACCCTAGTATACCACAAATCAGAGCAAAACAGTAATGCGTATTAGGTACCGGGCCACCTAAGATTGAGAATCCTGCGAGGGGAGAAAAAGCACCCTAGTATACCACAAATCAGAGCAAAAACAGTAATGCGTATTAGGTACCGGGCCACCTAATTTTGAGAATCCTGCGAGGGGAGAAAAAGCACCCTAGTATACCACAAATCAGAGCAAAAACAGTAATGCGTATTAGGTACCGGGCCACCTAAGTTTGAGAATCCTGCGAGGGGAGAAAAAACACCCTAGTATACCACAAATCAGAGCAAAAACAGTAATGCGTATTAGGTACCGGGCCACCTAAGTTTGAGAATCCTGCGAGGGGAGAAAAAACACCCTAGTAAACCACAACTGTGAATACAGTGAGGCAAGGCCCCATGCGGATGTAACCAGGAGTAGGAGGGGTGGGCCGGGGAACGGAGAACAGGTGGAACTGGCGCCTGGCGTCCCCTGCGGACACCTGCAGACACACAGGGAGCCGCACTGTAGGAGTCGCCCTTGGCCTGGGGCCCTTAGCCGCGGGGGCTGCCGGGCAGAGGGCTGCCCAGGAGGGGGGAGGTTATAGGCAGAGGGAGAGGAGGGGGGGGTTGGGCGGGCCGGGAGGCGGGGAGGGAGAGGAAGACCAGGAAGTGGGAGGGGGGAGCAGGAGCAGTGACAAACACCGCGCTAGGAGCGCGAGGAACAATTCAACTTTTTTTTAAAAAACAAAACACACTCACGGAGGCCCAGGCAGGGCTTCCCAGGCCTGCTGATCCCCTCAGGCCACCGGCGACCGCTCTCCACGCTCAGCTAGGGAAAAGAAGCGAGCGCGGGGAACGGCTGTCGAGTAGGCCAGAGGGGAGGCAGGCACACAGCCAATCAGAGGGGGGGTGGGCGGGCAGGGAGGCGGGGAGGGAGAGGAAGACCAGGAAGTGGGAGGGGGGAGCAGGAGCAGGGACAAACACCGCGCTAGGAGCGCGAGGAACAATTCAACTTTTTTTTAAAAAACAAAACACACTCACGGAGGCCCAGGCAGGGCTTCCCAGGCCTGCTGATCCCCTCAGGCCACCGGCGACCGCTCCCCACCTCAGCTGGGGAAAAGAAGCGAGCGCGGGGAACGGCCGTCGAGTAGGCCAGAGGGGAGGCAGGCACACAGCCAATCAGAGGGGGGGGTGGGCGGGCAGGGAGGCGGGGAGGGAGAGGAAGACCAGGAAGTGGGAGGGGGGAGCAGGAGCAGGGACAAACACCGCGCTAGGAGCGCGAGGAACAATTCAACTTTTTTTTAAAAAACAAAACACACTCACGGAGGCCCAGGCAGGGCTTCCCAGCCTGCTGATCCCCTCAGGCCACCGGCGACCGCTCTCCACGCTCAGCTGGGGAAAAGAAGCGAGCGCGGGGAACGGCCGTCGAGTAGGCCAGAGGGGAGGCAGGCACACAGCCAATCAGAGGGGGGGGTGGGCGGGCAGGGAGGCGGGGAGGGAGAGGAAGACCAGGAAGTGGGAGGGGGGAGCAGGAGCAGTGACAAACACCGCGCTAGGAGCGCGAGGAACAATTCAACTTTTTTTTTTAAAAAAACAAAACACACTCACGGAGGCCCAGGCAGGGCATCCCAGGCCTGCTGATCCCCTCAGGCCACCGGCGACCGCTCTCCACGCTCAGCTGGGGAAAAGAAGCGAACGCGGGGAACGGCCGTCGAGTAGGCCAGAGGGGAGGCAGGCACACAGCCAATCAGAGGGGGGGGTGGGCGGGCAGGGAGGCGGGGAGGGAGAGGAAGACCAGGAAGTGGGAGGGGGGAGCAGGAGCAGGGACAAACACCGCGCTAGGAGCGTGAGGAACAATTCAACTTTTTTTTTTTTTTTTTTTAAAAACAAAACACACTCACGGAGGCCCAGGCAGGGCTTCCCAGGCCTGCTGATCCCCTCAGGCCACCGGCGACTGCTCTCCATGCTCAGCTGGGGAAAAGAAGCGAGCGCGGGGAACGGCCGTCGAGTAGGCCAGAGGGGAGGCAGGCACACAGCCAATCAGAGGGGGGGTGGGCGGGCAGGGAGGCGGGGAGGGAGAGGAAGACCAGGAAGTGGGAGGGGGGAGCAGGGACAAACACCGCGCTAGGAGCGCGAGGATCAATTCAACTTTTTTTTTAAAAAACAAAACACACTCACGGAGGCCCAGGCAGGGCTTCCCAGGCCTGCTGATCCCCTCAGGCCACCGGCGACCGCTCTCCACGCTCAGCTGGGGAAAAGAAGCGAGCGCGGGGAACGGCCGTCGAGTAGGCCAGAGGGGAGGCAGGCACACAGCCAATCAGAGGGGGGGGTGGGCGGGCAGGGAGGCGGGGAGGGAGAGGAAGACCAGGAAGTGGGAGGGGGGAGCAGGAGCAGGGACAAACACCGCGCTAGGGGCGCGAGGAACAATTCAACTTTTTTTTTTAAAAGAACAAAACACACTCACGGAGGCCCAGGCAGGGCTTCCCAGGCCTGCTGATCCCCTCAGGCCATCGGCGACCGCTCTCCACGCTCAGCTGGGGAAAAGAGCAACCTCCTGAATTTTCTAAGGCCCATTGGAGTTTTAAACATGGTGCTTTAGTAGGATAAATCCTCGAAAGGGCTCGATCCCTATTGAAATGTGCAGTGGGGAACAATTACTATTACTTCAAAATACCCATATTAAAATATCTTTATCAAAAAATGTAGTACCATAATCACTACAATATTCAAATACCACTCAAACTCCATTACGCACTCCTCATACCAGCAACTAAACCAAAAACATCTTTTGATACTGAGTGAAAACGTTTAAACAAAACATATCCAAATGAACACTATAAATGTAGAAACACACTCAAATGTGTTCGTCACTGCCCAACACGATATATCATGTTTCAGTGCATATTAAACATCCCTCGGAGGTCAACAAGATAAAATGGAAGGACATAGAGAATCAATACAAAGAAAAGATTACAGAGGCAAAGAAACATTTCTTTAATGAACATATCTCAGCAGCCACAAATTCAACTAGTAAACGTTTTCAGATCTTAAAATCTATAGTAAAAGTCTATGTCACTGCCCCCGCCCCCTTTCAACCCTCACAGGGAGATTGTGATAATGTGCAGCTGGTCTTTAGTAATAAAATCTAAAAGGTTAAAGAGGCAATAAGCTCCATCCAAGTGGCCTGCACGATCAGTTTAACCCCACAAGAACAGATTATACCTTGAAAGTAGGAAATAAATTTAAATTCAGTCCTGTCTCTTTAGAGGATATGAAAATCCTTCTTTCCACCATGAGACAAACAGCATGTTTAGAGAACATCCTGCCCCCCAAACTGATCTTAGAAAATAAGCACATCATTGCACCCCTGCTTACAAGAATGGTTAACACATCCTTCAGAGATGGCAAAGACTCAGTGGCCATTACAACTGTTACAGTTAACGACGCTGGTCAAAAAAAACTAGGACAGGATCAGAAGGACCCTACCAATCTCCATCCCATCTCAAATTCTAATATTCTGCTGAAAGTTTTGGACAAGGCGGCAACCCTCCAACTCCAAGCATTTGTGGAGGCTAATAATCTTCTCCACAAGCAGCAATCAGGTTTTAGACGGTCACATATCACAGAACCCGCATTGTTGGACCTCCAAACTCATCATGGACAAAGGCAAGACAGGAATGTTGGTCCTATTGGACCTATCTGCCGCCTTTGATTTGCTGGCTCACCAGCAACTCCAATGGGCCTTAGAAAATTCAGGAGGTTGCTCTCAAGAAGCAACTGGCTGGGTGATCACTTTCCTAGCAGAATGAATCTCAAAAATACACTAGGGCGATCAATCCTCCCGGCCTATATCTATCAATTGCGGTGTGCAACAAGGGGCCTGTTTGTCCTCACCTGCTGTTCAACCTGTACCTTCGGTGTCTCTGTACTCTTCTTAACAACATAGGAGTTTATTTTACCAACTACGCAGATGACACCCAGGTAGTGTTAAAGCTGAGCGGCTGCTGTGACACGGACAACAGCAGGGTGGCAAACATGTACAACATCATAGAGGCTTGGATGAAAGTAAACTGGTTATGCTTAAATGGGAGCAAGACGGAGCTGATCATTTTTTGTTCTCATCAAGCAAAGTCCAAGCTAAGCCAGGAATACTCATCATTTAAGATCAGAGACTATCATATCCTGGTCTCAGGGAAAGTAAAAACCCTGGGTATATATCTGGATGCATCCTTGGGGGCCAAAGCACATGCCATCTACCTAAACAAAAACTGGCTGTACTACTTGAGACTGCTTAAATTCATCAGACCTTACTTAAGGGAAAAGAACTGCACAGCCCTGGCTAGGGCGACAATCCTCTCCAGATTGGACTATGGCAACACCCTTCTGATAGGAGCTAGCAAGGGGTGTATAGCACATTGTCAAATTATACAAATAAACACAGTGAGAATCATCAGACAGAAAGCTAGAATGGAGCACATCACAGACAACAGGAAGACCCTCCACCGGCTAGCCTTAGAGGAACGAATCACGTTTAAATCCATGGCTACGGTACATCATTGCATTTTTGGACAAGCCCCTGCATACCTGAAAGATCAAATAACCCTCTACACCAAGGCCCGTTCTTTGAGATCTGAGACACAAGGCGCCATTGTATGCACAGGAGCCAAAAGATCAAACGGACGGGGATGTTCTTTCCCCACAAGAGCGGCTCAACTCTGGAACTGCTTACCGAGTTCACTAAGACTTGAGGAAAACTACACGATCTTCAGAAAAATACTAAAAACAAGTCTATTCAAGTAAAGCACTAGGCCCCACTTCACTAAACAAACCGGTTGTCCCGAACATTACTTGTTGTCCTTGTCTTTATGTACGCGCCCTGATGCCTGCGGGCTTTGGCGCAATATAAATAAATAAAATAAATAAATAAAATATTCACAAGAAAATGCTGAACATTTATCAGGGGCTGGCAAACAGTATTATCCTATATTGAAGGAAGAGATTGGTAGTCAAATCCAATAAATGCAATTATTGCTAATTCTCCTAAATGGCTAATTCTAAAACCCATGCTAACCTTGGTATAAATACCTTATTCTTTAGGGTCGAGGAGTGGCATAAAAATTACTAATGCACATGATGCAAGCAACTGTAACTGCATCTGCAATAAAGCACAACAAATACTGCTGATTACTATGTCCTTTACATTCACTCTTTTCAAAACCAAAAAGTCCATAAGCTCCAGGCCAGCATTTAAAATCCTATGGCATGTATTCATTTATCATGTGCAATTCACAGGCACAGTTATATATTTACTAAGTCAGTTTATGCACAGTCAACACCTGTGGATAACAGAAACCCAGTAATCACTTTTTTAATGCTGCTGTTGCCATAAGTACATTTAATGTAATATTTACTTAAAGGGAAACAACTCATACTTTGTGTCTACTGTCAATGAATAGCCGAGTCTCTGTTGCTCTCTAGATTCGGGACTGTCTGTAGCAACTCCAAATCGGCCAATGTGTCCAGTTTCTTACATGCTGTGATGAATCACTGTGCATATCACACAATGTTGTGCTCTAAACAACAAGAAGTGTACACTCTGTTACGTGTCGGCCTAGGTAAACCATGTGAATGCAGTTTTCCATATCTCACCCGTGAGTGTGAGTGTATTTATAATCAATGCCTACCTGAATTTGGCAACTGTCTCTGTCACCCTTTTGCTAAACCTTCGATGTCTCACTGATTAGCATCTAAAGCTTGCACGGCGACCATTGGTTAAGAAACCTGCATTCCTTCTTTAGTTTCTATTCTTGTGACTGCAAGTTCATAGCTGGTTCTAATATGGCAGCCATCTTAGACTGCCCTTACTCCCAACATGAAACCAGTTATGGTATTTATCCTACAGCCTAGAGGCTTGACAATTACACACATGTGTACCAAAGGTCACCGCTATTGCAATAGGTCTACACTGCATTACTACACCTGAATAGTGGGCCACCCAAGGAAGGTCCGGGACATCTCAGGTATAACCCTTTATGCATATACTTATTCTTATAAGGGGGATTTTCAACAATGATACTGGCCCCCTCCTGGTTATCCAAAGATCAAGAGTCTGCCATACTTTTCTACTTCCAAAACTCATACAGACTACCCTCTTAATTGGTGCCATTCTATCTCTTTATTGAGACCTTTAGTATGGCTCTCTGTGAGAAAAATCAGCTTCGGCTCAGTTTTTGTTAACTTCTTGTCACTCTCTTGTTTGCTGTCACTACACACTCTTGATTGTACCGTCCAAGTGAAATCCTCGAAATGATGTTGCATTTTCATAAAATCTTTGACTAATTTTCTTTTTTAGGCAGCTTCTGTGTTCAATGGTCTGAGTCTTGATCCTCTGCATCATTTTGCCAATATATTGGCACTTACATGGACACAATGTAAGATATACGACACACTAAGTGTTGCAGTTTGTAAATTCCGATTGAGACCATGGTTTATATCTGTAGTCTTTGCAGTGCAGTGAGTTTGCAGACAATCCATGCCCCACACGGGTGATGTCCCTTCAGAGGTAAATCCCAAATCATTCTATTTTTACTCGCTATGTTTCTGATGATCGACTTCTTTTATAAGCAAATATCGGTCTTCGTGTCTGTGAACCATCTTTGTGGAAGATTCGGCAGTTATTACAGATTATGCTTTTAATGTGCCAGCTAAAGTCGGTGGGGGTAGTGATGCACACCAATTGGTCTACACCCTGGTCTTTTTGCCTTAGTTCCAACAGTGCCTCTCTGTTATTATTATAAGCCCTTTTGGCTGACTTTCGGACCAGTCATTTGCGATACCCCGTCTTGAGCGGTTTGACCATTAGGGCCTCAGCCTCAATTTCAAAAGATTCCTTTGTGCTACTATTGCTTTTCAACCTGAGAATTTGGCTGAAAGGGAGATTGTCACGAAGTTGTTTCATATGGTAACTGGAGTAATGGAGCAATACATTTCTATCTGCAATCTTAAGGAACGGTTTAATTAGAAGGGGACTAAAATGATGGGCAATAGTAATATCCCAAAAATGTAGTTGGCTGTCACTTTGGCTGTGGTTAAACTGCCTGCAGAAACCTATTCTGTGTATTCATCCAATCAAAAATGCTTCAGCTTCTAAAACGGTCCCTTTCCACAAAAAGATAACATTGTCAATATAACACCTCCATATGGAGATGTTCTTGCCAAATGGATTGGTCTCTGCATATATAGTACATTTCTCAAACCTTTAGATGTAAACATTGGCGAGGCATGGGGCCATTGTTGCCCCCAACACCAGGCCATTTATTTATTGGAAAAAGATTCCCATGAACTCAAAATAGTTACATGTCAAAGCAAGTTCCACACCACAGTAAAAAAGAATTTAGAACAGGATCCCTATCTTTTCTATTTAAAAGCACCTCTTCCACCACCTCCAAGGTCGTATGCTGGGGAATCCTTGTGTACACTGACACAATGTCTAGACCAATCAGATGATTTGACTGGGGGTCAAAATCATGATTTTCAAAGACTTATGGCATGGCTTGTGTCTTTAATATACAACTTCATATTTTTAAACAACAGATTAAAAAAAATTATCTGCAAATTTGGATAGGGGTAATCAATGCCTGTTACGATAGGGCATCCAGGTGGTTGTTGTACATTTTTGTGACTTTTGGACAGACAATAAAAGTATGGTGTGCTCGTATTCTGGTTCATAAGAAAATCCACTTCCTGTTTTGTTAGCCACGGTCTTTCAGCAGCCTTGTGTACTTCGATAGTAATCTTGGTTTTGAGATTATCCGGGGGTCCTCATCCAGCTTCTTATATCTCTCAGTATCAGCTAATTGCCAATGACATTCTGTGATGTAATCCTTGGAGTTTAGGATAACGATCACACCTCGCTTATCAGCACTCTTTATCGAGATCTCTGTATTTTTACCAAGGCTGTCTAGTGCTGCTTTCTCCCTTACTGAAGGGATGTTGCTGGGTCAGCTCTGATCTATTCATCTCCCCCAGAACCTTTTTCTCAAATACTAGAAGTTCCAGCGGGAAAGAATGAAAGGATGGTACAAAAGTGGAAGGTTTCCTGAACCCTGTGGGGTTGTCAGACTGATATAAGTTTTAATTTGCAAAAAACAGTTTGATCTGGAGCTTTCTCATAAATACTTTCAATTGGGTGCTAAATTCGAACGGGTCATGGCACTGGGTGAGAACAAACCCTAAGCCCTTACTGAGGGCACCAACTAGCAGAATAACATTTTGTTAATGGGGGTCTAAAGAAACCTGAAGAAGAATCTTTCCTGCATTTTTACCAGATGATGATGTGATCTGTTATTGAAAAGGTAGGAGTGTGTGTGTGTGAGGTATCCATGTCCCAATAGTAGAGTACACCAATGCTTAATTAGCTCATTGTTCAATGATGATGTGCCCCCTCCTTTATTCTGCTAATGTATGATTCGAAGGATTGAAATCCCAGTTTGAAGTCATCACATCAGAGACCTATTCTCATCCTAGGTCTAGCCTTATGCCTTGGGTGTATATTCTGACTGCATTGCAGCTCCTTGCATTAAAGTTTTAGATAGTAAGCACTGATATGTTTGGTTTAAAGAGCAACCATTCCTCATTTCATTTCTTCATCTCGGTACTATGCACAACCTTCCCAATGCAGTTTTGTTTCAGGGGTAAGTAAAGTTGTGCAAGTTACCCATCCCATTCTTTCCACCGGCACCATTAACATAAAATGCCAGCAAACCAAGTTTTGCAAGTATTTAAACGTGTATATGCAATTATTAGCGCAATAAATGGTGCTGTGGAAGCTAAGGCATGTTTCCCTCCGTAAACCGTGATAACCAAAGAAATTCATTCCGGCAACGTGTTACCTGGTGAACCGAGTGTGCAGAGAATTATTTCTGCTGAACACTGTTTGCTGAAATTATTTATTGCAAGCCAATTACTTGTTCAAAAGAATGAGAGAGAAGAGCTTGCCAGACATGGAAGGCAGCAAACAGGCTGAGATTACACTGCATCTCATCACTGCTTTTCGCCTGTGGCTAGCTGCATGCCTTGATCTGCTGTGTGTTCCTCTGATTTTGTTTCATACAGAAACACAGATATTTACTCACTACATTTATTAGAAATAAAATCTTAATCATTGATGATCTGTGAGATAAAATTGTGCATGAAAGAGATCAAAACCATAAAACAATGGTTGAAATTGACTGTGCATCATTTAGAAGCTATTAGATGATATATGGTTTGTCCATTTGGACTCCTTTTGATTGCCCTGAGATTCAGGAGGCAGAATGACATTGTGATAGTGATTTATATATAGCTGCTCTTTTCATATATAACATGGGTGATCCTCTTAACATCCTGTCCACCATTGTTCGTAGAGTATCAGAAACACCTATGGAATGTTCATTTTGATATACGAACGGACAAGTACCCGAATTCTGGGCTGTCCTCTCACTACCATACACAAGGTGTGGCACGAATGCCCATCCTCATTGCTCCAGGGCTCAAACTGCCATTCTGACCACATTGCAGCTGTGTTCACCCCTGTTCCTAAAGTCAGCTGATGTTGCACATTTGCTTGTTTGATGCATGTAGTGTTAAACCCTTGTGTGCCACTACATACATTTAGCATGTTCTGTATAACAGAAAGCTGCATGTCTGTGCCAATAAATGACAACAGGCATGTGAATGTATAACACAGATTCTTCTTGGGTGGGCCTAAGTCTTTAAAGCAGTACAATACAGAGGGCAAGGTGTCATGCTGTTCAATGCCAAATCTGACATAATCAATCAGTCTTGCCTTTAAGTCTCACATCACATTGCATTCTAGTTGTAGTCGAATATTTACAAATCATGCAGGAATGCAAAATGACATGTGTTATCAATGCTAGGGCTTGCAGAACATGATTCTGCAGCTCATTTTCATCATATTTATGAAATAAGAGTGTGATGACGCAGGTGGGTGAGTCAATTGTACAGAGTCTTCAATGCATTACTCGCTTTAGAATGTCTACACTATGGTGCTATCTTGCATGCAGATTGCAGAGATGCTGCAGAGGAGGAAACATGCATTTAGGCATGGGATTTACATTGCACAAGCCTAGCCAGCAAGAAACAGAGTACTGTACAAAAAAGGAGGCGTCTACTGAGAGAGAAAGATGGGGAGACCATAGCATAAGCCAATTAAGAGGTTCAGAGTATGGCTAGATTGAGATATAAATAGAGCTCCTTTGACCTGTGTGCAATAATAATAATAATAATAATAATAATAATAATTATTATTATTATTATTATTATTATTATTATTATTATCATTATCATTATTATTATTATTATTATAATATAGTGGAATTCTGGCAGCGTTATGATGCCCTTCATCCTTACACAGTCAGTATAATTAGTCTATTTGGGCAATAGCAGCATCAGTTACTACAATGTAATGAAGACAGCCTGTGATTGTGCAAATGAAAATGCCCCAAATCTCCCTTTGCCTGTGGTGATCCCTGCTCTAGCAACAACTGTGTGTTGTGCAAGCCTACCTGACTGAGACACTCATTATATGTTTTGCTTTTTTCCGAAAACATAAACACCGATAAAGCTCAAACATGATGTATAACTTCCTCTCCATTCTCAGAGATGTATGACTCTAATTCATCATAAACAACCTCATTTACCTTATTTCGCATTACATGAATCCAAAAAAGTAGATAGCAAAACAAACATCTTCAAAATGAATTGATATAAGAAATATAACATGATAGTTATCAAGTGGAAATCTTAACAATCCATTAAAAACAAGGCAAACTCATTATAAAATATAAAAATGAATGCCAGTCTTGCCTGACTAAAGCCATTTTTCTGAGCAGTGAAAATCGGGGTTTCCTCATGATTTCCACATATTCGGTGCAAAACAGTATGCAGTGCATCAATGTCACATTTTAGACAGAAGGGACTCAGCAAATTTTAGATATAGGAATGCCCTCCATCTGCCAGTTACATTGTAAAGATGCAGAAAGTTAACCCTAAACTTTACTGTAAAAAAGACAATTCAGCTCTTTTTTTGGGAACTAAGTTAAGTATAGATTTACCGAGCTCCGAGGACTTTACCTCATCCAATTTCCCCAAAATCATCACCTTGATAACTTGCTATTTTTGTGTAGTTTTGATGTGTCCTCAAATCAGTACCTCTAAGCCTATGTTTTCCAACAACTTTTTGTGGGCCCATTTTGATTGACCATTCCACTAAGTATATATTTTGATACAATAGCCTGTGGATTAGACCAGGTGTCGCCCCACAACAATGCCGGTGCTAAATCAATCTGATCCTGCGTGAAAGCTGCCCTGTACTCCAAATGAACATCATACAATCGAGCCGAAGGAGGGAGAAGCACGAGGTCATGGCAGAACCTATTTTCCTTCTGCTTGATTACCGTAATGATTCATATGCCCAATGTTATGCTCCATACATGGCTAATGCCATTGCTTTTGCTCTATTTACTTTTAATAAGATTTTGATATAGTGGACTTGGGATTCTCTGCTTAGCATACAGATACCCCGCTGTCACTGGGCAAATGTGTGAAGGTTGTTTCTCCACATGATGCATATCTCTAAAGAAGGCAGGAAAAAAATGCTCAAATAATTGAAATGTACAACTTTTATCAAAATCATTGAATTTAATAAAATTGGTTCTCTTATTCCTCCTAATTTCATAACTACCGATTTTGCATCATTCAGTTTTAAACCTCTGTCCATAATAAATCTGGCACAGGAATTTACTTATGTCCATAGGGCATGAGATGTTCTGGTGATCAGGACCACATCATCAGCGTATGTAAGCTCCAGTAATATATGATTCACTATTCAGGGAACATTATAGTAAGCTCTTTCCTTTGTGGTCTGTAAGCTATTTACGCACATATTAAGTAGCAATGAAACCAGTACGCAGCATTGTCTTAACACTTTATTGGTATTAATATAGTCAGTACATTATCCGGCTTCCCATATCTCACTGAAATTGCAGTATCTGTGTAAAGAGCAATGAACAATGTTTGTAGACCCAGTGGCATGCCCAATTTGGATAAGATATCACAATGTAATCTCTGATCCACCATATTGAAGGCAGTGGACAAATGCATAAATGCCAAATAGACTAGGGTATTAGTGGGCACAAACATATTTTTCTGTAATCATATACAGATGAAAAATATGGTTTGCTACCCCTAATCCTTCCCTAAATGCCATTTGGGTATCTGACACTGTGTTTCAATCATTAATCCATGCTAACGTGGAAATGCAACAAAAGCCCAAAAATGTTTGAGCTTGCGTCTAATACCGTTATCATTCTCTATGAAAACGGTAATGCCGTATTGCCCTTTTTAAAAATGTATACAATTATTGATTTTTGCCATGTACTAGGGATGACTCATGAGGTTGCAACCACGTAAAATAATAATACTAAAAGCGGTGCCCAAATACAATCAAAGCATCTATGAAGATTGAATCAAGTCCAGGCTTGTAATAGTTTTTTAGTTTTAATTGCTCTTTCAACCTCCCGCAGATTAAATATACAAGACTCATAATACCTTGCCAAATACCTTATCAAAGACATGTGGAAGTTACTTGCTGCTAAATCATCCAAGAAGATGTTGCTGAGGTGAACTGCCCATATTGTCGCTGAAACCTAATGTTTAATGTTTTGATTTAAAGACGTCTCACAACCATTGGCAATTATTCTCAAGAATTTGTGGTAAATGGCTTCCTAAAATGCTATTTTTAGTTCTTCCCAAAACTCAAACTCCAAATGTAACTTCCTTTTTTCCTTTATTGATTATAAAGTTTATGCATCTGGGCCGCTTCGAATTTATCAACCTCATTCTTTTTAGAGCCGTTGTAGAATACACTGACATCATTGTCAGTGGAATGCATGGAGTTTAGAATGTTCTTCCCCCTACGGAATGTTTGTTCATTCTGTTCCCGGTGGTCCTGCGCTCCGGGGGCCTCGAATAAAGCTTACATCAAAAGCTTATATCTGTCTGCCAATTTACTACAATGGCGACGAGGACGTAGCTAAGGCCCCCGGAGCTTCCCCCGATGCCGCGCAAAACACGGAGACTTGCGCTCGGTGCCCCGCAGCTGCTGCTTCCATATCCGCGTACAGCTGCGAGCCCCGCAGTTCAACACTGCATCAACGCTGCGCGGATACACGACACCTATCCAGTGTCGGCCGAGGTGAGAGCGGCAAAAATGGTGAATATATAAAATAAATGACTTTGAGGGTCAATATTCAGTATTCAGCGACAATATGCTAACCTGCTAAAGGGCGCGTGGACGCTGCATCCTTCAAGCCCCAATGGCCTTTGCTCGTTAGAGTAAAGGACCTTGCAATGTGCCACGGCGTGACGGCCATCTTACTGGAAATCGCTCCCATTGTGTGGTTCCCATAGCAACAAAGGTACGGAGCGATTTGGAGCGCATTCATACGCGCTTTTGATGTGAGAAGGGGCATTCCTCACGTTGGATCACTACGTGAGCTGTGCGGGGTGCCTGAATCTACCTCCGCAAGGCTCGTGTTGTCTAATTGTGAAAGGAACAACCAAGCAATCTTTCAATAAGGGGTGAATGCAACAATCGTTGGCAAACGTCAAGTGTCACAAACAACACGAAATTCACAGAACAGATATTCATGGACAGCTATACATAACATTTTGTTTCAAGGGAAGCTTGAGATTGGCAGAACATTTATTTTTAAAGTATGTTGGATTGATAAAGCACACATCCTACAAAAGCATACCATTCAAGAACAACCAGAGAATACAACTCAGTGAGTTGAACTATAAATTCTGCCACAGAAATATGAAGAATAACCACCATGCAAAACGTCCCACCTCCAATGAAATTCCTTCCATGTCCTGGGAACCCTGTGTGCCCATGGGAGCAATAGATTGATAGCTTCCAGGTGTATTTGAGAGCTATTGGTGGAAATAAATTTAGTGATGACCTCAAAGAAGCAATCCTATTAAATTGTGCAGGAGCAGATGCCCTAAGGATATTCAGGGCAATAAAACCAATGTAGTACTGCAGAGGTACAGGTTCTTCTCCAGGAAACAACTGAAGGGCGAATCAATCGACACCTACATGGCGTCTCTTAGGGCACTCATGTCAACCTGCAATTTCACAGGCATTGGAGATGAATATTTAAGGGACCAACTTGTGCTAAATGTAGCTGATCCACGAATACACTATGGCAGACAAAATACCCATTATTAGAGCAGGCCACAGAAATCGCAAGAAGCATGGAACTGGGTGATCGCTGCATGAAGGAAAGATTTGACTAAATTGGGAACATGGAAGTGAAAGCCATTCAGGATAATCCTGAGGAAGACATAAGTGAACCTGTCCTGGCAATGGTGAGGAGAGCATCAACATATGGTTCAAGATCCAACTCCAGGAGAGGAAGAGTTTCGGAATATGGCAATCAAAATCCAGGTCATTGCCAAAAATGTGGTTGGTACAAACACAATGACACTGACAAAGAGTGCCCAGCAGCAGCTGTTGAGTGTTACAGATGTGGCCTTGTTGGACACTTTGCAAAAGTCTGCAGGAACACACGTGGAAGCGTCAGTAGGTCTAGCAGGTTATTCAGACGACCCTTCGCCAGGGGCCTGGGAGGCACCGTGAGAGTTGTCGAAGGAGATCAAGGATGTGATGAAATGTTGACCATCAATCAAAGGCATCCTCAAGTACAAATACTCAGTGTCACATCCCTGCAGCAGTCTAAAGGACCGTGGGTCAATATGCAAATTAATGGCATATTGTTGCCCATAATGGTGGTCACTGGGTCCCGATATACCATGGTAGATTTCAAAACCTTTCTTGGAGAATTGTCAGGCAAGATGCAAGACATACAGAACACTCCAGTGAGAACAACAGGATATGGGAAGACCTCTATAGACATCATTGGGTGCACATGCGTAAAACTCAAGTTCAGCGACAGAGAAACATATTGTAGACTCTTCATAGCAAAAAATGGCTCATCCGTGGTAGGTTGGGAGGAGCAAGCCATTCTCCGAGTTAGAATCCATCCTGGAGAAGAAATCCCCATATTGAGTGTACTGAAAGACAACACTGATTTTAAAATGACACTGGCAAAACAATTTCCTAGAGTATTTAGCGAGAAAATTGGACTTCTTCAGGGCTTTCAACACAAGATTGTCTTGAAGAAGGGTGCCATTCCCATAGCGCACAGAGTTCGAGGAGTTCCCATTGGAACAAAAGAAGCACTGAAGAATGAACTTGTGCGTCTATGCGAACAAAATATCATACAGCCCATAGAAAGCTCAGAGTGGCTCGCTCCAATAGTGCTGGTGAAGAAGCCTGATAACTCCATAAGGATGTGAGTTGATTTGAGGGACCTGAACAAAAACATCTGGATCTATACACATCCACTCCCAAACATAAGCAAATTGTTAACAACTATGAAACCGGCAAAATATTTCAGCACCCTAGACCTATCCTCGGCTTATCACCAAATTGCTCTGGAAGAAAACTCAAAAAGTCTTACGTCATTCGTCACTCCTTTGGGTGCATTTATGTTTAAAAGAATGCCGTTCGGACTCGCATCAGCTGCTGCGGTGTTTCAAAGATTAATGTCACACCTGTTTGGGGGCCTGGAAGGCGTGCACTGCTTCCAGGACGACATCCTCATTTCAGCCATCACTGAAGAAGAGCATGACGCCAAACTAATGGCTGTCTTACAAGTAATCCAGAAAAGTGGCCTCAGTCTAAAATTGGACAAATGCAACATTAAATACGACAAAGTGTCATATCTTGGTCATTCAATCGATGCCAAGGGCATCAGTCCCAAGAAGGAACTAATGGACACCATATTGAGTATTGCTGAGCCAGAGAATAAAGACCAATTGAGGAGTTTCCTTGGCATGACAGAGTATTATTCCAAGTTCATAGATGACTATGCCAACAGAAACAAGAACATGGCAAGTCTCATGAAGAAGGCAGTCAAATTCGTGTGGTCTGAGGAGTGTAAGGACGAGTTGGAAAAGATTAAATCCAACATCAATCGAGCGCCAGCTTTGGGAATGTTTGACTGCAAAGCCAGGACAATCATATCAGTAGATGCCAGTAAAGCCGGTTTAGGTGGGGTATTAGAACAGCTACAAAATAAGAACATGGTGACAATTGCATTTGCATCAAGGGTGTTAAAAGAAGCAGAGTTAAATTACTCCACCATAGAAAGGGAAGCCCTAGGTGTAAAGTGGATCCTACAACATTTCAGGAAACTTGATCTGGGGTTTACCCGTTCTGCTCAAAACAGACCACAAACCGCTAGTACATGTCCTCCACTCCAAAACACCTCACCTCATATCACCAAGGATTAGACGATGGATACTCAACATTATGCAATATAACCTTCATGTGTGTTATACGCCAGGCGCACAGAATCAAGTAGCTGACTGTTTTTCTAGATTATCGACCAACCAAGACACCGAGATGGAATGTGTGGATGGAGACGACATCATAGCCACTGTAAACCCAGCCATTCGCAAGGATGAATGGAAAAACATAGCCGACACTGATCCTGAACAGCAAGAGATTAGAAAAGCCATAGTCAATGACTGGAAAGAATCTACTCAAGACCTCGCAGACTTCATACCCGTCAAAGAAGAAATATCCATGGATGGGGAACATGTTTATAGAGGTGATCGTGTAATTCCACCTGTTCAACTCAGAAAAAGATTGCTCAACCTAGCACACGAGGGACACCTAGGAAGAAGCTTGATGAAGAACAGGGTGAGAAGCAACTATTGGTGGCCAAACATGTGGAGAGAGGCAGAAGAAATTGTCAAGAATTGCAGCGCCTGTGCCACAAGCGACAAATCCAAAGTTCTAAGAAAGACACCACTACAACCAATAGAGCCTCCTAAGAATGTGTGGTCTAAAATGGCGGTACACGTCATGGGACCGTTTGAAAACATCGAAGCCGTCAGAGTATACATCATAGTACTCGTTGATTACACCTCTAAATAGACAGAATGGGGAATATCAGAAACAAACATCACCACAAAGAAAATCACAGAATTTTTGGCAGAATTAGTCTCTGATAATGGATCTCAATTCACATTGTTAGAGTTTCGAGGGTTTCTCAGAGATAGAGCAATCGAGCACATAACGACCTCGTTGTATCACCCAATTGCAAACGGACTTGTAGAGAGAATGAACAGGTTAGTAAAGAGCGTTGTTCAATCGGCCGTAGCCAATGCCCTCCCGTGGAGAAAGACACTTAAGGAAGCCCTTTGCGCATATAGGATGACTCCACACACTACCACCAATGTTGAGCCGTTCACCATGATGCGAGGCAGAGTTGCATCCAATCGACTTAGACCTGCATGGATATTCAAGGACACTGGAGAAGCAAAATTGAACATGGATCACATTCGAAAAACTGTGAAGGAAAAGCAGGTGAAATACAAGGCCTACTACGATTCAAAGAATGGGGGTAAAAGAAATGGTGATCCAAGAAGGAGATTGGGTGTGCATAAGAGAGCCCAAGAAAACACACAAAGGTGAATCCAACTTCAGGTCCCCACAAAGGGTGAAGAGCTGTCACGGCAAGTCCGTGGTGTTGGAGGACGGGAAGAAATGTTCCGCTGACGATCTCGTAAAAATAGAAAAAGATCGTAACAAACCAAGCACAAGCAAAGAACCGAGCACAAACAAAGACAGAAGCACGCAAATAGAGGATGATCCTGAAGCAACAGAAGTAACTCACCATGGGAACGGAGAACATGACAATTTCCGTGATACAAGTGGCAAAACCCCGGATGGAGGACTGTCCAAGAAGAATCGGAGGGCCATCCGAAACTTCAATAATGACTATCTCTACTACTAGTACTTGAACCTGTCTCAGTATCCTTTTGTATAAGAAACTTTTAGAAACTTTGTTTTCACACCATTGCTGAAATTGCATAGTAGAATTCTCCCACTTCTCCCTTCCCCCCTTTCTTTCCTTTTCTCTCCATTCCTGTTTCTTTCTCTGCCTCCCGTCCTCTGCCTTATATAAGGAGGGAGATGTTATTTAGAATACACTGACATCATTGTCAGTGGAATGCATCGAGTCTAGAATGTTCTTCCCCTAGGCCGCATGGGTCTGCAACCTTTGGCTCTCCAGATGTTTGGGACTATAACTCCCATCAGCCCTAAGCAGCATAGTCAATGACAAGGGATCATGGGAGCTGTAGTCCAAAACACCTGGAGAGCCACAGGTTGCAGACCCCTGCGCCTAGGGAATGTTTGTTCATTCTGTTCCCGGTGGTCCTGCGCTCCAGGGGCCATGAATAAAGCTTACATCAAAAGCTTATATCTGTCAGCCAATTTACTACAGCCGTCTTCATAAAAGCATCTGCCTTTCAGCACCCACTGTTAAACCTCCCTGTGTACTGTTTTTTCCACCAGACTTAATATTCTTCACACTTTGTGTGTTCTTACGCTTCCAACATAAAATTAAAATTGTTAATCATTATAAGGGGATCAATATTCATATTGAGGCACTTAATCAAATCTGACTTCCATCAATTCTGCCTTTTCCATTCTATGAATACTCTATCTAAGGTCTCCCACTGTATGCATGTTCTACTTATCTCTCATTCCCCGCCCATATAAACAGCTTCCTTCCCATGATAGCTGAAATACAATTTCCCTGATAGTAACAATGCATTATGGCAACTGAACGGCCAGTCAAGAACACCATTTCTTGACAAATTCAGCCATAAATTAATACAAGCAATGAAGTAATTAATTATTGATAACCCCCGAGTCCCTGAGCTAATGTAGTATGTAGATTTTGATAATGATGTAAATGATTCCTATTCCTCACTTTCACTTTCACTCCAGATGGAAGGCTACTTGCTTCTCATCCACATCTATGGTTGGTGTTATTGTATTTATATATACATGTATATACATGTATGTAACAAGGTGTGGGAATGTTATGACCAGAGTTATAATCAAATACTATAATGACTCAATATCTTAACATTTACTACCAATATCTCCCCCAGAGCTAAAGTGCTTACACTTTCATTATTTATTCTCAATAATATTCAACAGTGACCTTCTCTGTTTCTACAGGAAACATCCCCTGAAAACATCATTCAATGACATAAAGTGCTATAGCTGAGAGGCTTAAGCCTTAAAGTGTATTCTAATTAAAGATCTTCTCCATGATATATAGTACTGAACATATTACATATCATACATGAATATATAACAATATAACAGTACACACATATTTCTAACATACGACAATATAAATACAACATAATACAACCGTATTCACAACATTATTTCATTTGTTCATTTGTTGGTTAAAAACAGATGAAATAACTCCCCATTCTCTATTTCCCGAGATGCCCATGTTTTTGTCTGTACAGTGCCTATACTGCGCAGACATATATCAGGGCTTCATCTCTATCTTTCATATTCTGTGTGGGGGAATGGCCTGTTCTCAGCCTCTTCACAAATTTAATTATTTTTAGAAACTCAATATGTTTGATTTAGGTGTGTCCTTTTTCATTGTGGATTCTAACTTGTAATGATTAACAGCACTGAGTCTTGATTATACTATCTATTTTTCTTTAAAGTTATTAATTTTCATAATGTAACTGTGGCCTTTCCTATGCCTGTAGTTACTGACTTTTACTGTCAATTCATGTCTTTATTTGGAGATTAAAATAAAACATAGCTCTTTATTTAGAATGCACTTTAGTACAGAGTAATCATTTTTGATATAGCACTTTATGTAATGGAATAAAATGTGTAGGGGATGTTGCCTGTCGAAATAAAGATGGTAATTGTTGAATATTAATGAGATTAAATAATACACACTTTAGCGCTTTGGCTCTGGAGAAGATACTGATTTAAACAGTTAAGCTGTAGAGTAATTCTAGTGTTTGATTATAACTCTGGTAGTGTGTTAGCTTTTGCACTATGCTTAGATTGAGAACCTTAATCAGGATAAACACAGCAGAGGTATTCTCAGAGGGTATAAGCAGGGTATACATGAAAACAGACTGGTTTTTATTGTTTGTCCCCTGGACTAGGGGGGGGGGCTCTCTAATAAACCACTTCCATTTCCACTTCCACTGGGATGATGTAAACCCAGCAGGTCTTGGTATTTTTTCTGTGCCAACCTCTGTATGAACTCTGTCTGAGTGATCCCAGATCTCACTAATAGATGAGCAGAGCTGTGAGCATACATCTTTACGCCTTCCTCCTACCTTTTATTTGGTTGTCATAACCCCAGTGCCAGCAGAGGGTGGGCATACTGCCCCCACACTACTTTGAGTATCATTGAATGTTCCTATATAAGAGGACCATCCTGTTTGGGATCTACTATAGTCTGTCCCATGTTTCCGAGAGGTATCAATCTTCTTTTCCAGAGACTCTAACAGGGAAGGCCCTGTCAAGTGATTTCTTTAGAAGATCTATAATGTTTTTCATTATTGAGAGTTGGGAAGCACAAATCAACCAGCTCTCCAAACAATTCATGCCTACCTAGTTCTGAATTTCCTTTTGTAAGAGATACGATCAATATTATAACTACCAAGACCTTATGGAGAAACTTTGGCAAATGTATTGGTCCCAGGTAGTCCTTCAGATACTTCCATTGATGAAAGAAGAGTAGGATCCAAATTCCCTTTAATGGAATTACCAACATTAGTATCAACATTATCAGCCCCAATACCCTTAGGAGGAAGCAGCATAAACCCCCTCCATTATCTTAAAATTACCAGTGTCTTGTTCTTGGCCTACAGCAAAGGAGTATCCATCTGGCACCTTTGGAACTGGAAAAACAGCAATGTCTAAATCAGGTATTGTGCCACATTTATTTCAGCATTCACTGCCTCCTTATGAGGGAATTGCGGAAGCTCTTTCAGCTAGCTGAGGCCTTTAATAGAAAAAGAATCTCAAGTTATGGTGCCAGTACATCTTTTACACCCTTTCCAGATGTTTTGGCACTAACACTAACATTCAGTACAGGCTCAATTATCGTGTACCAAGTCGCTCCAACTACTAAAGATGTTGAAGCACCCCTTCTAAAACAAATAGTTGTTATTAAGGAATCTATGACATACTTCTCCCTATATGTGTCTGATGTCATTTGTATGGCCAAACTAAGGGTCAATACAATATTCTTCCTTTGCCCTGCAGACAGTAGAGGAGGAGGCTTTCTCTTAACACATTTGACCTTCCCTAAAGGGGCAGCAGTCAGCTATGTCCCTTTCCTTTTTACCTTTGTAATTGGGGGGTCAAGCAAAGCAACACCTGAAGCACTTACATGGAGATTGGGGGATATAGTAAGAAGAATGAGGTTGTGCTTGTCGAAATACCAACCCTAGTCTGCCATCAATAGTAACAGGCATGCTTATTGATAAGAGCCTTAAACTCACAATACCACAGGAGCAAAGGCTTTGCACCTGCACTTGCACCCCTTAGAATCAGCTTTCTATCACCTGTCAATTTCACACTCCAGAGTGTTATGGATCCACATCACAAAGGGGGAGGGTCAACTGCAACAAACAAGCCGCTGCACAGCGAGTCCCTTTACAATGCACAGCACAATCAAATATATCCTGCACCTGTTTAGACACCAAATATTCCAAATATTCCACCTGGATCTATCAAAATTCCAAGCTTCTTACTTAGTACTCTGTGCTTTGTCCATATTGCCTCTGCCTCTTCAACCCACAGTTTAACATGTAGCATGCAACAGGCACCAGTGACTCACGCTGAACTCCGAATGGGCCGCTTCTAAATCCTCCAAGTTACAAGATAAATGTTCTCATCAACCAATATTAACTTATAAAAACACCCACTAATGAGAACAAAAAGAAGCATATGTGATACATAAGTAAAACTTGAAAAATATCCAATGTATTTGTGAGGTTAATCAGTGACTGTGTAAACAAAAAACAGATTATAAAGCCCCTTAGAACATTGGTCTTGGAATATCATTTGTATTCCCTTGCTAGCACTACAGATAGATGCATTTTCAGATTCTCTATGTAGCTGTTCAATTCCTAATATCTTGAAAACAACTGGGTTGGTTATGTAGAGATCCACACTGATAGGACAACACATTAAACAGTTCATCCACACACAGATACTGTTGCATTATGCTAATTGGATAAATTGTTGCAGGCTTTCATCAGGGCTAATACAACTATTATCCATCAATTAATGTTACGTCAATTCTTCATATTTTTGTCTGCTTCCGGGATAGCTAGTATTCTGCTTCTGTGCAGGAGATCACCCTACTTGGTTTACCATGGTAGATTCATTTTTCTACTGTAAAGTGTTAGGGCCTCATCACGATACTGCTCAACATATTTGCGTTACCACTGGTTCACGGGTTGGGTGGTAAGTGTTATTCCCATTCTCCATTGGGTCTGTTGGACCCAATGGGGAATTTACGGCGCAATTACAGCCGACGGTATTAACGTGCGGTAATTGTGCCAAAAATCTCAATTTTTGCAGCGTGTTTACCCCCAGCTCTGAGCTGGCAGCAGACATGCCATATTCATGATTGGGTGGACTCTTAAATGCAGCTGTAACCCGTTACCACTGTATTTAAGGGATATCACCCAACTCGTGATGAGGCCCTTAGTCTCAAAGTTGTGCCTCCAGGCAATACTTACCATTTCCGTTCCTCATTGCAATGGGTCTCTGGATTAGCATGGACTGTTCCGCAGGAGGCTGCTTCAGGTTATCTACTACTGTTAGGGGTTCTACTAGATAGAAATGCTCAGCCCCTGTTAGTATTGTGTTACCAGACGCTGTGCGATGAGTCATTACAGCAACTTGACCTACACAGTCATACACACATCTAGGGCAGAATTGATTCTTTGGCCACAAAGTCCACATTGTGACTGTTACTGGCACAACAAATCCTGAGGGACACTATGGCATGGATGCACACTAATTCAAGAGAAGGCAGCACTATTATCCTGCAGCACAAACGCAAAGGGCACAGTTTTGTGGAATTTAGCACAGTAAAAACAGTTTTGTGGAATTTTTGCACAGTACAAACATAAAAACATTATCAACCAAGAGGGATACTTTATTTGTGAGGCTATTAATATGAAAACATTGAACTCTTGGAGGTAAGAGTGCCTTTTAATGGACAAGTGCAAAATATACAGATTGTAAAATATGTCCACTGCCTTAAATATAAATACTTTTATGCAACATGTTGAATAAACAATGCACTCTCATTTGACCACTTGTTGGCTTAGTGGCATCAGTGGACTCGGGGCAACCACCCCATCGCATTTCTGGCCTGTTGTATGTAGATTGCACACTTGTCTGTACATGTGGTGCATTCATCCATTGGCATACCTTAGTGCTAATATGCCTACCTTAACGCTAGGAGAGTTGGGAGAAAATACATTATCAAACTAAAGGCCTGAGTGACAAAGGAATCAGTTGATTTTGGTGTCTCAAAAACATTGCACAGACATGCAGACTGCTACCAGACCACAATTACCTATCCTTTTTTTTTCTTTTTTTTTTTTTTTTGAGAACCCACAATTACCTATCCTAAGATTGCCTCTCAAAGGATTCTGGGGCATTTGTTGAAACTAAGAGGCTAATATAATACATTTATGATATATATGATATGATAAGGTGTGTTCTTTTATGACAGCTGCCCTTTTCTTTGCCTGATCCTACTACAGTCTCTACTTGGTGCACACCTTTCCACGTCTCCATTGCAATAGCTGTTCCGTGCCTGTAACCATTTTCTTTCATTTGTTCTAGCACACTTGTTGTGGTGGTTCATTTTGCCAAGCTGTTAGGAAGGGGAAATGCCAGAAAATGTTATTGAGTAAGTTTGCACAACTTTTGTGAGAGGATGAGAGCTATGTTGTATTGAATAACAATGCTGGCCAATCAAAGGGCATCCTTGTGAGGATCTTAATATCACCGAACAGAATATTGTTAGCAGGCTCAATAAATGACAGTGCTTTGGTACCAGAGTAACATGGCACAGCATTATCCCCTTAACACTTCCTCTTCAACGTTGCGGTACACGCATCAACCAACTAAGTCATACCAGGCAGTGGCTCAGCTGATCATATAGTGCTCACATCTGTCTCACTACTATTATATGTCATCATACCATGTTGAACCCCACACCTATCCATGCATACAGGCAGAATATTGTTATTATGCAATAGCACATAAGACCGAAGCCCCAAAGGGAATATAAAAACCCACATGTCTAAGTCACCTACAATCTCACTGGCAGGCAGACAGCAGGTAAATACAAATGTGCAGTCATCAACATGCTATGATATGCACCTTGCATTTCCCTCAGTTCTCAATGAGACCCCCACTCCTGTCTCTTGCAATCATTGAATGGTGATAAGTGCATGATCATGGCTTTTTGGTACTGTAATGTGAAATTTAGAAGGTGTGTTTTGGAACAGCCAACTTGGATTGATATTTTATCAGCACTGAATATCAAGTGCCCACATGGTGGAACCGTGCTGCAAAGCAACAGTCTTTGGGGCTTGTAATGACTGGAAGTTACAACCAAAGCACTGAAGGTACTGTCATTTATTTAAGTTCATGTGGTATCATGGGCAGCTGCACCCATCTCCATCAAGTCATAACCACCAACTGACCAAACTGTACTTTCCAAGACCTGGCAACTACATCATAACGAATCTAGAATGTTATGGAATTCTAAGCACTTGACAACATAACACGAAAGAGGAAGAGGAAAGGCAAGGAGTAAGGAGCTGTGGTGACGCCTCAAAAGAGTAGGAGAAGTACATCATAGCACACCTCCTTTCCTCAGAACAAGGACACAATAAATCACACATTGAACATCATAACATATATATGCACATGACATCTCTTATAGGAGCAGATTACTTAAGCAAAGCTAATCTTTCTTTATTCCAGATCCCCCCTCCAGACACTGTGACTGAGTTTCCATACATTTTCCCCACCACTCTTTCTGATGAAATCTTCAAAGTACATTTCCTTCTTCACCTGGGAAGCAAAACCTTCACTCTGGAGCCTTGCTCAAACTCTCTGCGGACACACCTCTTCCTCCCATCATACCTCTCCTTGCACATCTCCCCTTGTCTGGCAATGCATTCTCTAATCTCGTCAAATTTTAACTGAATGAAGCTCGATCTTTTCAACCAACCCGGAGTGACCAAAGTGTTGGGTTTCTTCCCTCTAAACATTTCAAACGGGGCGATCCCAGTCGTCGAATGTGGTGTAGTCTAATATTGGAAAACCCTCTGCAACAAGACATCCCTCGAACTCTCATTGTTACCAAGAGTCCTTCTGACCCCATCCATAATGCTCCTGTTGAAATGCTTTACGCAACCATTGATCTGGGGATGATACAATGACTTTTACCTATGTCCAATCCCAGACGAGTTCAACCATTCCTCAAAGTCCCTTGATGTGAACTGTGGCCCCTTGTCACTGATGAGCGCGGAAGGACTGCACTGTCAGTGTAATGACTGGAAGCTTCACTCATAGCACTGAAGCTGCAGTCATTTATTTAAGTTCATGTGGTATTATGTGTGGCTGCAGCAATTTCCATCAAGTCATAACCATCAACTGACCAAACTGTACATTCCATCACCTGGCAACTACATCATAAAAAATCTAGAACGTGATGGAATTCTAAGTACTTGACAACATAGAGGGAAAAGGGAAGGGGAAAGGCAAGGAGAAAGTAGCTGTGGGGTCACTGCACAGGAGTAGGAGAAGTACATACTAACAGGCCTCATCATGGGTTTGGCAGTATATGGTAAAAGTGGCGATAACAGAATTACTGCTTTTTTACCACACCGCCGCCTAAGGATTTGGCTCTAATTCTGCTGGCAGAGTTGGTGCTAATTCTGGCGGTGGAATTTGCCCCTGCTGAATCACCGATGGCATAATAACAAGCAGAAGTACCAATCCATCAGTGGTACTAAGACCAGTGGGCTATAGATACTGGCACATTTTAGAATTGAGTGCCCTAAACCTGTTTATAATTCTGTATTTACCCACAGATTAACAGCACGTGGACTGGTCAGTTAAGCTGTGCCACTTTTTGAGGCATATTCTGCTCTCAACCTGAAGGGAAGAAAATATAGGGTGGGTGTTTTTCTGATACCTGCAAATGAGTAATCTGCATTGATTTAAGACCACTTTGAACTAACACCTAACTTACAACATACAGTACTGTAGATATTGGATACAGGTGTTATGTTATTTAGCAAGGAGATTGAGAGTCACATGCTATGATTAAAAGATGAAGTGGTGTTTTGGACAGCCTCTGACTGTATTAGATGAATGACACGTACTGTAGTGTCAAGTCATAATCCAATACATGGAATCTAGCGGCCGCCTAGTGACTGTGGTTCATTTTGCTTTGATCCCACAGGCTTCTTCCCAGACTGTTCCAGTCCTATGACACCAACGGCAAGGTGGTAACGTACAACTCCATCTACCGTTTTTTGTTTCTCACAAACTGGTCTCCGAATTATGAAATACACCAGTTTTGAGGAAGCTTAGACTGTCCTGATGAATGTGGCTTTATCAAAGTTAGGCTACTGAAACCGGTCGACGGCGTTTGCTACATCTAAAAAGGCACCAATCTGCCTATTTTTGATAGCTTGAGCAAACTGTTTTATATTGTCCTACTTCCCGTTAGTAAAAACAAGTTCTGGATGGGAAGTGGTGACTGTATTGTCTTTGTGTTGTTGGAATAGGAATTCATCCTCTTCCTATGTGTTTGTGTCATTTTAACGCTAGCAACCCAGGGTAAGTGTGACAATCAATGGGCTATTAAAAGATTTTTTACCCCATTAGATGCCACATGAGTGCCTAAAAAGGAAGAATATATCCTTTTTACCTTCCCTGGTGTGCTTCTTCTTTTACTTGTAGTCTCTTTCGATTTAAACAAATCTGGAAGAGAATGGTACAGGACTTACAAGGCAGAATGTGTTACATACCATAGAAGTTGATAATTTCATTCTTATTCTGTCACTATTAGACAGGCGTTGTAACACCACAACCTAGTTGAGAGTGCACAGTAGGCAGGGATAGTATCTCTTTTTCAGTCTATCCTACTGTCTTCTGTCACAGCCTTGTTCTCTACCCTATTAAAAACCAGAGTCCTTACCACAGTTGTTCTTGGGTTTGGTTTTACCAACTGGACCTCTTTTGGGTCTTTTTAGGGCTGCTAATAGCCTATAACACAGATGTGTGTTGCCTACTCTTTTGTGTGAACGTTATCTACTAAGGGCAATACCCTGTTAACTGCGTAGAATTCGCCCCATTGTTAAGGCATAATAACTGCCATCAAATGGCAGAAGTACTGCCAAGAGTGAAAATGGTATTTCTGCTGTATTGCAAGTCAAATTACCAGTGAAATAAAGCCTAGATTTGGCGGCAATTCCACCAAAAACACAGTGCAGTTGCTGCCACCTGAAAGGTGGATGTAAATGCATACAGTTGATGGAAAACAACTCACAGGGGCAAGCAAGAAATACTACAAAAGGCCTGCACCTGGCCCAAACACACTTACCAACACCATATTTCCACCAGCTGTCACAAACTGGGACATGCAGCTTCTCCTGCCCCGCATTCAGCTGCAGAGGCAGGAACAGCAGCAAAGGGCACAGGGTGAGACGCCATCCAAGGTTATGGCACATTCCCAGGGTCAGGCCCTCACCCTGGACATTAACTGACATCCAGCTTATTTCCTGTACCGGCTGAAGAGGGAGACCATTGTAGACCTACTCACCCTTATCCATGAAGACGTACAGAACAGAATTAACATCAGAAATGCATTCACCTAACTGCTGAAGCTTGTGTCGGTCCTACATTTCCTTGCAACTGGCACCTTCCAGCACCCTGTGGGCATGCTGCATGGCATGTCCCAGCCCATAATTTCATATGCGACTGCACAGGTGCTGGAAGCCATGCCTTCCCACAAATCTTCTTGCCCACCACCCCGGCACAGATAAATGGCACAAAGGCATGTGTTTACACAGCAGTCCACCTGCCCAATGTTATTGCCTCTCTGGACTGCACCCATGCGGCGTTGGTCGGCCACCAGGCATCGGAAGGCGTATACTGCAACAGGAAGCAGTATCACTCCATGAATGTCCAGGTCACCTGCGATGCTGACCTTGTTATCACACACTGCTTTGCCTGCTTCCCTGGTTCCACACACAATGCAATGGTCCTGTAGAACAGCACACTGTCTGCATAAATGGAGAGCCACAGAGGCCAATGGACATGGGTACTGGGTGAAGACAAGTACCACCACACAAACTGATCTTGCAGCCCCAGTGAGATGCCATGTGAAGTGGGGGGGGCATTAACACAACTGAACAATGCATGTCCTGTCACAAGATATGTATTTGAGCATGTGAATGCACTGTATTTTCTTTTTATAAACCTATAATTCTATGACTAACCTAGAATTAAGGCAATGTCACATATCAGTGACATGGTCTATTTTTAAATTCATTTTTATCTTTAGGAATCTGCACATATAAAAGTTTGCCCTGAAGAGACGTGGTTGAGCTCCATGTACATTTTCAATTATTTGGCCGAGACCGGTGAAGACAGATAGCTGTTCCATAGCACTGCCGTCATCACATTAAAACACGTATCAGCACTTTCTACACTGTTGTGCAGACATTCTAACCCTCACATGGGGCATCATCATATTTCAACCTTTAATGTTATGGTGTTTCATTACATGATAAATTACTTTCTTTATATTGAACAACTGTTATTACATTCGGAAGATAAGTGTTGAAAGAGTGTATGAATGGTCAGGTTTTTTACCAATTGTTTACTTTATGTATGAAATCATTTTTGTTTTTCCGAAGTCACGAATATAGCCTTGATTAAATGATAGACATGAAAAGATAAAGTGCAATGCTATATGTGTGACTGTGGGTGTCACTGATAAGTATCGAGCTGCTTAATATCTGCACCTGCCTTAAAGTGTAAATTGTTGATTAAACTCTCTCAGAATAAGCCGTGAACAACTGACTAGATTGGTCTCTATATAAACATTGTCTGGTGCTGTCAAGGCCCTGTACATGCAGAACCTGCGCTCACACCCCGCACATGACAGCCACCAACCCACAGGGTTAGGACATGCAGGGAAATGCTGTAGTATATCAGCAATGCATATTGCCCCAATAGGCAAGCAATACACACCCACAGGACTGCAGGAACCACCATGCAATTGAACACACCGCACAAAGACAATGCAATAGTGGCAGAGAGTAATGCCATGAACTCAGCTGACCATTTATGTGAAGCCATAATGTAAGGAACTCAGAGACCACAAACCTGCACAAGTACAATGTATCATCCATCAGATCACATGCATGATAGCAACACACAGGCCCATGACAGGCATCATGCATTCTGCCATGCCAATCACAGACCATGAAAGTGACAAATCCAGGCTGAGAGCTGTGTGCATGGTGTAACAGAATGCATTTGTTCCTCCATAGTAAATGACTCTACATTGAAGTAGTGAGATGGACAATCACATTGTACGACAATTAATGAAGAATGCATGCACAGAGTGACCATCAACATGTCCTTTGAAAAGGCAACACATCCACAATACACTGTGACTGACACCAGTGAACTTTGCCAGTGCAGTTGACTCTGGATACCCCCAGGTACCGTGGCTGATGATACCTGTACACAATCCACATGCGACACAGTAGATGGCCTACATTGAGGCACACATCAGGACAAAAATGTGCAGAGAGGGGACCTTTGGCCTGCTGAAGGGTCGTTTTCGGTGTTGGGCAAATATTTTTTGCCTGTGCGTGCTGCACAACATCTGCCTCAGGCTAAATGTCCCCCTTCCCCGTAATGAGGACATGCCACCCCCCGGAAACAACTCACTACCTGCAGATGCAGTGCTGCTGCACAGTGAGCAGGAGGAGGGAAGGGATGGTTGACTGGTGCGGCAATAACAAACTATTATTTCTGATCATGTCAATATTCACATGCTTCTCCCCTTTGTATATAGCCATGTTTTGGATTCAGACAATGAGGAATGTTCTAGCATTGCTTCAAGAGAACTAGCATTTTATACATACATGTGATTAAAGACATCCCAAACACACCCTCTGCAACCCCTCTGCAAAAACCCACCTCCAACACACCCTTCCCACCCACCTCGCCCGCCCAACGCCCATCCCCAACACAGCCTCAATACCCATCTCCCCCTCGCCAATAACCATCCCCAAGACACCCTGCCCACCCACCTCCCCGTCACCAACACCCACACCCAACACACCCTCCACACCCATCTCCCAACTCCCACCTCCCCATCACCATCCCCAACACACCTGCCTACCCACCTCCCCCGTGCCTGTTGAAAAAGGTGCAATGCAGTGTATCACTCATTTTCTTGGCTTCTTGTCCTTGCCAGGCAGTTCTGGCTGTGGGCAAGCCACATTCCTTATGGAGCGGTGCTGTGGGCTGCCAGCTGCAGATCCCTCTGCGGGGGTCGCTGAGGTGGGCTGGTCAGACTCTGCACTCTGAATGCACCTGAGGGTCAGAAGCAGGATGGCCTGCATTGACTCAGCGAAGGTTGATATGCCCTCCCTCAGCACTCTAACCCTCTGTCCCACCTCGGTCAGTGCGGCAGATTCCACTGATGATTGTTGTTGCTTCTGGTCCAAGGATCTCACAATCCTCGGTGAGGCGTTCTGAACAGAGTCACAGATTCCTGGAAGGTGCTGGACTTGAGTATTTGAAAGTGTCTCCATGTTCACCTGTCCCCGCGCCATTGTGTCCAGCCTCCTTCATATTGCCTCACGATAATTCTGTGCAATTGATGATGGACTATGGGGAGGGCTGGCGCTGAGCAGGGGACCCGAAATCCCTGTGACATCCACTTGCATTGCTGTCACCCTCTGATTCCAGGTCAGGCTGGACATATGCCTGGATGCCCCGCTCAGGTGACGAGGGGGTGTCATGGCCAGATGGGTGAGTGGAGGTGCAATTTGAAGTGCACCAGTGGCAGCATCTGGCTGCCCTGACACAAACAAAGTTGCCGGCTGTGGAGTGGCAGTGGCAGCAGAGATGGCTCAGCTGGGCCCTGATGCCTCACTCCTGCCCTCACTCATGCTTCTCACATTACTGTACGGTGCTGGGGCGGTGGTTGGTGTTGTCCCACTGGTGGCCCTGCAATGGAAGGTAGAGGGGCTTGCATCCTCCTCCTGCGTCAAGTGTGAACCTGTTCGGTGGACAGTAACAGACTTGAAGTCATCATGCATGCTTATACATGGGCTTGCAAGTCACTCATGCTACATGGTGGAAGGTCATCACACACACATGTGGTCTGGTGGGCAGAGTCAATTGCTGGCCAATGCATATGGATAATGCAAGCAGGTGGGAGTGTCTGCTGAGGGTGTACATCCCATTGGCATGGGCCCTTTGCCCTTTGGTCTGTGCATGCGGTTGTGCTCGGGGTTCACTTGGCCACTTAGCCTTTTCCAGTAAACATGAGTGCTGCTCATAGTTGCATGGGCTCACGTGCTAATTCATACTACAGTGCACGGGTATGTGGACAGTTGGTCACCTTCCCTTGCATATGCATTTGGTGTCATTGCCTTTGGTTGCATTGGCATGCATGTGGTTGCACATTCCACTGTCCATTGGGCCCATCTATGCAGAGGGATTTATGAATGGGATGGTAATTTAGCCAGTGCATTGTCATGGGATGGGGACATTCATACTCACCAGCTACGTCTTGGCTGCTGGCTCCAACCACGGCACTCCCAACACCCTCTATCCCCTCCATGTGAAATACGGTATTGTATTGTATTGGTTTTTAAATGGTGCCAACACGCCCGTAGGCCTCAGGGCGCTCACATGACTTACAACAACAAAAAACAGTGCAGATAGGACACTAAAGAAGTGTCTGGCTAAAGGATTTTAATCACCGCCCTATTCCAACAGAAAGGTCTTCAGGTCTTTATTAAACCGTGCATCCGACGGGATCTGCCTGAGCGACTGTAGGAGGGCATTCCAAATGCTAGGTGCCCAATTATTAAATCTAGATCATCCAAACCTTTTTAACAGGTGGCGTGGCTGCACTAAAATAAATCCTCCTTGTTACTACTCAGGGTACGCCTGACTGGTGTTTTTCTAATCCATGAGCTAAAATAGAGTGGCGCATCACCAGCCAGGCATTTATGTACCAGACTTGATGTCTTAAAAATAATTATTTGTCGGACCGGAAGCCAGTGCAGCTCCTGACGAGCACAAGTGATATGTTCTCTACGCTTCAGGCCGCAGACAGTTCTCACTGCCCCATTCTGAATGACTTGAATTTTTTTTTATTTGCTTTTGACGTCCCTACCAATAGTAATAATCCAGCTTTGTGTTAATTGTGGCTGTTACAATTAAAGCTCTATTTTTCTCAAGTATGGATGTATTTTCCAGGGAAGCTGTGTTATATAAGCACAGCTGGACCTCAAATAGGAGACATGTTTTTTAAATGTTAATTTTGGATCAAAAAAGACCCCCAGAATTTGTACAGAGTCGGAGGCCCGCATTGTGATACCCTCAATTACAAAAGTTACACATTGTGTGTCAAGTTTTTTCAATTTGGCATCAGTCCCCAGGATCAAGAATTCCATTTTATTTGTCATTTAAAGCAAGAAAATGTCTTGCCATCCATGTTTTTTATGGCGCTAAAAACCTCACTTACTCTTGCCAAATCCATATTGTATGATCCAGATAACTCCAAGATGATCTGGGTGTTGTCCGCAAAATTTGCGAATTTTATGCCCCGGCCATCATGGAGATGAAACAAGGGCTTGGAATAGACATTGTGTAACAGTGATGACAGGCAGGAGACCTGCAGAACACCACAGTTGAGATGTGTTTGATGTGATTGATAATGTTCTTTTGCTACTCTTCTCTTCCTTGGGCCAAGAAAGGATTTATACCATTTTGCGGACAGCCATAGGCAACTACCTACATTGAACAGTCCATCCGCCAGCAATTCGTGATTCACAAGAACAAAAGCAGCGGACAGGTCGAGCAACAACAGCATTGCCAATCCATCTTGATCCACAATGTCAGCTATATGTGATTTCACATCCAAGAGCACGGTCTCAGTCCCGTGCTTTTTACGGAAACCTGATTGTCCCTTGGCCAAGATTCCCTTCTGTTGGACAAAGCTCTCGTATTGAGTACAGGTGACCTTGTCTATACCATTCAACAAGTTGAGAAAATTAGTTATATGCCTATTATTGACGGGACGTCCATTTCTAAATTTTCTTTTTTCAGCAAAGGGTAGTTCCACGACTCTTTAATGTATTCTGGAAAGGCTCCTTCTTGAAAGGACTTGTTAATGAACATTGTGACCAAGGGAACAATAGTACCCAAGTATTCTTTGAAATACATATCAGGAACAACATCTCCTTTACAAGACGTGGATTTCATTTTAGCCACAATTTCAGAGACTGCTAGCTACAATTGTGCAAAGTCCAAAAGTGACAGCATCATTAAGAGATGCCCCACTGGGGACCTCAGGTTTAGTTTCGGGACCTGGTGCTTTATTAGAGCTGTCTTTGATACCTGCCTGATGTTGATTTATTTTTTGGACAACCCCATAGTGTATTTTTTGTCAACATGAGTCATCAATAGCCAGGTGGTTATTGGTGATTGTACCATTGAGTTAATTAAGAATTATAAACAGCTCTCTGGAACTTGCTTTACCTCCCATAATCTGTTCCTCTAGTATTTTCTCTTTTGCTTTAAAGATGGACGCCTGAAAACTTTTAGCTGCCACCTTGTAGATTTTAAGAGTAGAGTCAGGGATTCTTTCTCCAACTCCTCTCAGCCATGTGTTTCAGCTTTCTGGCTGCTAGGAAATCGGCTGAGAAACATTGATTAGAAGTTGTTTTTTTTAAGGGTTAGCTGCATAGATGCCAATGTTTCAAGGACAGTGAGCAATTGAGCAGTGGAGAGTTTCATAGAGATGTTCTCTTCAAGGGAAGTTAACTAGGGGATAAGAATAGATTCAAACGCTTTGTGTGAAACTTTCCGAGTACTTCTCAAGAGAATGGGTTTGGTACTCATCCGACTATCTCCCTTTTGTGGAGTCGGAACGTGAATATCAAACTGCACAATGCAGTGATCTGACCAAATACATTCTTGGATATCCAGAAAAGAAATATCTTGGTTTCTTGTTAATACCCAATCTAGGATGTTACCACCTAGATGAGTGGGTATCATTCCATGTTGTTTTGATCCAATACTCTTAAGGAGATTGAACAAAGTCATGGCAACCTGATCTGGCCTTCAGATCTCACAGGGTCATGACAAGTGAGTCCACTGTGCCGCCTCCTATGGCAGATGTCTCCCGCCTGTGTTTTGCCAGGAGGCTGCCGACCTTGGCCTTGAGATAATTCCCCTTTTTCCTGCAGTCCTTGCTGTCCCATGGTACTGCCCACTGCTGTGACCATGTCGCGGATGCTAGCCCAGATGGCAGCCTTACTCTGGCCAGATGTGTGTGTGTCCCTAGAGGCATAGAGCTCTTCAGCATGGGATACTACATCATCAGTGAGGACCCGCAGCGCTTCCTCACAGATTTCTTGTTTCCTGAGCCACATATCAGGCACTTTCCCATCTCCTTTGTCTTGAGGCATGTTTTCTCTCCATTCTGGCTCTATATGGCAACTGGAAATGGAGGATTTGGAGTGGGTTCGATTTTTAAAGATGGTTGCCACTGTGCTTCCTGCTCCAGCTATGATGCTATTTCCTCCAGCAGTAATTCTGCCAGTGGTAATTCCAGCGGCTGCAATTTTGTCAGTGGGATTAGCACCAAATGTATCAGTGGTAACAGTAATTCCACCGATTCTGGGTGGAATTACCATCCAACACTAATTTTCAGCGTTACTGGCAATGGTGTGTGCCTGCTCCCAACCAAGGTGTAATATGGCAATAATTCCACCAGACACCAAAGTGGTAACGGTACCACTGTATTACTCACAACTCATAACGAGGCTGTTAATGCGTCAGCAAGTAACGTCTGTGTTCTAGATAGGGGTTTTACTAAGACAATATTAAGGGGAAAGTACAATTGTACGTTTCGTTTTTGTGGTGTGCAAATATGGGGAATCAGTGTCCTCAGTTTGACAATTTTGATACATTCGGTCTCTTTCCCAAAACCCCAGTCATTGTCATCCATCTTGACTTACTCCAAAGTGCCAATGCCCGTGTTATTTGCATCAAATAGCTGTTTAAACCTAATGTAATTAAAGATAGGCTGTCCTCCATCACCTAAGCATGATCAATTGTGGGCAGAGTAACATCTTATTGGGTGTGGACATTTCTTCATATTGCCAATATAACACGTGACCTGACCAAAAGCATATACCTTTCTTCTAAGAAATGCTCAAGCAAACTACTTAGGAGTCAGTAGGTGCTGGAATTAATTATGTTTTGGGAAGTACTCATCACTACAGGCTTCAGTTTAGTTAAGTGAATTGGACTTTCATGATAGATATGTATGCACACCAAACTGCAGCACAGCTATAGAAACCGTTTCCATTCATGTATTTGTGTATGCATTCATGTAGTCGCAAAATAATTGCATACATGTAATGGAGCTGCTACAAATTAGAAAATGTTGCCCTCCAGTGCAGCTCCCCAATTGATGAGGACCCTGTAATTCATTTAGTGGCTTCATGCTAACAAATGAATATTGTACGGAATCAATTGTAATGTACAAATCTAGCATCCATCTGAATAAAGTGATGAATATGTTTGCTTGGTGTTTGCTGGTTATAATATTAACACAAAGTGGACAGGTAACCCACGAACATACCATGCCTTCCATACGTCTTACACACCAGTGCTTCCTCACAAAAGAAAACAAGGAGAGCTAACTATCGCTATAAGCATCTACACCTGTCCGTAGAGTAGGGTGCTGAGCCGCCTTTCTATGCCAGTGGATAGAAAAAGAACAAATCTAACGCAGCTTTGGGGGACACCTATTTCTGCAAATCACACCATTCATGAAGGCCTTTATTGCTAACTAATTGTAAAAACATATTTGTTATTAAGAATAGTAGAGAGACCATACCATGCCTTGTGTGATCATAAAATGAAAAAGGTGACTCTAGAATCTTAGACATGTGTGTCAATACTATGTTAATTCTAAAAAGGGAGGCCGCATTTAGGCATCTAACTTTCATTTTAATTTTCCTTGATCTCATTTGCAGTTCCTTTCGGGCATTTAGATCCCTAAAGCAGGAAGATTAATCAATTTTCTGAAAGAATGGAAAAAGGGGGGTATCACTCTCACTTTTACTATCCCCCTTATTTTGAGGTCGACCGGTTTCAGCGGCCTATGCTCATTAACAGTCGTTTTCATCACTACCTCATTGGCACCAAGGTAGGTGGTTATAATAACCATCATTATCATACACTTAACATCGAAATCACTCCTACAAGTCAATTTAGTATGCCAGCTGTATGAAAACGGATAGATCTCAAACTGTGCAACACAGGTGTTTTACCCTTTTCTGCTGTATCCCTTTTGTGCTCTTTACTCCAGTATCCCTCTAGTGTTTTTTTTCCTGCATCCAGTTATGGCCCTTTTCTCCTGCATCCATTTAGTGCCCTTTTCTTCTGTATGACTTTAGTCACCTTTTTTCCTGTATCCTTTTGGTTCCCGGTGCTACTGTATCAATATAGTGCCCTTTCCTTCGGTATGCCTTTACTGTCCTTTCTCCTTTATGCCTTTACTGTCCTTTTTTCATGTATCCTTTTAGTACCTTTTGCTCCTGAATCGATTTACTGTCCTTTTCACCTGTATCCCTTTAGTGCCCCTTTCTCGTGTATAACTTTAATGTATGTTCCTTATGTATCCCTTTAGTGCCCTATCCTCCTCTATACCGTAGTGTCCTTTTCACCTGTATATCTTTAGTGCCCTTTTCTCCTGTATGCCTTTTGTACTCTCTTCTCCTATATGCCTTCATCACTTAATATGTCAGCTCCAAACGAACTCAAATTGCACAATTTGTATTGTTAGGGAGAATTCTCATTCAATGGCTAATTTCCCTTACCTAGTGAGTCCCCCAGCTGCTTTGCTGGATTTCTGGAGTTTATTTTTTCACTTGGTAAGAGTGTGAGCTTTTCCCCCACTCTTACCCATGTTTTACCATGTGTATTTCATCTGTTTTTTGATTGTGGACTCTGGAGTACACCACTTCAGTAGCCCCATTCTTTGGTGTGTTACACAGCACCTTCAGTGCAGTGACACAGGGTTGTCTTTTAGACTTCCCACCGACTCCATATCTGAGGCTGACTACTGTCCCCCAGAAAAGGGTAAAGTTGCCATTAATGTTACATAGTCATTTTACCACAGATCCAGTACACCCCATCTTACATGGAGTATTGGAAAGGGTTACTTCTTAGCCCTTTTTATCTCTACCTCCTAGAGCCTTGTTTTGCTCTTTTAACATTTAGACTTGGCTGGTGGCAGTGGTATTTACCCTAACTTTTCTACCGCGTTTATACTATATAAACAGGCTATTATATTAGCCTCGAACATAAACCCGCTTGACCAAATACTCTTTCTTTTGGCTCCGGTCGGGTTTATTCGCCATTTCTTTTTGTTAAAGTCCTTCTTGTGTTTTACTTTGTGTGGCAAACCAGGTTTGCCTTCTTTGTTCACGGTCTTTTGGGAGCTTCTGCCAAGAATCCCTCCTCTATGCGCCTGGGTGTCTAGGTGGGCTGAATGTGAGGGAGGGGTGTAGTGACCACCTGCACAGGGTATCCTAGGAAACCCAAGTCACACTTTGCCATGATTGGCTGAGGTGGTTGTCCGGGCTGGACAACCCCCCTGCTGCGTGATTGACAGCCAGGCTGTGTGATTGGGGGATTTTCGCATAAAAGGCAGGACTCTTGGGCTTGAAGTCAGAGTCGCCACTGGAACTACAAGGAACCGAAGAGAAGCGAAGAAGAAGACGGCTGCTGCAACTACCCCGTCCCGGTGAAACCCTGCTGCAGACCTGAGCTATCTACCCTTCGACGACCAGAGATGATCCAGTCTGGAGTCTTCTTCCCTTGAGCCTGGTGGGGTCAACCAGCTCATCTTCCACAGCCAAAGGATCCTCTTTGTGGTCGAAATCGCTGCACCCTGCTGTAGTGGTCCGGATAGCCATCTGACGAGCCTCTCCTGTTTTTAAGGAGCGCCCTTTTATTCACCGTTGCTGCTGCTGGCTTCATCCCTGTGTGGTGCAGACCCCTCCAGACGTCCTCCTTCTTGCCGAAGCTCCAGGAACCATGGGTCTGCAGGAAACTACCAGGAACAACTGCCGTGGCACCAGCTTCTTCCTTGAATAAGGTACTATGTTCTGCTTCGAGGAACTAGGGTGAATCCCTTTGCTCTTCATCCAAGGCTTGCCCTTGTCTTCCCTCCTTCTTATAACTTTTGCTTCCTCTGTTGACAATATCTAAGTACTCCTGGTAATGTTGAATCTTGAACTGTCCAACTGTGTGATCCTCGACAACAGGAACCCGGTTTCACTTGACACTGGCTCCGGCCAATTGACTCTTGTATTTCTGTCAACGAGTGTTCTCAGATTCTGTCTGCCCTGACAAAAGTATTGCCTATGATTTTTGCCCCCAATTCTCTCGGGTTAACTCAGGTGCTAAGTGTGTTTTGCCCCAGTAACATTTCTTGCAGCGGATACGCATATCTTTAGTAAGACCATTACTGTCAAAAAGTGATCGCATATGTATTTCCGGTAACGTCTTTTGTTTCACAACACCGGTCCATTAAAACATAGGGTACTTACCTTGAGTTATACTGTACCAAGTGAATTGGTTGGTTGTAGTGTATTTTACATGTGGTTTTGAATTAATTTAAGTGTTGTGTTTTATAACAGATGGTTTAAAAATAAATGTACTTATATTTTCTACCTGAAATCTTGAGTCAGTGTTTGCTGGTGTCACAGGAATTGTGGTACTTTGTGTAATCTCTGCTACTGCTCATATACACTTGAGATAAGCCTGGCTGCTCTGCCAGTGCTACCACTCTGACATAGCGGTACAGGCTTGTCCCAAAGGTGAACTAGTATTACCACTTTTAGTCTTAATTGTGTGTAGTGGTCCCTAAGGGCACTGCACAGGATTCTGCCTAACACGTATAATGTAAGTTTTGTTATTATGGAAATATTGTATGACTTTGTATTTCAGGCACTCAAAATAATGCAAACCAAAACTGAAATTGAAAAACGAAATGCTAATAGTGCGGGTCCTAAGCAAATATCGAAAGGGAAAACAACTTTGATGGCAATTTAAGAACTTTGAGAAATATAAAAAGAATGCAGTTCTTAAACAATGGGAAGACATGGAAAACAAATATTAAAAAAAGCCAGAGTTTATCAATGTCAGGGCACAGCAGGATGTTCAAGGTTCTCCCTCGTTTCTATTGTTTTTTTATTTTTCTTTCACATTTGTTTGCAGGTCTTTCACCAGAACAATCCTAGGGCTAGAAATAACGTGCACCAATAAATAGCCTCTCTCTTTAGCATCTTTTCCTTAAAATGATTTAAAAAATGGTTATTTAGCACCAATGTATTCAGAAGTCTCTTCTAGAAAGGGATATGTCTCTTGTGATGCTACACTTTCCAGTGAAACTCCATCACAGCTGTAGCTGGACGGGCGACAGCAGCAGCTATAGTAAAATGGTGACTCATTTTATGGTCTCCTCCCTACTTGGCACAAAAGAGAATGCCTAAAGCTATGATGTGTAAGAATGTAAGACTACTTTTCAGTACAGTGCATCCCCAATAGACTTCAATTCCTTCCCTGCAGAGTGGGAATGGATGCCTTCAAGCTGAACCCCTCCCATAACATGACAGACTCTCAAACAGAAACAAAGTTACGAATATGCATGATTGAACTTCAGCTGAGGTGACAATGGTCCTTGTACAGCAGCACAGTATCACTTGAAACTGAGGGAGAGATACTGCAGTTTCTGCTTTAAATCAGAATCAAGACCTGATCTGTTAACAACACACATTGTGGACAATACCGAGCAAACGTGTCAAGTTTGTCGACAGATAAGAGCTGGCAAGCGAGATGCCAACCACGAAAAGGACATACCTCACAAGGAGAAGTTGTGCCCAAAGGGCAAGAACATGCCATTGCCTCTGAGGAAGAAGAAAGTCCTCTTCATTGACAGATACTTTTTTTGTTGCTGTAGAGCATGTGTCTTTCATTCCTGTTGCCCTGTTGTAAATTGATCCACTTTCCATTGGCGTTGGATAGGTTTAATATGGGTTGCAGTAATGTGACATTTACATCCAGTCCGGCCGGCCGGATTGGGTTTTACGGTCATTAGCACCTCGGGTTACCAAGGCGGCAACATGGGGTGCTAAATTAAAAAAATGGGTTTGCTTCCTACAACGGGACACGCGCTGCATCACGTTGTATGAGGGAACATTCTTTACCAAATGGCCACCATGGAAAGGGAAGGCCGGGCTCCATACAGAGCCCCTCTTACCTTTCCATGGTGGCCGTTCTGAGCAGAGAGGAAGGTGCCGCCGCAGCCGCAATAAGGTAGGTTTGGGGGCAGGGGGATTAAAAATAAAAAAAAGGGGAACAGGAGTTGGGGGGACGAGGGTGGCGGGGATCCGGCCGTCTGGTGACTCGGAACGCCGGCTTACACCAGCGGTTAAAGCTTGTGTTCCTAGCCAACTGATTGGCTAGCTCCCCCCTGACGAGTGCTAATGTGTTTTGTGGTCTTGAGGGTTCCATTAATGTTCACCATGCATTGGAAACATTTACTGGGTGTACATTACTGTGTGTTGGGTACTAACCATTGACAAGCGTCCATTACATTAACATGCTGTATGTTTGCTCTCTATTTTGCCAGTCACTCAGCTGCCACTACCAGTTCCTGTCCTCGTCTTGGAGGAGACATGGCTACTGGATGACACCATCAAGAGGGCGAGGGAGCCAGAGCAAGCTAAGTACAAAGTCTCGGTAATGGGTCTGAGGTGCATGAAGCATAGAAGGAGACCGTGCTTTCCAGAAAAAAAGGACTCTTGTGTTCCTGTGTGCCCGCAAAAGAAGCCAGCACTTGCTGGATACTACCTTCCCGCCACCACCCCCCCACCTCACCTGATTGCATAGGAGTTTCACTGAATTGCACATTCATAAATGGTGTTTGCATCGTGCATGCCACGTTGTACTTCTGTTAGAGAGATGTGCGAGAACGTCATGGGACACTGGTCAAAGAAGGACTCCAGGAGCTGTGGTACTTTCCCCACAGTACTGTGCATTGTAAAGAGTTGGGTGGTTTTATTGTTTCCAATGTAGTGGCTGGAAGGGCTCAAAATACCATTTTATTTATTATCTATTATTTATTTTGAATACCAGGGGTAAGAATGACAGTGTTGTGGAAATACATTGAAGAGGACACATGAACACCTTTGTGTCGCTTCACTATTCAGTTAGACTACTGATGTGGCCACTTTAACATTGTAAATTGTCCTGCGGCAAATTTGTTTTAAAATCACCTCTGACCAAACTGGCATGATGCCATCCCACAGCTCAGCCTTATCTGGTTTAGAAACATACATGAAATAGCTCTTGAGCCGTGCCAAGACCATTTCTACCAGATGTAGGAATGATACTCCCGAAGGGTGCAGGCGCAGAGAGGGTCCTGGCTCCTCATAAATGCCACAGCTGAGGAATATTTCTGCTATTATGTGTGGTCTTCCTGGGCAAGGAAAGCCCTGATATGGGTACCAGTGCTTCAGAGACAAAGTTCCCTTAAAGAAAGCCATGTCTGTGATCCCTGAGAAGATGACTCTGGGTCCAGGGCTGTGCTTGGATTTACCCCACAGGCATGGAGTGTGGTCTACCATACGGGTGCTCTCTGAAATGCCATTCTGTTGAATTGTTTTAATCCAACAGATGTTTCACCGGAGAAGAGCATGCCTCTGAAGTTCTTGCCTGCCCAATCCAGTGTTTAGGTGTTGAGGTGAAACAACTGCCTCTCCTTTTTCAATTCACTCATCATAGGTGACAGCCTAGAGAGACCATAACAAACACACAATTTCTATACTGTACATCCAAAATGTATATACACATTTCAAAATAAGGCATATTTTTCCCCTCTTATGTTACAGCCCCATTATAGGCAGATATGCCCCAGTGCACGGAGACTTGCACGTTTCCAGAAACACACTATTAATGTACTGTACACCAACATAATACACAACAAAGAAGCAAATCAACTCTCCCTGGACCTCCCCCACTCTGCTAGGACATTGGTAAAGTCTGACTCAGGTCGTAATCCATCATTTTCAACCCAGAGCACACTGGGCCTGATTACTTATTCCACACCAAAACCACAAACAAGCTGGACTTCCCATAGACATGTACACTTCACACTACCGTCTATAGGAGCTAACAGCACTTACCTGCCCTGATGCAGTGGAATAGCTTTGCTGGAAATGTTGGGGGAACATGACATCTGACGAAAAGGTGCCCCAGCCAAATGAATGGTGACAAAATGGGGTGCCATGATCCTGTCCCCCCCTAAAAGTAGGCCCATGCCCTGATGCCTAAGTAGCCTCTCATATGGGCGCAGTTCATCTAGCGTGGAAGTAGATGGAAGACTGCGTGAAGGCAATTCTGAGAGGTCTGCGCAATTCCTGAATTTCTTTCATTGCATCCTTCGTGCTGAAAAGCTTGTTCGGATTGGCCCTCTTTTCTCTGCGGATGATTGTAGGCATTGCCCAGTACCATTCAAGTGGAAAGGAGTGCTGGACTGGCCTACAGGGAACTCTGTGGATTTCCTGGTAGGCCTCTGCACCCGGGGCCTCTTTTGTGTAGGAATTTCCAAATGTGTTCGTAGGCATGGGTTCAGTGTGATCAAAGTGTTTAATATGGATCCACTATGAACATTATTTCCAGGGCCTCTTTTGGTTCCAAGTCCATCTTTGATGGAAAGCACAGCAGGATAAATATTTAACAAGATACAATGGGCAAATAATGCATGTAGTGTTCCGAAGGGGTCCTTTAACAGAGGAGGAGGAAAATGAAGGTTCACAAGACACTCCAATGCCTGATGTTACAAACAGTCTTAGTGTACTGAGTTCAGTACATCTATCAAAGTTCAGCGACCGAATAACCAAATTGGCCCATACATGCCAGACAGACAGAAATTGGCCATTTGAAGAGGTGCAACTCAACACCTTGCGACAGGAAGAGGGAAAGAAACCCCAGTTGAACAGGATGCTAGACACAGATTTCATAGAATCAGGGGACCCCAGGGGACCCCGACACAGATTCCAACACACCCATCAAGCATAATATGGAGTCTGGCCTTATGGAAATTAAGCATCAACTGAGGCAACGGGTGGAACACAGTGAACTGCAATGGCCCAATAAGAAATAATCAGCTGCACAAAGCATGATTTTCCATTTTAATCAAAGGGTAATTTCACTACTATTATTGTACATCGCTGTACAATTGTCTACACTTAAAGACACCACTGCTGATTGAAATGTGCACTTCTATTTGCGGAATGGAAACATGAACAACAAATACTGCATTGGTCATGTAAGGGGTCTGCACCTCGGGACTTTGATGGTTGGAGGGATTATCTAAAAGCATGCCAGTGGTGCATCCGCTTTTCTACAGAAGCATTTCGCTTTTTCTAGTCTCAGAGTCTACCGAAAAAGCTGAACTAAAGATGGAAAATAACACTCTTCTCAGCTAATCAGATTATTATTAATATTTTATTTTCACTTCAGGTCATCATAGGCCATTTTAGGCTACTGCAGATCCCATTTAAAAAGGAATTGAAGGGGAGTTTTTAGCCCATCTCTAAGGCTGCTCCCTTTCACAAATCAGTGTTCAAACATTACAATGTGGTGCTCAAGTGGCGCACACATGCAGTGTATGAAAGCATACATAATCTTCATCCTTAGATATACGTGAAAATGTCGGAAGAGAAGAGTCAGCGGGAAGAAAAACCGAAGTTTATTTATCCGCCTTTCCCTTTTGACATTTTCATGTTTCTCCTGTTATCCTCTCACTCCCCACCTTACTTACCTTTTGGCGGCACACCTCGTTGTGTGCTGCCGACTCCCCTGTCTCCCTGTGACGCAAGTATCTTCCACTTACATGGACAGGAACCAGCGCAGCAGGGTCATTTTTTTTTTGTTTTCTCGTAGCTTTATTGGTTAGAAAGCAGGGCACACACCGCAACTTCCAATGTCATTGTAGCGAATAGGAGTGCGGTGGACACCCCCGCAACCCTTACTCCACTTATTCGGTATAATGCTGCCATATGGTGCAATTGTTCGGAATTTTGGGTTGTATGTAATTTTTGTACAGTCAGAATTCCATCAATTCTACCAACATTTATTTTATTCAACATTTTTACGGATTCCTTAATCTTTGCATGGTATGTTGCACAACAGATCACATTGAATGCCTACACTTTAGGACAGTGGATAATGCAACATGTTGAGTATGGAAGACACCTTGGGAATGGGCAGTGCAGTTTGCATCTAGTGTCACTGATTGAGTCCCACTGGGGAAAATAAAGAAATCTGCTAGAGGCAGCTCGCCAAGACAAATAGTTTTGCATCACAGCTTTGGGTGCTCTACCTTTCTGTGTTAGGATGACACCCAGCTCTCCTTCTGGCTCCCCTCAGCCACCTCTCCTCCTTCTATCATACCAAACTGTCTGACCGCAATTCAGGAATGGTGTGCCGCCAATGATCTCTGCCTTAAAGCCAGTAAGGTTGAGATCCTCCACATGGGAACACCTGCTCCCTCCTTTCCTCTCTCTGGCCGCCCATCATAGACACTCTTCCTTGTCCTTCCTGTGAGGCTAAGAACCTTGGTGTCATCTTCGACTTCACCCTCGCCTTCTCTCCTCACATCTATGATGTCTATAAGAGATCACACTATCAGCTTCACCACCTCAGGGGTATTCTTCCTTTTCTCACTTTCTCCCAGAAGCTCACTGTCTCCAGAGCCCTGATCTGCTCTATGCTGGACTACTGCAACAGCCTCTTTCTAAATCTACTTGTCTCTACTCTTCGACCTTTTCAACAAATCTAGAACATGACTACACGACTTGTCCTTGGCCACAAGCCCAGGGATTGTATCTCTCCATCTCTGAAATCTCTCCACTGGCTTCCCATAGCTACAAGGATCATGTTCAAGACCCTTTGCATCGTTCACAAGGCTTTCTGGGGCCTGGAACCACATTACTTCCCACTTTCTCTTCCTTAACATCTTCCTTCTCAAGCTCTCCGCTCATCCACCTCCAACTCTCTGAGGGTCAGATGCTTCTTCAGGCAGAGTGGGAGGCAGATCTCTTTCCTCGGCTTGGGCCTCCCTCTGGAACAGCCTCCCCGCCTCTCTCAATCTTGAGCAGAACCACCTCTGGTTCCGGAAGCAACTCAAGACCTTCCTTTTCATTTCAGCTTTCTCTCTTCCTATCCCCTGCTGATGTCTCTGACTGCTCCACACACTGGTCATCTGGTCACCCAGTGAACTCAGGCCCAGGCTCCTGCATGTCCAGTTGCCCCCTCACTGACTCCGGGTTCCCCCAGCCCTTAAGGGTCTGTATTTGCAACCCTACAATCCCTTCCCTCTGCACTTATGAGCCAGCCTCCAGCAGCACCTTATGAATTACCTGCACTTCTCCCTCCCCCTGGCACTTCTTTCCCCCCCAGCACTTCTCCCCTCCCTCTTCCCCACACTTGCGCGATCTGCTTGACACAAGGCCTAGTAAGATTGTTGTTTTGTCCTCCTTCTGCTTCCCCCTCCTAGTCTTGTCGCTCGTGAAACACTTGTGTACAGGTGCGTTATGAATGACTTATATCATATCGCATTTTTGACAATATTACAGATGTCGATGACAAGTACCGCTCTTTGAAAGCATGGTAAGCGTTAGCAATGAGAAAGAGAACATGGAAAGCTTAATGGAAGAGGCAAATATCAAAGTGGATTGAGAATATCCATGTATTTCATGACTCAATATCATCATGTTAAAATATTATTCATTATATTTCAAAATTCCTTGCAGTGAAGAATAGTTACATACGTAGATTAAATGATAAACAGGAGGTTGAATATATGAACAACACAAAGTGGCATGTATGTTCCTGCTGTGAACTAGACATTGCGCTCCATGGCAATCGGGATTGAATGCCCCTACTGACATGTTATTTTTCTTCATGTGATAAATTACACCTTGCTCTCCTTGCAAGAGGTGCACCAATCCAAGAGTGTTGTCCTTTACTTATCTGGTTACCAGTAGTCTGCCCTACAATGTCAGTGATTGCATTCTACTGTCTGTATTGCATAGCCATTATTTTGTTTTAGCTCACTGCAGACTTGAAGGAGGACGAATATTCATTTTCATTTCATTCTGGTCCCACCCACAAAGGCATTCCCGGTCCAAAATGCTAGGCAATTCTCCTCTGAACAAGTGTACCCTCAGCAACCACAGAGACGTGTTTCGGCCCTGATGGGCCCCATGAACCGGGTGAAGCTGAGCACAGGCACTCTCTAAGGCACAGTGAGCAAGGGCTCCACGCCGGAATTACCCATGGTGATTTTGGGTGAAAACCCACGTTTTATAAAAATTAGCATTTTAGACAATATTACACACGTTGATGCCAAGCACTGCTCTTGGCAAGCATGTTAAGCGTTAGCAAAGAGGAAGAAAGCATGGAAGGCTTAATAGAAGAGACAAAGAGGAAAATATCAAAGTGGATTGGGATTATTCATGTAGACTGAATAGTATGATGTTAAAGCGTCATTAATTATATTTCAACACACAATGCAGTGTGCATTAAGTAGGCACACAAATTAAATGCTAAACAAGAAAATGAATGTATCAACTAAAAAAATTGCCAGCGATTAAATACTAGGGTTTGTATTACGTAACCAATGTTATGGTTATGTAATGGAGGCCAGGAACTTCAGCAATGAAAGCATTCATTCACCAAGATCACATTCTTGTGTACACAGGACACCGGTGCACACAGCAAGGACGAGGTGATAAATAGGAAGTTAAATGAGTTAGCTGTGTTCTCACAGCTGCAGGGCAAAGTTATACATGGCAAAGCAAAAAGATGGTAGTTGAAGGGACTTACACCCAAGCTCCTAAAGTCTCCTCCCCTAAAGTCTCTACTGTCTGAAATGGCCTATGCTGGCCTCAAGGCCCATTGAGTAATATTGAATGCATGCCCACTACTTTTGCATTTACATAATCACTAGGGGGTGTTCCCCCATCCAAAACGGAGAATCAGATTACTTGTATGGATGGTGCACATGAGCAAACTAGGCACAATTGTAGTTAGGCCCTGGGCGTTTGTGCCACCCAGGATGTGGTGGTAATACACAGCGATCGAAGAGAACTGAAGATTTGAATGGAGAAAGGAAGTCCATTTGTTTAGGCACCCATAGGGAAGCTTAGTTACAAATTGCCCCCATGCGCAGTGCAGCTGCCCCCTTCAGATGATTCGATCAGCACTAATTTTTGACTCTCACTGACAGTGAAAAGACACAAGCAGCATCTCAAACGGATCCACAGCCTTTGGCTCACCAGCTGTTTTGGACTCCAACTACCATCATCCATAGCCAGCATAGTGGGTGGTGAGGGATCACGGGAGTTGTAGTCCAAAATATCTGGAGAACCACACGATGTAGACCCCTTATCTAAAACATCATGTGCCACTCTCGAACGCTACATCCATGCGCTTGAGCAGCATTTATTTTTTTTGTATTTTGTCTGTGCAGTCTGCAAGGTATAGCACGTGATCGGCTTAATCTGGCCCCAGGTTTCAAACCCTCGCTCCACTGTTGGCGTTCTCGGGAAACTAGTGTTGTAACATGATTCAGAGGAATAAAATAGAGAGCTGTGATCTATTCCGAAAAATGCTCATTTAATGTTATGCATGCAGCCTCTGCCCTACCCATCTCGTATAATTCAGCGATGGTTTCCATGGTAGCGACTGTGGGCTGAAATTCCGCCAGCGCCTATCTCACTAATTACAGCATTGAAGTGTTCCAGTGCCCAGAGAGACAGGGAGGCACTGGAAATGTGCACATTAGTTTTGCATAAAGCACGTTTCACAGCCGGTAGAGGGATCCTTCCCTTTCCCTCTTTGGTTATTATGAGGCATTCAGACCCAAAGGAGTTGCAACTGTCTTTTATTGAAACATGTACATTCTGCAAAAATATTGCCATCTTCGGAGTGGTTGGCAGCCCATGGGGATGAGTAGTCAGTCCGGGGCCATAGCTCCCACTTGAGGTCTTGTTCATAATCCATCAAGAAGATGAACTCTGAAGGGGATAGGATCTGGAATGGGATGGGTCTCCCCCTAACATTGGACAAAGAGAATCAATAGCGGGCTGGGCCGTTTTTTTCTTTGCGAACATAAATGACAAATCGTCTGGAGACATCTCTTTTTCTGCCATTCTCTTATCGCAGAGACTTGTTTCTTTCAACAAACAGATAGACGTGGATGAAGAAAAGTGAAAAAAGTGAATGGGTGTCCACTCTTCTATCCTTTGTCATTCATTTTTATTATCAGTTCTTTTTGAAGTTGATTCTATAACTCAGCTTAGACTGAGAAAAAGAAGGGAAGACTTTGTTGATCCGATTTGCTTTCCCCAAATATATTTGTTAATTGCGGTATTCCACTAGTAAGGACCAATACGTGATTGGTTGGTGCTTGGGTGTTAGTTTTGAAGGGGGTATACATTACACATAGCTTTTCAGAGGCAACTGACAATGGCTGGGCATGAGTGAACCAAACTTCCTTCCTTCCTTCCTTCCTTCCTTCCTTCCTTCCTTCCTTCCTTCCTTCCTTCCTTCCTTCCTTCCTTCCTTCCTTCCTTCCTTCCTTCCTTCCTTCCTTCCTTCCTTCCTTCCTTCCTTCCTTCCTTCCTTCCTTCCTTCCTTCCTTCCTTCCTTCCTTCCTTCCTTCCTTCCTTCCTTTCTGCCTTCCTTCCTTTCTAAGCACAGCAAGCTCAGGATCCAGTCTCGGTATATGCCTCTGACTCCAGGGTGTTTGTGAAAAACAGAGAGGTGATGCTGGAAGCTGTTGAATGAATAATAAACTTTGGCATTCCTGAAGGCAACTTGGTCCATCCCAAAGGAACAGTCCAGCCTGAACTGCTAGGTCACATTGCTTCAGTGTGAGCCCAAAAGCAACCCCAGATATGATTCAGGATGACTAGCAATAATTAGTAAGTTGTAGCTTGGGTCTATAAGCACAACAAGTTCCGGACCCCAATCTGAGATTATGCGTCTAACGCAGGTGACTTTTGCAAAACAGAAAGGTGATGTGAAAATGTGTGAGATAATCTTAACCTCTGGCAGTGACCCATGCAGCCTTCAATACCACTATTGTTCAGCCTTCATCACGGAATATTGATAAGAAATATTTATTTACTGGCTAATGGTATCTTTTACACAGTAACATCACAAATAACGCTTCTCATCACAACAATCCCATTTCACAAAATGAGACAGGAAACATGCTGTTCTAATAGCAATATTCGATTTTATTTATAATAACAAATCAAGGAAATGCGGGTGGTCCCCTAACTTCCCTTGCTGGGACAGTCTCTTCTACGAACCAACCGGTTTCAGGGGCAAACCCACCAATTTCTCTACACCCAGGAGCTGGGTTTAGGTCCTACTCATTGGATCCTAACATTTTACCCTGTAACCATAAATCACAATATGAACTATATTTCCTTTTTCAATTATATACCTTTTTTCATTCACATTAGTATTAATGCTGCCAGGGATTTAATTAATTCTAGAGACATTAATGTTTCAATCATCTGGGGCTTTGTTATTAACTTTTTTCACTGTCTTCCAAAGGCCATGACAGGGATCCACACTGATTGACCTCAGGCAGATCTGTCAGGTATTATTTTAGTCTGTACCTTTCCTCCAAAATCCCTGTCAGGTAATCTGGTCCTCCAATGGGAAAGATTCTCTGCCTTCTGTCCAATCTGGAAAAAGCCCTTTTAAAGAGATTTTCCCATCAGCTAGATCCAATTGGAAAAAAATCTGCTTCTCTTCTGCTGTGTGGGCTCTCTTGCTTTTTTGTTTTCCCCACAACTGTTGCTTCTTCCTACGTGTTTGAGCTTAAATTCCATCAAACTCTACCCATGCAGCATCATTTGACACAGTGTTTTTGATTGGTCAGACCATGTGAGAGGTGCCCTTCACTTTCTCACACCCAAAGAGCCCTCCTCCTTGCTTCTATTGACCCATTGAATTTTGATGTGTCATCAGGAGCTGTGTTAGCTATAAACTAGCCCCACTCCCTTGGTAGAGAGAAAACAACAGAGAGAGAGAGCAACATTGACAGTGAATTATTAATTGTTCAAATAATTATTTACACAGGCATTCAACATTGTTGAAACTGACATATTCACATTTACAAGAATATTGTGGATGCAGAGGTAACATTTATTTGTCTGCCTCTTCATTCATGATGGAATTATTAACCTATGCAAAATTATGCAGAATGCTGATATTTAATATATGATTGTTATATGCTGAACCCACATCTGTATCCAGTTTTCTAATCAGACAAATGGTTCAGAAATGATAACTAATAATCTATATGTTCAATTGCCATTTTGTATGCATAATTTAAAGTCCATTTTACAGTGCATCAGATGAGCCTAAGCTGTGTGGGTTAGATTATTAACAAATAGAATGTGTTTTGAGAAAGAGATTCTGTTGAGCAAAGGGTCATTTTAATTGGAACCTTAAACAAATAGATGCACATTTTGAGGAAGACATGATGCTTTCAAAGGCCAGGAGTTAAGGGGCTTTGTAGGCATCTATTATTTGAAGCAGCACTTAATTGGCCAACAAGGAACACATTAATTAATGGAATAGTTACTCTCCAAATTTGATTAAAAACGTGTGGGTACAGGGCCCATTGCTGCAGGTACACACAGCAGCTCTTCTTATATTTTATACATTGATGTAAGCATTATGCTAAGCGGTCTGGAAAAACTTGCTTCATGGTAAGCTTAAGAGTTGGTTGCTTCCACATGAACACGTGATTTAAGGAAAATTAATGATCAAAGATTGTCAATGGATCCCGTCATGTATATTCTGTCCCAAGTAACAGAACCATTTGTAATTTATACCATTTTCACTCATAGAAATCTGACAATATGTGGCTCATTCAACAGATACTATATTTAGGCTGTGATGTATAATGAATATTCTTATATTTTTTCTAATAGGTCACTAAAATCCAAATGGCAGTTTATTATATTGTCTTCCAAATAACAGCAAACATTGAGATGAATATTGAAATGTCTTTTTTCTTTTAATAAAGCTTAAAGACTGCCATGTGATAACAGAAGCAGAAAGGCCATATCAAAATCAGGCTTGGCCCCACTCCAAAAGTTGCAATCGAGCCTGAACTGCTACGCCACACACCTCCTGCACAAGACCACGAGCAACCCTAGATATGTTTCAGGCTTATTGTCCATCGTGAGTGAGGCGTGGCTTGGAGCTCTAGACATGGCAAGCTCAGAACATATGTCCGGACATACCCGTCACACTCATGGTCACTTTAGCAAAACAGGAAGGTGATGGCTGGAAGTTTATGAATGACTAACAACCACTAGCATTGCTCAAGCCAATCCCCCACAGCATAGATTTCACCCTGCCATGCCATTACCAAAGGGAAAGACCAATTCAAATGAGGCTTGGTCCCAGCCGAGTGAGGACTGACCGGCACAAACTGCTACGCCACCCTTTAGGTGTTGCTTGTGCTCTCATGCATAAGGGATGTGACCTAGCAATTTGGGCTGCACTGTCCCTTTTCTGGTGGGACAATGTCTAATTTATATATGGAATTTCCCCTCGTGTAATGTCAAGTTTGGCTAAAAAAAAAAAAAAACGATAGTCTGGAGAGATGACCAGAGCAAGGCCAGTGGTAATGATTGATTCTGAACCTAACAGGTGTCAATCTTCTGTTTTGAATCTCTTCAAGTCATGCCATGCCAGCTCTGTGATAGGAATGCACATGCACATGGTACTGAAACATAAAACAGGAGAACACGACACTGTTAAGAATGTTCTCAGTATGACAGTTAGTTTCATGCATTCAGTTAGTATCATTATATTCTGTCAGTATAAATCATGCAATCAATGACAGTCCATTACTAAGTGGAATATGCAACTTCCATTGGCTATCCATTTGAGCGATGTGCCAGTGGAGGATAATACTAGGCGTCAGAATTTCAAGAATGGGTATGTATGAAGTTGTATTGATCTGGGACGACCCTGGCTGTCAGCCACTCTGTGGACATCCCCAACAGAAGGTATTACATGAAAGGTGAAGCTTAAATATCACCATGACTAGTCAACTATATGTTCTGTCTCTTCCATGCCCCTGAAGTTTTCTTGAGTGAATGTTTCACTCCCCTATCTCAGGACCACTTGACAGATTTTCTGTTTTTCTTCAATACCAAAAATCTCCCCTATTCAGGACCACAGAAAAAATGATTTCACCTTTCTGTTTGAATGAGGATAGAGCATTTAAGGAATGGGCTCTTTTAGAGCAGTTTGAGTTCTGAAATGTAGCTAAGGATTAGCAGGGCTAGCAGGAAAAATGGAGACAGGAGAGCCTAAATATGTGCACATGCTGCTTAAAGGCACCAGAGCACACTACATGCATACGGGGTACAACAACATGGTATCTTAATATGTATAAGAATGAAAAGCACGAACACTAGAACATTTGCATAACTAATTTCAGCTTAAAGGTAATTTTGAAAATGCATATATGAAGAAAGCTCTCAATTCAAAAAAGGGTATAACATGTCCAAAGCAATTGGGCACCTATTCTGATGGGTCTCAGGAGGCAACAACCAGACTTAATACATCTAAATAGAAGGGATTTACATATTTGAATGAAAAAGTGAAAAGCCAAATTGAAAATTTGAGGTCAATGGGTAAATTATTTAAAGATGTACATTTGAGCTTGTACCTGCTCTGCTTTATCCTCCACTATTAAAGGATATGCAGGAGGAGAACACAGCAGAGGATTTAATTGATTTCTTAACAATGTTTGACCTGCCCCAAGGCAGTCCGATCCATCCATCCCGCAGTGCACTGTCTTACACCATAACCAGTCAAGCCTAAATGCATATTACTCCTCAACTACTTGTTATCCACCCGTCCCTTCCCTAGTATCAGAGCAACCCCCTCTACACATTCAAGATGCAAGAGTATTACACAGCTCCTCTGCCAGCAGTGATCTCTCCAGCTTAAACTCCAATCATTGTTTGTGAGAAGGTAGCAGAACCCAGATTACACTGCAACACATGATCTCTCCTTTTTCCTCTGAACATTCCATTACCCGGGGAGGTACAAACTTCAGAAGGAAACAACAAATAATCCAAATCCTTTCGAGACAATGGGGCTCATTACAACTCAGGCGGTAGGCGGTTAGCAGTGCCGGTAGAGCTGCCGGCACCGTTAACCCCCTACCGCCTCATTACGAGGTCTGCTGGTAAAACCAGGCGTCCTTAGCGGGTCCCGGGAGCAGACCACGGTGCTAACAATGGGCCCGTTATTAACAAGCCCGTTGTTAGCATCCTCCCCATTTCCATTTAGCCCTATCGGGCTCAAATGGGAATTACCAGGCGTCCTTAGCGGGTCCCGAGAGCAGACCAGGATGCTAACAATGGGCCTGTCATTAACGGGCCCGTTGTTAGCATCCTCCCCATTTCCATTTAGCCCTATCGGGCTCAAATGGGAATGGGGATGTACTGGGTCCAGGTTCAATGAATGGTGAAATACCGGGCCCTCCAAGGTCGGAATGGGCTGGTATTTCCACATTCAAGGAACCTGGACCTGGTACCCGGTATGGGGGTAGCCATGCTGCTTTTAGCGCATGGCTACCTCCATACTTGTAATGAGGCCCAATGGCTTGGGGACTGAGTTGCTGGGAACAACCTGGTTCCTATCCATTCACCATGGAGAGCAGGGAATCTCAGAAACTTAGCAAAATAATGTCCAAATATTGAGAACTACAAAGGTTTAGAGAGGAGGTGGAGACACCAGTCCCTCTTGGGAGAATATGAATCCACTTATGCAAGAGATACTACTGGCTGAGGTTACTCAATGACATGCATGGCAAAGTGGCTGACAAGGAGCTTGTCCGGGAACATATGGCAACCTGACTCATGCACATGAGACTGTCGCGCCTTGAAACACTTGTGTATAGGCGCATTATAAATGCCATATCATATCATATCATATCATACCCACAGTTCCAGAAATGTGCCCCCCAACAAATGAACTGGTGAAAGATATATCCCTACAAGCAGAACAAAGGGGAGTCCTCCAAAACTGGACTGGCTTAAAATAGTATTTGCTGGGCATTCATGTGCAGAAGAAACAACACAAACTGCTATAAAGGCTTTAAATGCACCTTGATTCCGGGGTTGTTGCTGAAATTGCATCTGCAGCTCACAGTTGCATGCATAGGGTGGAAAGCAAAGCCTTTATCAGAATGAGTTATAGTTTTGAATCCCTGTCTGGAATGTCAGGAGTTTATGAATAAAATACAGAGAATACGCTCGTAGAGTTGCTCGTAGAGTTGCAGTTGCAGAATCTTCAAGGGCACCTATCCCAATGGCGTAAGAGAGGTTTTCATCGGGAAAGCAAGGGGAAAACAAGGGGCGGAGGGGCAGAGACAGAGGGAGGGGATCGATGCAGAACGTTCAAGAAACAGGTTTGGGAAGCCCCATAATTATTGAAACCAATAGGGTCATTGGAAAATGGAATGCCAGAACAGACCCTAACAAAATGTGAAGCACTCACTCATATGTCTGCCCCACTCCTGAACCCAAGTGCACCCGCTGTTATACCAGATAGCATGGCATCTAGTGTCCAAAATGTTGACCATTGTTAGGACAACCTGAGAGTTGATCACCTTTGCAGAAGTCCTCTGATACATGTCGATCAAGATGGTCCCTATTTACAATGTGTTTTATGAGGGTGGTTTGTCTCATGCCACATAGATACCAGAGCTAGTAAGTTATATGATCTTAAAGCTTCCCAACAGTCCCTCGTTTCTCCACCACTATTACTGTTGTTGGTATTTTCAATACACTTGTACCACATTGTGTCACGATGCTTGTATCTGTTTTGTTTGTTCTGATCACAGATAAGTACACAATTTTATTAAGTCCATCATCACCTTTGAATTTGACAGAACTAGATATATTTTGTAAATTGAATTGCATCATATGATGCAGTATTTCCGATGGAGGATTTCTGGAGGAACCCAGTGATAACACCAACTCTGTATTAGCAACTCTACCGGAGGCAACCCAGGGATCCCAAATGTGCCCACTTTGCCAAAAGACTCTCTGAATTATTAGGCACCTGACCATTTATGGTCGTCACACAAAACTGAATGTGGGTATTTTGTGTTATTCCTCTGGTTCTTGTGATATAGACCATGAATTACACAATAAAAGCGGTCCTTACGCCTTCCTGGTGACACATTTGTCAGATGTGGCTGACACTAGAATCAAAAAGGGGTGCTCAGACAAACCTTGTTATTCAAATCTAGAAGTATTTAGCACATATTTTAATTTGCATTGCAATCCAGTATTCCTTTTCATATGCTATGAATGTGACTGACTGTTATGATTTAAGGACTGTCACCAACAATTGTGGTATAACATGCCAATCAGGTTAGATATATCAGGCCACATCTGGTTGCTTGTGAATGACAATTAGGGGACTATCTGTGTCTTATTAGGTTTGTCTTCCATTTAGGTTACCTCTGGGTTTTCTGAACTATTTTCAGGGTGTTTACATTCCTGTAGCATTACAGGGCGCATTGCTCATCACAAGAAGTAAGCTGGGTGTAGAAGACTGTGTGTTATAGAAATCCTGCAATTGCAGCCTGGAAAGTGTGTGGGTGCAAATCACTTGATGACCAATTGGGTTGACCAGGAAAAGCAACAGGCCTAACACATGGTTCACAGCTGACAAACACTGGTATAAAGGTGAGTCTGCTGTGTTTTTTTTCTTAACTAAGAATCCTCCATAAGGAACTGCTAACAAGTTTGATCTGAAATGCCACGGCTGCAGATGAGGACATGGAATGGGATATTTCCTGCATGGAAGTTCAGGACTTTTTTAATTAAAAGTTGCTAAGGATTCATGATGATGGGCAACAGCAAGTCTGGCCCACTGAGCTTACAGAAAGGTCTACAAAGAGACACCACTGGATGTCTGAATAGGTAATGGGACTGAAAGCCAATTATGGCCTTTGGAACATCCCCAACTACGGGGTATCGGAAACATAACCAAGGTCAGATAGTAGCAGTAAGTGAGAGGACATTTTGGGCGGGGTTACATTATGGGTTTTCATAATATGGACAGAGTTATTTAGTGCCAACAACGAATGCTTTTGGCCTAGAGGCACACTTACTTGAGATATTATCTTCCCCCTCCCTTGCACTTGTTCGATCTCAATGTCACCTGGCTTAGTAAGATTGTTGTCTCTGTCTTCCCCGTTTCCCCCTCCCTTGCCTCGTCGCCCCTTGAAACACTTGTGTATAGGTGCGTTATAAATGCCATATCATATCATATCACTGCAAACATGCAGTTTAACTCAAACAGTCTATTGTTCAGATGAAAGAAAAAAGGTTGGTAAATCTTGGTTATTTTACTGGACAACGCTTGTGTAACATTGTTTTATAGACCTTTATTTTATGCCCAGAGTAGTACATATTTTTGATGTAGACAGCCAGGCACACATCATAGAAGCCATTTAGGATACCAAAGGAATTATTTTGAATCTGGATACCAGTCTGCCACAATGTACACTGCTTCTGAAAAAATAACTGCCATGATAATAATGTGCCTAGTATGTAGTAATATTTATAGGGTATAGTCATATTTATTGGGGAGTATTGCTGCTGCAGGAGATCTACTACTAAAGGATCAGTTCATGTACAAAATGTTCTCAAAATACAATATTTTGTACACTGCTTCTGAAAAAATAACTGCCATGATAATAATGTGCCTAGTATGCAGTAATATTTATAGGGTATACTCATATTTATTGGGGAGTATTGCTGCTGCAGAAGATCTACTAATAAAGGATCAGTTAATGTAAAAAATGCTGTCAAAATACCTGAAACTCCTGGGAATAAAATGTCCACGAAGAAAATGTTTATGACAAAAATAAAATACATATTGAAATGACTGCCCTGATAATCATAAATGTCCATTTTTTGTATTATGGAATGAATAAAGGTCCGCCTGCGTTGACCCAGCTCCCATGAATGAAGCATCATTGTCACAGTGCAAGAAATGCATAATGAATTTGCCTGAAATAAAGATGGTTGTGCAAGAAGTACAAAAGGCGGGAATGTGGGTATATAAACCATACCTCTT